>NW_004444132.1:909319-929078 GCF_000243295.1 Trichechus manatus latirostris
TTGTTAACCATTGTCATAGGGCAACATTTGTAGTAACTGTTAAATGAGAAACTGTTTTGTTCTGTAAGCCTTCATTTTAAGTGAGAATAACAGCACAATTTGAAGAGCGTAGTCACTGTCACTGAACTGTGCATGTAGAAATTTTTGAAGTGGTGTATCTTTGGCTATGCGTATTTTCACGAAAAGAAAAAAAGGTTGAGAAGTTAGAGGGTTGATATGTTGTGGGGTTGTTAACCAATGTCCTAAAACAACAGGTGTACTTCTGTTTCATGAGAAACTATTTGTTCTGTAAGCCTTCACCTGAAGTACAATAAAATGAATAAATAAATAAAGTTAAAAAAAAAAAAGTAGACTTACTTCCAAAAGAACACAGTCATGGAAAACCCTATGGAGCACAGTCCTACTCTGAAACACATGGGGTTACCAGGAGTCAGAATTGAGTCTACAGCCCACTGGTTTGGGTTTTCTTGGTTTTACACCTCATGTATTTCAACATTCTTACAATACAGATGTTTTCTCTAAACATACCTATACCTTTCATGAGAGCAGCAATAACTTCTTTCTTTTCTTCACTATAGTCCGGTGCCTTTGAAAGTACATGGGGCATTGTGGGCAGTCAATACATACTTGTTGAATGAATAGTTACTGATACTGCCTGTTTACATCCAATATAGGTGCATAATTGGCCATATTCCGGTCTCCATTACCCTAAAAGTGTCCCTAGGCACAGTCCTCAAGGAGCCCTGGTGGCACAGTGGTTAAAGCACTCAGCTGCTAACCAAAAGGTCAACAGTTCAAACCCACCAGCCACTCCATGGGAGAAAGATGTGGCAGTCTGCTTCCATAAAGATTTACAGCCTTGGAAACCCTATGGGGCAGTTTTACTCTGTCCTATAGGTTCTGTATGAGTCAGAATTAACTCAATGGCGGTTTAGGCATGCTCCTCAGGCTTTGACTCTAGACAGTGTTTCTGAACACAATTGAGGGCACATTTTTTGATTCTTACAAAGAAGCCTCAGGTAAGCTGTTATTGACTTTCAGCGTGGCCCACTAACTCATAAAGATGTAGAAGTTTAGGTAATTTTACAAATATGGAGCTCCCTCCCTGTTGAGCCAACCATTTCCATTACCCCTTGTGTGAGGACTAAATATACTGTCCTTCTCCATCATCAAAATAGTGTTAATATGTTTATATTACAATATATAAAATATCATTAACATTTTAATAACCAGTAACATTTGAATGATAACTATAACGTCCATTCCTAATATTTTTTGCATTTTTTATACTTATTTTGTTGTTGAAAATATGCACAGCTAAACATACACCAACTCAACAATTTCAGTGACCGTGATTACATTCTTCAAGTTGTGCAAACATTCTCACTCGTCTTTTCCAAATTTTTACTCCCCCATTAACATAACTCACTGCCCCCTAAGCTTCCTGTCTAACCTTTAGAGTTGCCGCTGTCAGTTTGATCCCGTCTAGATACACAGTCCTTTAAAAGAGCACGATGCTCAAGGCAGACACTCTACTCATTAAGCCAAACTGTTGGTTTAAAGGAGACTTCAAGGAAATTCCTAATATTTTTATCTTACATTCTTTTTATTTTTTAGATGTTAAGATGCCACATCCTCTCTTACTTCTTCTGTTTTCCTTAAAGTAAGCAAATTTAAATTCTGAGAATATTTATTTCAGACTTGTTCCCGTTGTGTTTTAACATTTCTTGTTGAAAGCTAAAGGTAGGATGTTCCTGAATTCATAATCCCCTACGGAACTTTTGTTCTTGTCTGAACTCAAATAAGGTAACACTATGCTATTCAATCTAATTTCTTTCTCTGAAAGTTTTTCTAAATGGCTATAATATTAATCTAAAGTTTCTTCAATAGATTTTGTCCCAAATAAATCACTGAAAACTGCATGTGTTGTTACTATCACCGCCCTCCTCCTTGGCAAAAGGAAGTACCATGACTCGATTCTCAATTTCTATTGCAACAGGCTGAGAAAGATTCATATTTAAAATGCAAATACTGATTGAATTAAAACTATATATGTTTTTTCAAATCCCAGTGGTGGTGAGCCTATTAGTTTGCTTTCATTTGTGGCTTTTTTGTGTGTGTTTTTCACCATATACTAATTTTGGAGGAAAGAGTTCATTAAAAATTAATCTCCAAATAAGATTTTTAGTTAAGGGTTTACTTTTTTTACTGACATATTAGACACACCAACAAACATCAATAAATGGTTATGCAAAATTGGACCAACATCTAAAATACTTTTTTACATATGTCTACCATTTTAATAATATGTTAGAGAACAGATAGAATGGGGAATTGCATTAGAATCTGATGACTGAAATGTAAAATTAATGATAAAAATAAAGAAATGTATAAAAATGAAATGAGTGAATGAATGAATACAAGGATATATAAGACTGTTACCCTTCCTGGCCAGTAATTTCTTGATGTTCCATGTTTTATAATGTAATTCACCATTCAATGAAATACAGTAGAAGGAAAATATGAGTAGATACTTATGTGTGTTTTAGTTTCTTTTTCATTATGTCTATGATGTTTATGTTATCTGTTAAAAACTTAACCATGTGTTTCCTGACTAATATCATTAACTACTGCAGCCTGTCAGTCTAAATATTCTTTCTCTACTTTCCCCTGTGATGTTTCACACAGAAAAACTGAGGAAAATATATTCAAAATGCCAAAACCAGTATGAAAAAGCAGGGTTGACTGTTCTGAAAAGGCAAAAACAATGATGCAGCAAATGAAAAGTTTAACCTTGTGCTATTATCTCCTCTATGACTAATACTGTGCTAACAGAATGCAGGAAAAGACCTCTCTTAGTGTATTAATTAATTATTGTTCAGAAGTTCTTTTTGTAAGTCTTGTGAAAAAAGTTCCCTCTGGTAACTTTAAATCCATTTTTATAATTAGCATTTAGTTGTATACTTCAAGTAAAACCAGTTTTTGTGTTTGTCTGCCAACACCAGTTTTCAGTACAGCAGCTAAAAAATAGGTTCTGTGTCTTAAAACCAGCAGGGTTGATGTCAAGTGGTAATAAATTACAGAAATGCTATCATCATTTTACTCATGGAAAGTTAATTTAATGTCTTCTAAATCTTACATTTCTTTGTGCAATCAAATTTCTATTTGAATTCATTTTTGACAAAGATACAGATATTATGATATAAGCTAAAAACTATTTTTTTGAAAAAATAATTCTTTGAGATAGAAAGAATACCTTTCTAAATCACTTTCCTAGTATATTTAAAAAAACTATATACAAACTTCCTTCAAAATTAATGAAATAGGAAACATGTTATTAACATTTTTGCTCTATTCATTGACAAAATCTTTATCCTAAAAGGTTCAACTGCATTTAGTTCATCTAGTTTTACTTCCATAATGGTATGTTAATTGTAATGATCACAATAAGATAAAAATTTGATTTAGGTATTCATCCTTCCTGAATTTAATCATCAAACCTAGAAAATCTACTAAGTTAAGGATACTTACTTTCTTTTAAAATTTTGAGACGTTCATTAAGTCTCCCAACTTAAAAATTTACACTCGGGAGTAAAATTAAAAATTGCCAGATCAATTTTCTACCATTTAGAGTATCCAAGATGCTTAAGCAATCAAACCACAGGAGTTATCAAGCAGTGTGTTTTTATCCCTCTGCTAGGTGATAGTGCTGTACAGAACTAACATGTAATGGTAACTGCTCTAAGAATCTAAATTTCAGTTGGAGAATTAGGAAAAAAATAAATCAAAAGACTAAACTAGAGCCAAAAGTGAGTTTAAAAAAAAAAAAAAGGATATCAAGTTAGCCAAGAATTGCAATGTTTCATTGAATGTTCGGCTTAGTATCTGAACTTTGATTAATAGATAAAATCTAAATTAGTTGGGAGAAGAAAAAAGGCATCATATTTAAGGTTTTGAAAAAAAAAATACCCTGAGAAAAGGTTAGATAAGGTAATGAGCATTCATATATTTTCTGGAATTAGATAAATGGCCAAATTTAAAGTAGAGGTTGGTGATAAAGAACAGTGAAAAGTAATGTTTATTAGAAAGGAAAGACCGTTAGAGTCTTAGAGATCCAAAGCATACTTAAGAATTTCTCCTCTTCCTCTCTGTCTCTCTCCTCTGTCTCTGTCTCTTTCTCTCTCTCTGTTTCTCTCTCTCACACACACACACACACACACGCACACATTACCTTCGTTCAGCTGTGTATGTATTACTTGTCACAAAGGTTTGGGTCCTATGTAATAATCTTCTGAGGATATTTTAAATACATATTTAAATCAGCCACATAAATTATTAAGCTAGAGGAAATGGCTAAATATATATATATACCAGGGCTAAGAATTCAGTACTTGGATTTGAAAACGGTAGAAATGTAGAGTTTTTGTTTCTACACAGTGTAATTTAACATATGTCATCTCATTTTTTTTTTTTTTGTGGCTATATTATAATAGCAGTGCTTCTATATTATAATAGCAGCTAACAGAATATAGGGTCACTATGAGTCAGAATCTACTCGACAGCAATGGGTTAACATAGAATATATTATACGTAAGCAGCTCAGGTCTTACATGAAAGAAAATCTTGAGAATGGGATCATTTAGACTTTATCAGATGATTAAATCAGCACCTAATCAATGTTATCTATATCCATCCTATCTTCCTTTGAGGACAAACATCAAAGTTTTGAATATTGTTTTACTCCTGAAATAAAGAAAAAACTATCATGATATAGACAAATATTGTGAACTTAAAACTTTTTGATGGTTGATCAGTTATGGCTCTCTTTAATAATCCTGTATTTAATTTCAAAGACAGTAGGCACTTAGTTTCTATGCATTTCAAACTATGCCCCTACACAAGACAGATAAAGAAAATCACATAGAACCCATTTTTAATGAATCTAGGAAACATCTGTAATTCCTACACACAAAAATGAGGAGGAGCTGCAAAAGTGAAGAAGATGCAATGAACCAGTTGGATGCCACCAAGACTGGATACCTTCATCTGTAGCTCTCAGGCAAAGCCTGCAGCTATGCATCTATCCCCAAAATAATAGTACTGGCTAAGAGGTGAACAACAAGATGTAGGTCAAGTACCTCATTAAAAAAAAAACAAGGAGAAAACAATCAAAACTAACCTACCTCCCACTCTAAAAAAAAACTACCAGGCACAGAAGCATTCACAGGGGGATTCTAAAAAATCCTTTAAGAAACTGACAACTTTTTGCTAAATAAACTATTGCAAAGCATGGAAGAAAAAAGGAAGCTTTTTTAAGAACACTAATACAAACCACCCAAAAATAACCAAAGGGGGAAAAACACGGAACGTTATTATTTGTGAATATAAATAGGAAAACCCTACAAATATATATTAGCAAATTGAGTCCAGCAGCAGAATAATACATGTAACCCAGTGAGACTTGTTCCCCCCAACCCCTGCCCAGGAATCCCAGGATGGCTCATCATTAGGAAATATTTTAATGCATTTCACTATAAGCCTAAGTCAAAGGCAAATTGTATACATACAAATTTATATAAATATATATGTGTATGTACATATATAACATCTATATTGCAAAACTGTAACAGTGAAAGAATAGGGAAGCATTACATGTTTATTAGATGGAAATGCATCAGAAGTCTACCAATGGAGATGTTGTAGCTAAATTATAGCAGATTCATATCATGCAGTACTGATCAACTAAATGCAGCCCTGTATGCACTGAAAAAGGCATATTTTTGAGTTAAAAAAAAGCCAGAATAGTATATGTGTGTGTGCACACTCCCTCCACATACATACATATATAGCAAGCATGTATTTTACATTCATTTGTGTAAAAAACAAAGTAAATAAATATGCTTTAAATAATAGAACATTGTGAAAGAATACACAAGAAACTCAAAACAATGTTTGGGAAACAGGAATTGAGAAAAATATACTTTTTACTGTATATTCCTTCCTACTTTTAACTTTTATGGCAATTGCACATATTATCTATTCAAAAATAAAACTGATTTTTAAAAATTTGCAAGCTTTCTTACAGTGATAAGAAAAAGGGTAAGGCAAGTTTACTTACAAGCAAAAGGGAAGGTAGAGAAAAGAATGGAGAGACCAGTGAGCATGAGCACATTGACATTGCACACTCTTCGCAGTCCAAATATCACGGCTACTGAGGAACCTCCCTTGGAAACCTTAACTTGAAATAATGTGTATTTCTTCTATAAGCCATAGCAATTCTATACTAGTCCTATACTTTATACTTTGTATTATAGTAACTAACATGCATAGTTTAATCATTCACACCTTAGTGCCTTTGCCAGTGAGTAACTTTTTTTGTTAACCTTTCTTGAGCAGATAAGACAATATCCATTCTTCAGAAGTCTTGGCTCAGTCAATGCTTCCTCTAGGAAGCCTTCTTAGCCTAAGCTTCAGATTTCTGAAAATGCTTCCATTTTTCTCTGAATCCTTTTATTCTACCACATATTATACCCAAATTATTGCTTGCAAGGCTCTTGGCCCCTCTAGTCCATTTATTCTCAGGGAGCATTAATGACTTACATCATATCACTGAATCCTCATCACAACCCTCTGAGATAGTTACTTTACCTGAGGCACCGAGAGATTCAATAACTTGTAGAAGTCAAAAGTAACCAAGACTGGATTTGACTCAAAGCCATATTATTCTATGGTTTCCACTTAACCTCTATGCTGTGCTTCTTCATATTGATATTAACTTCCAGAGTTATGAGGCCAAGAAACCACAGCTGGCTTTTGCTTTCAAGTAGAAAATCCTTGGAATTGTTTATTTTTATTCCTTAACTAGGTTCAATCTAACACATCAGATAACCTTTGAGAATGATGATTAGTATTTCTTATATTAGTCTAAGTCATGAGCACATAAAAAGTTGATTAGAACTAGAATGCTTAGTTACAAATCATATGATATAATAACCAGAAAAAAAAAATAGTGTTATAAGGGAAGAGAAATTATTTGCTAAATTTATAATATAGTTTCCAAAAAGGGTAAGAATATAATAATACAGCAAAGTCTAATGACTCCGTATCTTCTTAATTTTGCTGATTAAAAGAGATAGCCTAGTGCCATAATCTGATTTAATGTGAGTGTTAAAGATTATATTAAAATTAACTCAAAAGAGATCACATAATCTGCACTTTTTATATCACTCATTACCACAAGTTCAATCAGAAGTTAATTATTTCAAATATTTCAAAATTAATCTTGCTGCTTTTATCTATAATCTTAATAACCCATTTTTGGGAACAACTATTCTGTTTGCCTAAGAGAATGATGAAAAAGAGTGTAATTTGGTTCTGTTTACCTCTAATGGGGGAAGACAAATTGGTTTTAAAAAAGAAACTTGGAAAATTATTTTCTGTACACAGAGTTACTCTGCCAAAAAGAATTGGTCGACATTCAACCATTTCAGGAGGTAGCACAGGATCAAGAGCTGATGGTATTGAAGGAAGAAGTCAAAGACGCACTGAAGGCATTGGTGAAAAACAAAGCTCCAGGAATTGACAGAATACCAATTGAGATGTTTCAACAAATGGACGCAACACTGGAAGCACTCACTTGTCTATGCTAAGAAATTTGGAAGACAGTTACCTGGCCAATCAACTGGAAGAGATCCATATTTGTGGCCATTCCAAAGAAAAGTGATTCAACAGAATGTGGAAATTATCAAATAATATCATTAATATCACATACAAGTAAAATTTTGCTGAAGATCATTCAAAAGCGGTTGCAGCAGTATATCAACAGTGAACTATCAGAAATTCAAGCCAGATTCAGAAGAGGACGTGGAACAAGAGATATCATTGCTGATGTCAGATAGATTTTGGCTGAAAGCAGAGAATACCAGAAAGATGTTTACCTGTGTTTTATTGACTATGCAAAAGCATTTGATTATGTGGATCATAACAAATTATGGATAACATTGTGAAGAATGGGAATTTCAGAACACTTCATTGTGCAAATGAGGAACCTATACATAGACCAAAAGGTGGTCATTGTACAGAGCAAGAGGATACTGCATGGTTTAAAGTCAGGAAAGGTGTGCATCCTTTCACCATATTTATTTAATCTGTATGCTGCGCAAATAATCCACGAAGTTGGACTACATGAAGAAACGCAACATCAGGATTGGAGGAGGACTCATTAACAACCTGTGATATGCAGATGACACAATCTTACTTGCTGAAAGAAAAGAGGACTTGAAGCACTTACTGATAAAGATCAAAGACTACAGCCTTCACTATGGATTACACCTCAACATAAAGAAAAGAAAAATCCTCACAGCTTGACCAATAAGCAACATCATGATAAATGGAGAAAATATTGAAATTGTGAAGGATTTCATTTTACTTGGATCCACAATCAATGTCCATGGAAGCAGTAGTCAAGAAATCAAATAACATATTGTATTGGGCGAATCTGCTGCAAAAAACCTCTTTAAAAGTATTGAAATGCAAAGATACTACTTTAAGGACTAAGGTGTGCCTGACTCGAGCCATGGTACTTTCAGTCACCTCATATGCATATGAAAGCTGAACAACGAATAAGGAAGACTGAAGAAGAATCAATGACTTTGAATTATGGTGTTATTGAAGAATATTGAATATACCATGGACTGCCAGAAGAATGAACAAATCTGTTTTGGAGGAAGTACAGCTAGGATGCTCCTCAGAAGCAACGATGGCAAGATTTTGTCTCACATAGCCTGGACTTGTTATCAGGAAGGACCAGTCCCTGGAGAAGGACATCATGCTTGATAAAGTAGAGGGTCAGCAAAAAAAAGGAAGACCCTCAATGACATGAATTGACTCAGTGGCTGCAACAATGGGCTCAAACACAGCAATGATTGTGAGGATGGTACAGGACTGGGTAGTGCTTTGTTTTGTTGTAAATAGTGTCACTATGAGTAGGAATCAACTCAACAGCACTGAACAACAATAATAACAAATTATTTTCTGTTTAAGATGAAGAACCAGATTTAGGAACCATATTCCTAACACCTAGCGTAGCTACTTGTCATCACTTTGTGAAAGGACAAGAAGAATATAAACTGAAATTGAGAGCAGTCTTTTCTCCTAAAAAGACTCATTTATCAGTAAGGCTACAATATTACGTTTTAAGGACAATTCTAAGGGGCTTTATTTCTAGGTTTGATTCTGAGAAAGTTTTGGTATTGGAAAGCTTCTGAGGAAGGAATTAAGCCTTTTGTCGACTTTGCTTTGGTTAAATCAGAAGTAAAAAAGGTAAGTGGCTTTTCCAGGTTCATTAGTTTATGCCTTTCCTGCCAATAAAATAAATAAGCCACCAAATGCTGGTGTGACTAATTTTATACTTATCCCAGCAAGTTATATTAAGGACATATTCTGGCTACAAAATAAATTTACATGTGCCAAGCACCAACAGGAGTTTACTCGGAATCTCTGCGCCACCAGGGCATCACTCCAAAACGGGATGTTCAATCTGCTCTCACAGCATTAACACGTGCAAGTACGCAATCTCAAGGCAAGAATGTTGCATGAACGCATGTTTCTGAAAGAGCAGCTGGTGCGGAGTTTCAAAATGCAGCTCAGTATCAAAAGAACGAGATTAACACCAGCCCCAGTGGGACTGCTAGCTTCTGTTGATTACCAGCTGTCAAGAGACCAGACTTCAAGATTGTATACTGGTTCCTGTCCTTTAAAAGATTCACTAGTTTCCGGGGGAACATATGTTTTTGTTTTGTTTTATTCTTATTTTGGTACAAAAGTTCACTCCAGTTGGATTGTCTATTCACTAAGAATAACCTCAAATCCTCAGAAAAACAGTATTTTGAAGTAGAATAAAAGGGTTCTAAGTTATGACCACTTTGGTGGACTCTTTCCTGGGGTAGTTGGATGGTTGACCTATCCTCCCTAGAGTTCAACTCAGACCTGCACAATATCTTAATACTCTTACATTCTTAGGATTCTAAAAGCAGGCATTATGATAATCTAGGATGAAGTGTGTCCTTCAAATAATTATTCTCATTCCAGGCTAGAAAGTCAAAGCACTTTAAGAATCAACTGTGTAGAATATCACATTTTACATTGTGATTATAGACTAAGACTAATTTTAATAAAGTGATTAACACAACTGTTGTGTTCCATTTTAATATTTTATTTCAAAGTACACTTGGTTTTCTTGATACTTCTAATAGTTTAATCCTTATTACCATCTCAGGTTATCATTCTGACAAATGGAAGAAAATATTTAAGACAAAATACAATCTGCGGTTACGCTCTAAAAATTGCTAAATATGAAGACTGCTTATCCAGTATATCTTAGAAGTCATCATTTTAAAGTAAAATGCTTCACAACTCACATGATAATCCTGCATCAGAAATTTTTAATGCCTAGTTTTAATCTTCATATTAGAGCAGTAGGAACAACCCTGTTATCTCCTCTATATGAATTGTTTAATCTTACATTTCTGAGATTGTAGTATTACTACAGGATGCTTAAGACTGGATGGAAAGAAGTAATATAATATTTGATGGGGAATCATTTATCATACTAGCCCAGCAGCATGTCTGAAACTACCTCCTTCCCTCCTCTTTTCCTTGTCAGCATACCGGGGAGACTTTTCTTTGGTTAACATCCCTTTAAAGTTGTTCTCTCACAGCCGCTGAATGACTATCTTTCACAGTCAGTAAATTCTGCTTGGCTAGTCTCATTGCACACTGAAAACAGAGATCTAGGTTTTATCCTTTTAGATCAATATTTTTGTTTTATCTTTGCTATGTTATTCACAAGTTTCTATAAAAGCTCCTACAGAAGTGTCTGGAAACATTTACCAAGGAAGCATAGATTTTCTTCACTTTCTGTGTTTCTTCTTTTAGCTCACAAAGGAAACCACACTAGCATTAGAGTAAACCACAAGTGAATGTAAAAATGAATTGCAAAAGGATTATGTATTATTATGTATATGCATCTTAGATGGAATGTGTGATTAATGAAATACACAAGCATTATTTCTTTAGAAACATTGAGTCTACCAAAATTACTCAGCTTTGTTTACAAAAAATATATACCCTAAATTCTAAAAGCAGATTTTCATTAGTACTTATATTTCCAAAAACTAAAGTGTGAAAAGAGATTAATAATGCCCCAGAAGGCTATGTCTTTTTTACTCATTAGCTTTTAGAATAATTATTTTAATAAAAATCACACTCAAAGATATGCAACAAATAATAAAACTATAAAACATATCTTGATCCTTGGTCTTACAACTCTTACTGATAGGTTACAATAGGTAATAATAATTAAAACAAGTTTACAAAAATTATTTAAGTCAGTAAATTATGCAGCATAAGTAAACCAACTCCGTGAATTTAGGTTTCATGAAGGATAGAAGAGAAAGTATATTGCCTTGAAAACTAATACAAAGCTAAAAAAAAAAAGCTAATTATATTCCCTAATTATGAATATAATATTTATATTTATAATTTGCATCTCTAACATACACAAATATTAATTAATATATAATACAACTATAGGGAGGAATGCTTGAGTGGCACAAATGGTTAAGCACTTAAGTACTAGCTGAAAGGTTGGCAGTTCAAACCCACCCAGAGGTGCCTTGGAAGACAGGCCTGGTAATCTGTTTCCAAAAGATCACAGCCTTGAAAACCCTATTTGCATACATAGGGCTGCCTTGAGTTAAAATCAACTCGACGGCAACTTACAACAACAACATAGTTATAAGGCACTTTATATTTTTACTGAATACATTGCAATCGTTTTTATCATTAATCTTGGAAAGGCTTGATTTTTCCCTCAAAAAACCATTCATATAAAAAAGCCACATTTCACACTCATATAGGCCATTATAATTAAACTATAGCCAGTTCTGTAATCACCATTTTGCAAATGAATTGCATCTACCAAAACCAAAACAATAATTTCTACATATGTCAGAAAAGAGAATGCTCTTCTCACACCACAACTGCCAGTTTATGTCCTAAGACCCCATAAAAGATTTTGTTTAGACCTTGTTTTAATGGCTGACCCCCAACTTTCCCTTGCCATATATTCCAGACATTCCACATATATGTTAATTACTAATCACTTCAACAAATCCCTTAAAATGAGTCTCTAGGTCAGTGGTAAAAGATAGGTGGATGAGACTTTCTCATTTACCTAGTTCAAATGGCACTAATAAATATAACTACATTTTTAAAAAAATTTATATTTTAATGTAATCATACCTAAATCTAAATTGGATGTATTTTACTAAACTTACCTTCTAATAAGCCTGGTCAAGCATGGCTAGAAAATTACCCACAAAAGTAGATTATACATCTTACTTCAATAATTTTCAATATATAGTTTAGCACATGGATCAGGCTGACTTCTATAAAATGATAAATTTATAATCCTAGTAACAATTAGAAATCATTGAGGTAAATAACTTTTTTGCAGCCAATTTTGTCATAGATGTCAAGCTTTGCAATTGAATTTCCACATTGGACATAATTATCAATCTTGTCTGTGGTAACATCCGGAAAATAATATTTAATAATGTTCTATTCATAATTCCACCACCTGTCTGTCAATTTGTCGGACTGTGGTGGCTTGCATGTTGCTATGATGCTGGAAGCTATGCCACTGGTATTTCAAATACTAGCAGTGCCATCCATGATGGACAGGTTTCAGCAGAGTTTCCAGACTAAGACAGACTAGGAAGAAAGTCCTGGTGATCTACTTCTGAATATTAGACAATGAAACTTTATGGATAGCAACAGAATATTGTCCAACTCACTTGCTTTGGACTCGGCATCAAGAGGGATCAGTCCCTGGAGGAGGACATCATGTTTGATGAAGTAGAGAGCCAGCAAGGGTGAAGGACGCCCTCGGTAAGATGGACTGGCACAAGAGCTACAATAACAGACAATAACATACCGGCAATTTTGAGGATGATGCAGGACCAAGCAATGTTTCATTTTGTTTTACATAATGTCTCCATGAGTCTATCTATCTACCTATTTATTCATGCTTAATAATAAGATATTAAATTATTCCAAAGGACTAATGGACGACATAAACCACAGCCTCTACCAGCCTGAGCCCAGAAGAACTAGATGGTGTCTGGCTACCACCACCGACTGCTCTGACAGGTATCACGATAGAGGGTCTCAGAGTGTGAGAAAAAAGTAGAACAAAATTCAAATTCACAAAGACCAGACTTACTGGTCTGACAGAGACTGAAGGAACCCCAAGATTATGGCCTCTGGACACCCTGCTGAACTGAAGCAACTCCTGTAGTCCATCTTTTAGCCAAAGATTAGACAGGCCTATCAAACAAACAACAGCACACCTGACGAACATGCTTCTTAGGTTAGTCAGGTATAGGAGACCAAACGGGCTACCCCTGCCCAAAAGCAAAGACGAAAAGGCAGGACTGGACAAATGGACACCGTGAACCCAGGGTGGAAAGGGAAAGGGGGGGAGAGTGCCAACACGTTGCAGAGATTGCAACCAATGTCACAAAACAATTTTGTGTATAAGTTTGTTTAATGAAAAATGAATTTGCATTGCAAACTTTAACTTAAAACAATAAAACTGAAAAAAAAAATAATAAGATCTTAAGAATTGACAATGAGACCTGAAGTAATTAATTTTGAACCCGTGTAGTTTAATTTTTTAAGGCTCTGTACTAGCTATATATAAAAATTATGTCATTAAAACAATTGATACGTCATCAAACATTGATCTAAAGAGTTAAGTAATTATAATGGAGAACAATTAGATGTTTATTTTTAATTATGTAACAGAAGCAAAGGTTACAGCATCTATAAAAACATGTAATAAACAGAAAAATAAACATGTATAATGCAAATTAATGGAAAGTACATTTAAAACTAAATTAAAACTTAATTTATCCGTAAAGACATTAGACTTACACTCTCCAGAGATATGATAAACCAAAAGGATCTTTAATGTATCTTATGAACGTTAATCTTTCCCATAGGGAAATTAATATTTTGGATTAGCTAAAGTAAATAGCAAGTAATATGCAATTACAAGTGGTTCTCAGTGACAGTACTTTCCATTTTTAAACATAGTACTTAAAACATCAGTATATTTCTTTATACAGTCAGACAAAATAATAGAATGGGATTCAGGAATTCAGATTGTATTGTAACTTTGCTATTAATGAGCCTTGTATTATATAACTTAATTCTGTTTCCATATCAGTAAAATGCATATAATACCTATCACAGGGACTTAAAAGGGCATCCTAGAAATTACAACAAACTGTATTTCGAAATGAAATTTTGCACCCAACTCTGGTAAATGTAGGGCCCATCCATATTGTAAATGCATTCTGTTGCCAGTAAGTTGATTCCAGCTCAGCTTTGGTGGAGCAGTGGTTAAGAGCTCAGCTGCTAACCAAAAAGTTGGCAGTTTGAATCCACAGCCACGCGTTGGAAATAGTTCTGCTCTGTCCTATAGGGTCGCTATGAGTCGGAATCGATTTGACAGCAACAGGTTTGTAAATGCAGTACAGAATAAAATCTGTGTTTTTCAGTATAATAATGATACTCACATGATAACAATTAGGGAAAGCAAGAGACTGCATTGGTGGGGTCCAGCAAGGGAAAGGAGAATCAGCAAGCTTGCATCTTGACTATGTCTATATGGGCCAAAGTTGCTTTAAAGAAAACGATAATAATACATTAAAATGTATATAAAATTTTCAAATCCATTATCCAACTTCAGGGATATAACAAGCCTGTAAGTGACATAAGCATATTCAATAGTATCCTCATCTCATAGGTGAATGGTTCAAATGTCACACACATAGTAAGTGATGTCAACCAGTGCACAGAAAGGGAACTTCCTGATTCCCAGATTATTGTTAATTTTTTTTGTACCACCGTGACGAACACACAGATTCTCTGCAAAACTTGTCACCAACACTCACTGCAGCGAAGCAAAATCTTCATGGGAAGATCAAAGTGATGAATTCAATTCACCTTGCCTGAGAGGCATTGTAGCCTTCCATCTTACTTTAAACTCCCTCCCCTATCCTCTGCCTTGTCAAATTCCATTTCTTTCTTGTAATGCCTGGCACTGACTTTCATAGATGGAAAGGATTTCTCCTTCTGAACTTCTGCAGAATCTATCGAGCGCAGTATTCAGCTTCACTTATTATATGGAGCTTTGAACTGTTATTTAACTTTCCTATGCTTATTTCTCATTTCACCAACTAAATCTAAAAAATAGGTGGATTCTGGGTTTATGAAATCTGTTATTCTGCCAATCATCTGCTTCTCTTCTCTACTCAACAGCCCTCAGACTGTTTGCCATAAAGATTGTTTCTGCACATACCTGACTCCCACCGATTGTGAGTTTTTAGAGGGTCATGATGATTTGCACCCTGAAATCCCAGCACCTAGCACGATGAGAAACACTAATTACCACTTAATAAATGCTTAATAAATGCACATACAAATGTTCAACAGATATTTGTTCTATATCTTATATTGGCCAAAGATTAATTTAAAAAGGAAAATGATGTTCATGGATAACTGATACACCCAAGAAGGAATTTGTTCAAAATAGACTTTTGCAGTTGGAGATGAATGACTTTGTGATCAATCATGACCACTCTTCCAGGTTCATAGAGTGTTTTTTGTATGTTTTGTCTTTTGTTTTTTTTTAACCTCACATCTGAAGAGAAGGAGGAAAAATAAAATTATAAAAGATTATTACACATCTAAAATTTAAAATTTTTAAATCCCTAAAATATTTGCAAATTGCTAATTAGTGGTCATGGTCTTTCAATTTCACTTTGTCTCTTTAGTAGCCTATACTCAACATGGGTTAAAATGTTGACCATAGTATGATCTCTATTGCTGATAGATGGAAGTCTATCTAGCTATTTCTAAGGTGGTTCATGAAAGTGAGATTGTTTTCATTTTTTAAAAAATTACCAGACTAAGTATTACTTAATGCACATTTTAAAAACATACATGTTATGCTTATTATCTAGGATATTTGAGAGCAGCATCCCTATGCTTTATTTGTGATAAAGGGTCTAAATTAAAGAAAGTACTTGACATATGTAAAATATTTCATTATTAGGGGGTATGTCAAACTCAACTTTTGACATTAGAATAATAAAAATGGGAACATTTACCACAAATGTTTGAGATTCTAACAGAAAAAAATGCTTTCACATGCATATATCTAGCTATCAAAAAATTAAGATCAATTAAAATATCTGTTTGATTTATGTCAAGAAGATTATGACAGATAATAATAATAATAGATCACATTTGACGAGCACTTAATAAGTTCTTTGCTACCTTCTTTAAGGATCATGAGCCTTTACCCCAATCCCTTTTAAAAATGTGACGGTATTTTGATGCTTTCATTTTAAAATTTTGTTCCTTTGCTTTTCATTGGTAATGACTTTTTCCCTTTCCAGTTTTACTCTGATCCCTCTCCATTTACTCCTTAATACCATTTACCTTTTCCAATCCATACTGTTTTATAGAAAACGTATACACTTACACAGTTTCAAAGTATAAACTTGCATTTTCCTTAACACTGCTCTCTGTCCATCTCCATACCTCAGATACATAGCGCCTAGTATAGAACAAAAGTATGCTGGAGGGAGGAAAAAAAAGAGAGAGCAATGACATTGAACTTGGATTGAAATAGCTGCCAAACTGGTAGTTCCATTATTGTACCTATTGCACAGATTAATCTTTTGGTTGGATTTAAGCCATTTGTACCAGAGTGAAACTTCCAATCCAAGAACCCATAGTTTGGTAAGTCAGCACGGAGAGAGTGGCCAAACCAGACAATAATGAAGGTATCAGTTTATTCTCATCCATTTATAAAACAAATATTAAACTCCTAAACTGTTTTATCTTTTTCCCTGCCACTTTCTTGAATAAGCATCCCTGGTGGTGCAGTGGTTAGGAGTTTGGCTGCTAACCAAAAGTTCACCAGTTCAGATCCACCAGCCACTCCTTAGAAACCCTATGGGGCTCTTCTGCTCTGTCCTATAGGGTCACTATGAGGTGGAATTTACTCAACAGCAAATGGTTTGTCTGTCTGATTTTCTTGAATAATCACTATTAGCACCGCCACCATATCCTAATGCAGAACTTCTTCCTAAATGAGATGAAACATTCAGGCCCATGTACCTAGTTGACTTCTGTATATAAAAGCACAATCAAGAAACACATGCTCAAATCTGTTTTAATGCTATACCTTCTCTCAAGAAAATTACAGACATCAGGTTATTGTTCGACACTCAGTAGGATTCATAGATTTGTTTCATTGAGATGTACTGGTTCACTTTAAAACCTTTACTAAAATCTAACTTCATATTCAGAGGCTATTATCAATATCCTTCTTTCAGAGTCTCTAAATGACATGGCACATTAGTATGTGGAATAAAGTACAAACCCTTTTACACACTGCTAAATAGACTATTGGAATTCAAGAGAATCTAATAATTTTTCATATGTGGACTTTGCCAAGTTATAAGGATTTGAGATTTTAAGGTTATATTAAGATTTTCTTATAAGTCTCTCATTTTCTATAGCTGTTTTGTAAAATGTTTTAGCATTGAATATATAATTCACACTTACATCTTTGTTATGGAGGAACCAGTTGCATTTCTCATTCAGTTATGGGTGGTAAAAGTAATAAAAACTATACTACAGTAAATATTATTTGGGCATAATAAATTATTTCACAATATACATCATTTACTTATGATTCTAGAAGATAAGAAGCTGGTAAGAAAAGGCTTAAAACAGATAAGGTACACAAGTTAGTTTTCAGAATAATTGTGTTCGATTAACAAAGAACAAGTCAAGCCTAATTAATACATTAATGTTTACTTTGAGCCCAGGTATAGCACAATTATAAAACCAAAAACCAAACCCGTTGCTGTCGAGTCCAGACTCATAGCAACCCTATAGGACAGAGTAGAACTGCCCAATCAGTTTCCAAGGAGCGCCTGGTGGATTCAAACTGCCAACCTGTTTGATAGCAGCAGTAGCTCTTAACCACTATGCCACCAGTGTTTCCAGCACAATTATAGGACCAACTATTTCATGAACACACATCTACATACCACTATTTGGACTGAAGACAAGAGAATTTACCACATAAACATAACAGAAATACCAAATGGAAATCATTTGTCTATTTTCCCTCATCATTCTCTTTTGCTTCCCTCTCTTCAGTGCTTTCTATTTATGTTCTCTCCTTTCTCTCTCTCTGACAGCAGCCCTCCTCCAAAAACACCCTTCACAATCCAGAGTTTTATATGCCTACATTTTTCCAGAAAAGTGCTACACGTTATATAGTACTTGGGAAAAGAAAAAAAATAACAGGACCTAGAGTAGACTCTTACATAAATATTGTGATAATCTGTTTTTGCTGGGCATGTGATGTGAAAGAGAACAAAATAACAAAATCAATGGAAGAAATCTGGATAAATTCTTCAAGGATGCAGTGAAATGCCAACAGTTAGAAAATTGAAAACTAACAGTTAATCAACAAAAGTAATAAATATACTAGTATGTTACATGCAACTGCAGGGCAAAACCACCAAGCTAAAAACACCCAGAGACAATGTACACCAATGTCAAGTAATCCAAGGCTTGCAAATCATTCAGAAGAGGGTTCAAGGTGACAGTCCTTAACTGCACTGAAGTCCAGCACTGAATAATCTCATAATTCTCATAGCTCCATTTTGAGCTTTTATATATGCTAAGCTATCCCTCAAGCTTATTACTAATTTAAAAAAATTGCCTGTTTATCAAAATGCTCATTGAGGAAAAATCGAAAAGTAGAGAAAAGTATTAGAAAAAAAAACTATGCTCCAAAAAGACCTAAAACAAAAAATTATTAGAGTTAATACTTTGACATATTTTTACATGTCTTTTTAATCTCACTGGTTTTTAAAGTTCCTACTGTATTTAAAACTTGAATCTTGCCTTTTATAGATGGCATTTTTTTTAATATCCAACTATTTTTGAGAACTCTAAATGGTTTATTCTATTGTATTGTTGAATTATTGTTCAAAACATTGTTATTTGGTAAGAATCACTTTTAAATGTGTGTCAGATTGATAAAAGGTCATTACTTCTTTATGATTATGAGAAAAGTATATGTCTGAATATTACCAGGACATATTGATTAGGTTGTGTTGTCAAATGCTAGTATGTGTTGCCCATATTCCCCACCGATCAGATTGAGACACTCCTTCCCCAAGATGCTGTTAGAGTGTTGCCTACTTCAAACTCTCAGCTGAGTCCCTCCCCTGGAACTGCCCTCAGACCAAAGAGGCTGCTTCACCCTAAGTGAAGCCCTCTCCTCAGTTCTGATCTATGCATGGATACAAAGACCAATCTCCTTGCTTCAGTTCATAACAACTCTGAGAGGTCATCTCACCTGCAGAACTCCCTAAGGCATTGTAGAGTTCAACCAGGCTTCCTACCTTCACTCCCTCAGGAGTCTTGATACTGAGAGCATCTCCCAATAAACCTCCTACAAGCAAATTGCTATCTCAGAGTCTATTTCCTAGGGAACCAAACCAAAGATACAGTTTATTGAAATGTTTGCAAAGACCAAACAAATAATCTACTGGAAATAGTGTTTATATTATTTAATTAGAATTTATTAATA
>NW_004444132.1:929178-982999 GCF_000243295.1 Trichechus manatus latirostris
AATGAACATCTATCTTGTATGCAAGCAGCCATGGTGGTGCAGTGGATAAGTGCTCGGCTGCTAACCGAAATGTCAGTGGTTCGAACCCACTAGCCACTCCTCAGAAGAAAGCTGTGGCAGTCTGCTTCCATAAAACTCTATGGGACAGTTCTACGCGGTACTGCAGGGTCACTATGAGTCAGAATCGACTCGACAACAATAGGTTTATCCTGTATCCAAATTTCTTTGACTTTTAACTAAGTGATAACATTATGGTTCCCATATTTGTTATACAGTCATTTCATAATCATGGTAAAAGTAATCTACACATTTTTTTTTTTTTTTTTTAGTTTTCTTAACCACATGATGAAATAGGCTTAAACATTGCAAAAGGGGAGAAAAAAGAAATTCTCTCCATAAAAGACAGTTCTTAAAGGGGAAATGCAAAGAAATTACTTAGAAATATTGATATGCAGAAGACCTATTCTTTCTGTTTGAGGGGATGTGTCTAAAGAAGTAAGTAGAACAAATAGGATAGATTAGCACTATCAGTAATCTAATCACGCAGATAATCAAAGCCTGATATAAGCCAGGGGGATGGCACCAGAAATATAATACTTTGTATCTTTATTATAATTTCAATGAAATTAAAGAATTAAAAAGAAAGCCAGTTTCTGAGAAGCAGAGAATTTCTGTTCTAATCATGAGAGAAATATAATCTACAAGAGGAAATTTATATTGAATTAGCCTCATTAATAAGTTATATCTAAGATATTATACCACTAGAACTAAGAGTAGAAAATGGTAACTAGAAAAGCTTTAAAACACAAGAGGAATTCTTGCACAGATTATGTAGTTTGAAAATGTGATTTAAAAAAATAGCTAAAATATGTTTTCTCTAATTTTTATCAGTGTAGCATATAATACAGGCATTTTTTTAAGTTTTTTTTTCCATAGAAGAACTAAATATTCTGAACTTCCTAAACTCCTTATACTTGTTTACTGATCAGATAACCTAATATTACTCTTAATTAGGATTAAAAAAATGAAAAACTATATTTTCTACTAAATTTATCATAATTCTAAAAATAATTTTATGTTAGTAATAATTACTATGTTTGGTAGTATGTCAGCTTAAACATAATTTTCAAGATCCTTACTTTACATTAGAGCCTTGGCTAATGTTGAGTTAATTAATGAGTAATCTTCGTGTATCTGGATAATATCTAAGTAAGACAGAATATTGAAACATTGGCCCCTAAGCACAGTTTTAATATATACAAACCCTTGCTTCTTAGTTTTGTATGTTATACCCACTGCTGTCGAGTTGATTCCGACTCATAGAGACCTCACAGGGTTTCCAAGGCTGTACGTTTGATGAAAGTGATGTGGGTGGTTGTAGGTGGTCATTATGTGTGTTCATGAGCTTTGCCACTCTGCTAAAATGCTTGTGTGTGACAGACAATTCTCAATTAACTACCTCCCTGTGTTCTCTGTGAAATAGTAGTTAATTTGGTTGAAAGTTATAATTAATATGAATGGTTGAGTATATACTAGAGATAACGACAAAGAAATACAATAACAAAGAAACGCAATATGCAAGGTAATGAGGTAAGTTGTTTTGGTTTTTTTTCAAGGACAAGAGTAGTTTTGTTCCAAAGCAAGTATTGGATTTTTCATAAATATGAAAGAACATAGAGAAGAAAAAACTTGAGTTTATGTAGTAAGTTATAAAAAGTTTGAGGAAAGTGAATTTTATGTGCTTTGTTAGTAATCGTTGAAAATTGTCTGAAAAGAAGCAATGGCATGCGTTAAAAGTTTGCTCATTTTTAATGACCATTTAAACATCTTTGTATATTTTCTTGCCAAGTATTAAATTAATGCAAAACTAGATTTTGGCTTTCTTTCTGCTGAAATGACAGTAGATCAAATCCTTATGAAATAGTTACAAATTACCCACATTCTGATGTTGTTGGTTACCATAATAAATTAACTATACCCATTTAATCTATGATCAAACAGGTGGTCCCTGTTTTCCTCTGTTTGCCTTGAAGGCTCTGTTCTAAACTATAGGCCAGAAGTTGGAATTTTCAACAAAGGAGATTCTCAAAGCCTAGTGGAAAGGAATAAGCCAGAGACCACTGATATTTCAAGGAACCAAATCCCATGATGTGTTTGGTTGTACATAAGCAGTCTCAGTAGCTACTCTTGTGTGTGTGTGTGTGTGTGTCCTTGTGTAAATTTATCTATAACATAACTTTCGCCAATTTAACTTTTTACAGATGTACAACTTACTGACAAGGATACAATATTTGGCTATACAACCCTAACCTTAATCAATGTGATTTTTCCATCATCATTAACAGTGATGGAAATATATAGACATCTTTTGAATCCAGAAACTTATTGTTAGATGATATATTTAACCATCCCTAAAACATTCAATATATATTAGGGAACTAAAACTTCACACACCAATAACCAAAACCAGAACTTTAGTCAAGTCACATTTTTGGAATCTAGACCATTGACTAGGGATTCCTTCCTTTCTAGAAGACGTTTTGATACCCTGCCCGTCTCCCTAGCACTAGGTATACTGGCTTTCATCTTGGCCACTGTTCTGCAACAATAGGACTAATAGACTCCCCTGCTGTAAGATTGTATCCCAATGGATTGCACTATCCAGTAGGAACAATTTTTATATTTGTCACTCAGAAGTTGAAAAACTAAGGGACATGGGGGAAAACAGTCATTTTACAGGGTATTGTGATATTATCTCTGTTTTGCTTCTTCCTTCCTTCCTTGCCTTTTCCACCACTAACCCTAGCTTGGGGCAAGGTATTAAGTTGTCCAGTCCTGTCAAACTCACTATTATCAGATTCCCAGTCACATTGGGTTGCTGGGTAGAGGCACAAAGAGCTTCCTTACCTTCACTAGGTTGTAGCTATTCCTTTCTACTGTCAGACAGGTTGTTTAGAAGAAGCTAGTTTACTTCTTCAACAAACTTTTTGAAAGCTGCAAAAAAATAGTCAACACCTTCCAAAGTACTGGCACTTCTCTACAGAATCCCCTAAAGCTCTAGCCTCAGACAACTAAATATCTGAGAATCAAGTGAATTCGTATAAAATGGCAGTATAAACAATTTTTCGTATAGTGTAACAGATATCAGTATCTTCCCAGCCAAGAAAAGGGAAAATCCTCCCTGTATTTTTTGGTAAATCAACTTTATCCACGGTTTTAGTCTTCATAGGAACCAATTTCAAAATTGGAACTCTTTTAGCTCCAAATAACTCAAACCGGCATAAGAAAAAATGTTGTATGTTGGCTTATTTAACTGAAAGTTCCATCAGATAATAAAACCATGTCACTAAGATTCCATCTCTCTTTGTCTCTCGGCTTAGAAACTGTTTTGTCAATTTCCTTCTCAGTAGGTTGCATATAGTACAAATAGTCACCAAAAGTCCAAAACTCATATTCCTCCAATTTAGCAGTGCCAGAGGAAGGGGCTCTTCTCTTGCTGAATGGTCCAGCAAAGTCCCAGGCTGCCATTTATTGTCTAGCTGATCCAATCACCTCACTTGGAAGATAGAATACTCTGAATAGCAAAGCCTGGATTATTGCCTACCAACCCCATGAACTGAGAATGGGTTTGGATAGTTCCCCAAAATACAGTCGGGTGCTTTTACAAGAAAAAAAGGAAATAAATATATTTATTGACATTTATTAACACATTTATTAGCACAAAGACAAAGAACAAATGGCAGTAAGCAGTTGAAGCAAGTTGAAATATATAATTTTGAGCTCTGGGAAATTTTTTGTTTGTAGATCCTTTGTGTTTTTAGTTAGTATCATTTTCTTTTGTAAATGTTTATAAATCATCTATTTAATAATCTTAGAGTTTTATTAGGTTCACCATTTATAGTTTAAACACATTGTCATCAACTGGATTCCGACTCATGGCGACCCTATAGTTTACAAAATATATTTTTCTTGTTTCTGAAATAGTTTTTTTTTTTTTATGATTGTCTTCCTCCATAGTTTTTCACAATAAAAGCTATTGTGCAAGCACATCTGAAAGTTCTTCCAGTAGTTCAAAAAAGAACTGAATTCATTTAAAAGAGCTATGTAGTCTCTTCTTATATCCTGGGTGTCATTCCTTCTTAAGCCTATTTTTTTAATCCTAAACACTTGTAGACTTGAGATTAAGTTTCTGTTTAATGGTGTTATTCCATTTTTTATTTTGTTAATATTAGGTCTTCTTAAAGCAATACAGTTTTCTGCCTCTTAGTCTTCTTTGTCTTAACATAGCTAAAACACATACATCATTCTTTTCAAAAATCATTTTCACAAGCTTTAAACACAGTTGTCATTTAGTATTCTGAAACTATAAATGTCACTTTTACATCTATATTCTGTCCAAGCCATTTGTTCCAGCATCCATGTTTTCCCTTCAAATCTGGTTCATTTACTATCCCCATATATTTGACTTCTTCAGTTGACTTCTTATGTTTTACTCCTCAACTTGGATAACTTATAATAAAATATAAGTATTTGCCATTTTTAGAAATCTTCATTCTCTCAAAGAAAGTTTTAATAAATCTGAAAACATAACCATCTTAAACGTTGTCTATTTTAGGTTTATCCTACATTGCGGAGCTCATGTCTGCTTATGCTTTCTTTGGTTATTATAAAATTGAAGATTACATGGTCTCATTCTAACATAGCACTTGTCAACTATCAATAACACACAAGGCAGGCATTATAATGCAATATAAAGAGTAAAGTTTTAAGGCCTTTCTTTACTTCTCGCTGAAATTGTTAATAACATGAGTGCTAACTTCCTTGAGCCTTAATTTTCTCACCTATAAAATGGTAATACTATTATATCCTTCTTAGATGTTGTGAAGATTAAATGGGATAACCTTTATAAAGTACCTAGTGTAACATCTGACACATTGCTGTTTTTGTTAGGTGCTGTCAAATAGTTTCTGACTCATAGCAATCCTATGTACAACAGAACGAAACATTGCCCAGTCACGTGCCCTCCTCACAATTGCTGCTATGTTTGAGCCGATTGTTGCAGCCACTGTGTCAACTCAACTCGTTGAGGGTCTTCCTCTTTTTCACTGACCTTCTACTTTACCAAGAACGATGTCCTGCTCCAGGGACTGGTCCCTTCTGATAACATGTCTAGAATATGTGAGATGAAGTCTCACCACATTCACTTCTAAGGAGCATTCAGGCCACACATCTTCCAAGACAGATTTGTTCATTCTTCTGGCAGTCCATGGTATATTTATTAACCTTCACCAACACCATAATTCAAATGCATCAACTCTTTGTTCTTCCTTATTCATTGTCCAGCTCTCACATGCATATAAGGTCATTGAAAATATCATGGCTTGGGTCAGATGCACCTTAGTCCTCAAAGTGACATCTTTGCTTTTTAACACTTTAAAGAGGTCTTTTGCAGCAGATTTGCCCAATGTAATACGTCTTTTGATTTCTTGACTACTATTTCCAAGGACATTGATTGTGGATCCAAGTAAAATGAAATCCTTCACAACTTCAGTCTTTTCTCCGTTTATCATGATGTTGCTCATTACCAATTGAGAACCACATGGATAGCAATGCAACATTGTCTGATATAGCACTGGAAGGCACTCAAAATACAACTAGGGAAGAGTTGCCTTCTCAAAGTAGAGTAGAACTTAATGACATCGATGGAGTAAGCTTTTGGGACATTCATTTGCTGATATAGCATGACTCAAAATGAGAAGAAACAGCTGCGAACTTCCATTAGTAATTGGAACATGGAATGTATATAGTATGAATCAAGGAAAACTGGAGGTTTTCAAAATGAAATGGAATCCTTGAAGATTGATATCCTAGATATTAGTGAGCTAAAATAGACTGTTTTTGGCCATTTTGAATCAGATAATCATACAGTCTACTATGCCAGGAGTAACAAATTGAAGAGGAATGGCATTGCAAAAAGAATGTTTCCAGATCTATCCTAAAGTACAACGCTATCAGTGATAGGATATCCATACGCCTACAAGGAAGAACAGTTATATGACTATTGTTCAAATTTATGCACCAACCGCTAAGGCCAAAGATGAAGAAATTGAAGATTTTTATCAACTTCTGCAGTCTGAAATTGATCAAACATATAATCAAGATGCACTGAGAATTACTGGTGATTGCAATGTGGAAGTTGGAAACAAAGAAGAAGGATCAGTAGTTGGAAAATATGGCCTTGGTGACAGAAAGTATGCAAGAGATCACATGATAGAATTTTTCAAGACCAATGACTTATTCATTAGAAATACATTTTTTTTCCAACAACATAAACGGTGACTATACACATGGACCTCACCAGATGGAATACACAGGAATCAAATCGACTACATCTGTGGAAAGAGACACTGGAGATGCTCAATATTATCCATCAGAACAAGGCCAGGCTTTGACTGCAGAACAGACCATCAATTACTCATATGCAAGTTCAAGTTGAAGCTGAAGAAAATTAAAACAAGTCCACAGGAGCCAAAGTACAATACTGAGTATATCCCACCTGAATTTAGAGATTTGATGCATTGAACACTAATGACAGAAGACCAGAAGGGTTGTGAAATGACATCAAGGATATCACACATGAAGAAAGTAAAAAGTCGTTAAAAAGTCAGGGAAAAAAAAAAAAAAAGACCAAAATGGATGTCAGAAGAGACTCTGCAACTTGGCCTTGAACATAGAGTAGCTAATGTGAATGGAAGAAATGATGAAGTAAAAGAGCTGAACAGAAGATTTCAAAGGGTGGCTCGAGAAGACAAAGTAAAATATTATAATGAAATATGCTAAGACCTGGAGTTAGAAAACCAAAAGGGAAGAACACACTCAGCATTTCTCAGACTGAAAGAACTGAAGAAAAAATTCAAGCCTAGAGTTTCAATATTGAAGGATTCTATGGGCAAAATATTAAACGATGCAGGAAGCATCAAAAGAAGATGGATGGAATACACAGAGTCACTGTACCAAAAAGAACTGGTTGACGTTCAACCATTTCAGGAGGTAGTATATGATCAAGAACCAAGGGTACTGAAGGAGGAAGTCCAAGTTGCACTGAAGACCTTGGTGAAAAACAACCCTCCAGGAATTGACAGAATACTGATAAAGATGTTTCAACAAACAGATGCAATGGTGGAAACATTTACTTGTCAATGCCAAGAAATTTGGAAGATAGTTACCTGGCCAAACGACTGGAAGAGAACCATATTTGTGTCTATTCCAAAGAAAGGTGATCCAACAGAATGTGGAAATTATCGAACAATATCATTAATATCACATGCAAATAAAACTTTGCTGAAGATAATTCAAAAACGATTGCAGCAGTACATTGACAGGGAACTGCTAGAAATTCAAGCTGGATTCAGAAAAGGATGTGGAATGAAGGATATCATTGCTGATGTCATATGGATCTTGACTGAAAGCAGAGAATACCAAAAAGATGTTTACCTGTGTTTTATTGACTATGCAAAGGCATTCAACTGTGTGGATCATAACAAATTATGGATAACATTGTAAAGAATGGACATTCCAGAACACTTAATTATGCCTATGAGGAACCTGTACATAGACCAAGAGGCAGTCATTTGAACAGAACAAATGGATAGTGCGTGGCTGAAAATCGGGAAAGGTGGTTGACAAGTTTGTATCCTTTCACCATACTTATTCAATCACCATGCTGAGAAAATAATCCGAGATGCTGGACTATATAGAGAAGAATGAGGTATCAAGACTGGAGAAAGACTAACAACCTGTGTTGTGCAGATGACACAACCTTGCTTGCTGAAAGCAAAGGCGACTTGAAGAACTTACTGATGAAGATCAAAGGCTACAGTATGAATTACATCTCAACATAAAGAAAACAAAAATATGATATACGATGGTGCTTAATAAATGTTGTCTCTTATTATTTTTGTTGTTTTTGTAATGTATTAGGTTTTATCTTTTCATGCCTGCACTATTGGTTTTTTTGACAGTTACGGACGGTTTGTCCAGTGTTAGTCCATTCCTGGGTTGAGTTTCACCCAATGGATATTTTTCCATGTGCAGAGAATTACCACCTCATACTTCTCGTGTTTTCCTTCTGAATTCTTTGCATCTTGAAAACTATTTTATTGTTCTGTAGGATATACATGTCATAATTTTTTCAACAAATAGGATTGTCTTTTATATTTCACCTATTGCAAAAACAATATAGATGGCATAAAAATCCTAATACACTTCTTTACTTTTCTTTCTTATTTTTCTACTCACCAATTTCTGGATGCTGAGTTACATTATTCTCTGTTTTCTTGTAATTGTTTTTCTTGTTTTCATCCTTCTTGGGTCATCTTACACACAGTAAAGAAATATTCCATCCCCTATAACATTCCAGAGGCGGAGAGACATTCCACGAGTGCTTTGAAATCATCATCAACACTGGAGATTGGTGCCTCCCATTTTCATTTTAGTTCGTCCTCATCTCTAGCTTGGATCACCACAACTCTCCTGCTGTTGTTGTTAGGTGCTATCGATAGTGTTCTGAGTCATAGCAATCCTATGTACAACAGAACGAAACAATGCCCAGTCTTGTGCCATCCTCACAATCGTTGCTATGTTTGAACCCATTGTTGCAGCCACTGTGTCAATTCCTCTTGTTAACGGTCTTCCTCTTTCTCACTGACCCTCTACCTGTATCTCTACTATCTATTTTTCATGTATACAAATGTGTGATTTCTAAAACTCTGGTAAGATGAAACTCTGAAGTTTTAAAAAATTAGACCTCCCACTTGCTACAGATTAAATATCAAAGTCAGACAGTCTTCCATAATCCTGATTTCTGTATTGCCAAATACTAAATGCATGCTATACCTGGCACAGTGAGCCACTTGCTACCCTCTATTATTACCCAGTGGACATATCAGTTATTGAATGTCTGTTTGTAGGCCTCCACAATAGAATGGGCAATGTCTCACTCTCCTGGTTACAACTGATTGGACCAGGGATGGGTACAGCATCAACCAAATCATTAGTCAATTCAAAATACATAACTTGTGTGCTTTGGGATGAAAAGATGAGGTAGGCCAATCAGATTTCCCTACTGAGAAATTGATATTTCAACATTGAAGAAAAGATACAGTAATCTATAGAGAATTCAGCTAGGAGATCACGTAGTTTCTAGGGCTGTGAAGCCATCATTAACTATGAGTGCACAAAGAAAAGCAAAGGGGAAGTGAGTCAGAAAAGAGAAATGGAAAGAGATGCAGGCTTGGAACAAGAAGTGTCAACATCAGCAAAGACATTGATTTTATATAGGCAGAGGTAGAAGGAGAGAGAGAGAGAAATGGACAGTTACTGCCTTGATTCCTTACAGTTTCTGGATGCCATCTTCACTGAGATTTTTGTGCATTTTAAAATTGAACTTCCTCTTTTTCTTGAGCCAAGTTTAGTAAGTCTCTGTTCTTTTCCAATGAAAAAATCTTGACGTGAACAGACGCTCTATTCTTGGTCATTTTATATTTTTTCCCTCTGGCAAGTTTTTCTCCCATCAAATTCCTACTCTTATGAAAAGGTTTAGCTCAAACATTGCTGAGGAACTTTGAGAATTAATTTTCTACCTTCTTAGGCCAAAGGAACTTCTGCCCCCAGTATGATCAAAGGGTACTGTTTATTTACCTATACTATAGGGCTTATAGGAAACCCTAGTGGCATAGTGGTTAAGAGATACAGCTGCTAACAAAAGGTCAGCAGTTCAAATCCACCAGGCGCTCCTTGGAAACCCTATGGGGCAGTTCTACTCTGTCCTTTAGGGTCACTTTGAGTCAGAATCGACTTGATGGCAATGAGTTTGGTTTGGTTTTATAGGGCTTATCACGTTTTATTTTAATTATTTATCTCTTCAGTTCCATTGGCCCTGCTTCAGCTTCTGTATCTGTAAAATGTGGATTATAATGGTATTTTCCTCAGAGAGTTGTAGTTAGGGTTAAATGATTTAACAACGGTAAAGTACTTATATTTTAGCTATTATAATAGTTGTGGCTTTCCTATCTGTTGTTGTTAGGTGCCATCCGAGTCGGTTCCGACTCATAGCGAATCCATGAGCAACAGAACGAAACACTGCCTGGCCTTGTGCCATCCTCACAATTATTGCTACATTTGAGCCCACTTTTGCATCTAGACAAAACTAATTCTTTTAGAACCCAGTCTACAGTTTTTGTTTTCGTTTTTTTTCTTAATCCTTAATAGGTCAATAAATCAACAATGAATTTTCTTTTTAACAAAAACAATAACAATTGAAATACTTCATAGTTAAGAAATCTATTTTCATATTTATTGTGGAGCTGAGCAGAGAGGTATAAAATGAGCAATATCTGTGACCAAATACAAAGTTTCAACAAAAATTCACCTGGTTGGAAAAGATTGCTTTTCTATAAGATTCGTCACCAGTAAATTTTTATCCTAAGATTACTAGCAAAAACTGTGTTGATTAAAACCTTGTTTTACAAATTATATAGCTTATTTGCCATAGGGCTTAGCCAGGGGCAAAAGGGGGGAGGCAGAGATGTCTGTCTTTTGATATGTAAATGAAGAAGCACTTAGAGACATTTAATGTGGAATAGTGCTTCAGTTATTTGAAAATTCAGTTTTTATAAAGTACTGAGCCAGTTTGTCAGAAACCCAAGTGTAACAGTGCCCAGAATGACACTGTATGATAAACAGGAAAAAAACAAAGAATGTTATTACTTGACAAGTGAGTGCATTCCTGCTGTGCCTTAGCCTTTTGCTTATATTATTAGTGAGCTCTGCTATTTCTTTTGCTGAGAAATTAGAAATAGACATTTAGTATTTCAATAGAAAGGAAGTTTAAAGGAAATAGATCACACTCATTATCCTGCTTCTCTGAACTTGATCCGTTGGTGTAGTCATATGCAATGTGAAATGCTCCTGGAATAGCAAAATGAAGAAAGCTTCTCAATTCTGCAGCTTGCAGAAGCCAGCGAAAAACTGTTTTATTCAAAGTTCAAACAACATTAATGTCAAAGAATTGTAGATATCAAAGCCAGAGAAATTCTGCATTTTACTTGCCATAAACCTGCAGCTGTGCTATGCATTAATTGCCAGGTTCATTAGGAATAGTTTGACTCTGAGTAGTTAGGCTAGAAACTGATGAAAGGAAACTCATCTCCTTGAAAGTGACTTTGAAAGAGTTTTTACTCAAATATTTCTCGAAAAATAAACAGAAGCCTGCCGGTAAACATGGAAAGATTAAGAAAATGTTCCAGTGCCAAATAAAATGATATTTATTCTTCAGTTAAATCTCATATTGTATTTCTTTAAAAATCAGGATAACAATATTTGTAAATAAAAAGGCTTGCTTCTTCATTTTGCTACAAACTGTCATTTCTTTGGCAAATGTTTTTCTCCGAGTGGTGAATTAAGCTCCTCATACATACGAGATTTAAATATATTCTTTAGGCTTCAATTTTCAGGACAGTGAATTGCTTAAAGGTGAAGAAACTTGCTATACAGTTGGCTACCTCTTAATAACATTTATAATATAACAAGGAGGATACTTTTACTTCTTTGGCACCCACTTTCTTCAGTACTTTCTTGGTGCACATTGCTAAGAGGACCCAAAACAATACCATTAAGTGGCCCCTTAACAAATATTTGCTTCAACCATGGTCTTAACAACAAAGATCATACAAATCCAAATTTTAATTTCCATGCATACCAAACCAAATCTTTAAGTCTCTTAGCTTTTAAATCTTTAAGGGCTTTATTCTCAAGTCCTTATCACTATTTATATCTCTAGTTTTTCTCTTCCGACTACTTTTAAATTCTGTACTTTCAGAAGTGCTCATTTCTCTTTTGCAGTTTCTTTATATTATACCTCAATTATCTTTTGAAAATTTTTATGAAGTCAATTTTTTTCCTTAATTTAGTAGTCTCTAAATTGTTCTTAAAGCATCGTATTTTTTACAACTAAAATCGGGTCTTATGTCTTAGGCAAAGCCCTGAAGGAAAATTAGTGCCTTTATATGAGTTCCACTGATAATTCAAGTAGCTGATAATTCTCTATACCATTATTTAAGTTACTCTTAAAAACTTCTAATCTAGAAAAACTATATTCATTCATTCAACAATTTTTAATAGAACAATTATTCTATTCCAGAGACTATTCTAGATGCATAAAATATAACAGTAAAAAATAAATCCCTGTTCTCATGGCATTTAGAAAGAATAGAAAGATATGTTACAGCTATGAATAGTGGAAATCAGCCACTTATCTTTCAAAGAAATAGCAGTAAATTTTAGTGTTTTTTCTTCAGTGACACATTTGGTTCATGGGTATATTATCATATGTATACACAGATTTGATTAAATTTTCTACAAAGATTTTATAGGAAAATTAAATATTATAATAATTAATGTCAGCATATTCTCAACTGTGCATCAGCAATAGTCTCATTATGACATACATGAGGTAATCCTGGAGCTAAGCAATTTATACTGTTTGCTATATTTCCATCTCTTTTTATTCAATTCAGGGAAACTTTTGGGAATGCAAGTCAATTGGTATAAAAGTAACAAAAGGATAGCTTTGGATCTACCACACAATCAACTATTTTTAAAAGATAAATACTTCAGAAATGTTAGCAATTAATTATGAAAAGCAAATATATATGAATCAGCTCACCAAAGTTCAAGATAAGCCATATATCCTGACCTCACAGTTAAGAACTATAATTTAAACCAGAAATTTAACTTAATGGAAGCAATCTCAAAAGCAAATACACATGTATAGAATGTATATATATAGTTTGTTATAGATAGATAACTGTCCTAACTTAGCTCCTAATCTTTAATCAGAACTCTCTCCTAGTTATGCTTCAACCGGAAATGCCAAAGGCAAAGGATTATCATAATAGTATTCCAACTGGCCTTCCCAATCTAACCAATCTCTATACCATTACTTAACTTACTTTTAAAAACTTCTAATCCAGAAAAACTATATTTATTCATTCATTCAACAATTTTTAACAGAACAATTATTCTATTCTAGACACTATTCTAGATGCAGAAAATATAACAGTAAAAAATAAATCCCTGTTCTCATGGCATTTAGAATCTGATGGGGGAAGGGAGCAGAATAATTATAATTAATTAATTAACTCTAATTAATTGTATATTAGAAAGTGATAACTGCTATGGAGAAAAATAAGAAGTGGTTTCTTTATAACTCTTAAGTGTCAGAAGATATTTTAATAATGATTTAATAATGAAAAGCCATAAAAGAAAAGATTGAGAAATACAGCTACAGGAAAAATCAAAACTTCCAAATGAGAAAAAAAACTATAAACAAGGCCAAAACACAATCAACAGAGATGCAAATTATAAAATATTTTCAAGATATGTAAATACATAACTTCACTTAAAAAAAGTAAAATTCAATTTAGAACTACACCAAAGAGCCATTTATTTTTCACCTAACAGATTGGCAAATATTCAAAAGTTTTATAACAAACTCAATTGGTCAGGTGCTAGAGTCATTTAGTCATCTAGTGCTACTGTAACAGAAATACTACAAGTGGATGGCTTTAACAAACAGCAGTTTATTACTTCACAGTGATGTAGGCTAAAAGTCCAAATTCAGGGCATCAGTTCCAGGTGGAGGCTTTCTCTCTCTGTCGGCCTTCTCATCAATCTTCCCCTGGATTAGGAACTTCTCCACGCAGGGACCCCGGATGCGCTCTGCTCCTGGCACTGCTTTCTTTGTGGTATGAGGTCCCCCACTCTCTGCTTGCTTCCCTGTCCTTTTATCTCTTGTAAGATAAACGGTAGTGCAGGCCACACCCAGGGAAACTCCCTTTACATTGGATCAGGGATGTGACCTTAGTAAGGGTGTTACAATCCCACCCTAATCCTCTTTAACATACAATTACAATCACAAAATGGGACAACCACATAATACTGGGAATCATGGCCCAGCCAAACTGATACACACATTTCTGGGGAGACATAATTCAATCCATGACATCAGGGCTGTGTGGAACAGGTAACCTCATGGATTGCTGGAAGGATGTCATATGGAAAGCATGAGAAGGAATTCAGGCAGCCTTTTAGGAGCAAAAACCCACCCCCACCTAACAGCAAGGAAAGGAGGACCTCAGTTCTACAACCACAAGAAACTAATTTCAGCCAACAACCTGAATGAACTCAGAAGTAGATTCATCCTAAGAACCTCCAAAAAGGAACATAGCTCTTACGACATGCTGATTTTGGCCTTTGAGACTCTAAGCAGAGGACCCAGCTGAGCCATACTCTACTCAGACTTCTGATGTACAGTATTGTGAGATAATAAATGGGTGCTGTATTCAGTCACTAAATTTGTGGTAATTTGTTACAACAGCAACACAAAACTCATTGAGGGTTTGTGGCAGTATCAAGAGATTGAGTGGAAAGACAGTACAGGACTTTCATTCCAGCTAACAAGGTGCTAACAAGGCCCTGACCCCACAACCTCAGTGTAAGTCAAGTAGGATTCTGCCCCAACCTAGCATTAATGAGACACACTTCTCTCTCCCTGCCAGTATGAGAGGAGGCTGAATGGAAAATTGTAACAAGGTCCCTCTTCCCTTCCCAGTCAGCATGGTGTCAGCACAGGTCTGGTGGGCAGTCTGAAATACCATCTCCACCCATGGGGTGTCCAAGGAGGCTGAATGGACAACACAGACCTTCACCCCCACCTGAAAATTGCAAAGTCCCCATTTAGCCACTAGCACAGTGTCAGATGAGTTTTGCTCACAGTGTCAGATGAGGCCTGCTAAAGCAGATTTAAATAAGATCCAGGGCCTCCCAACATAATGCCCAAAATGTCCATGGCACAATAAAAAATTCTACATCATACCAAAAGCCAGGTAAATCTCAACTTGAATGATAAAAAGCAATTAACAGATGCTGTCTTAGTAATCTAGTGCTGCTTTTAACAGAAACACCACAAGTGGAAGGCTTTAACAAAGAGAAGTTTATTCTCTCAGTCCAGTAGTTTACAAGTGCAAATTCAGGGCATCAGCTCCAAGGGAATGCTTCCCTGTCAGCTCTGGAGGAAATCTGTGTCATCAATATTCCCTTGGTCTGGAAGGTCCTTGTGATGCATCAGTCTTCCCTTGGGCTGGGAGCATCTCAGAGCAGGAACCTCAGGTCCAAAGGAAGCGCTCTGCTCCTGGCACTGCTTTCTTGGTGGTATGAGGTTCCTGTGGGTCTCTGCTCACTTCTCTCTTTTATATCTCAAAAGAGATTGGATTAAGACAGTATCCAATCTTGTAGACGTCATCAGTATAACCTCATCATAGTGATAGAGTTTACAACACATAAGGAAAGCACATCAGATTACACAATCATACAATACTGGGAATTGTGAGTTAGCCAAGTTGATACACACATTTTTGGGGGGACACAATTAAATCCATGACAGATGCTAACACTGGGATTGCACACATGTTGGAATTATCTGACAAAGATTTTTAATCAGCCATCATGAAAACATTTCAACGAATAATTACAAATATGTTGAAACAAATTAAAAAATAGAACATCTCAGCAAAGAAAAATAAGATACAAAGAAGACCCAAATAGAAATTTTAGAACTGAAAAATATAATAAACAAAATTAAATAACTAAGTGAATGGGCAAGACAGCAAAAGGAAGACAACAGAAGAAAGTATCAGTGTACTTGAAGATAAAACAGAAATCACCCATCTGAACCAGAGACATTAAAAAAAAAAAAAAAAATCAGGCACCTTTGACACTACAACAAAAGTCTAACAATTGTGTCCTCAGTGACCTAGAAAGAGGATAGAATTAAGAATTTGAGTGAACCACTCCATCAGGATAAACGCAAAGAAATCCTCAACAAAACACATCATAGTCAAACTTCAGAAAACTAAAGGTAAAGAAAAAATCTTGAAAGCAGTGAGAAAAACATGATTCTTTACCTGTGGAAGAAAACAATTAGAGTGGCAGCAGAGTTCTCATGAGAAACCATGGAGCTCAAAAGACACAACATTTTTAAGTTCTGAAAGAAAACAGCTATCAGCCGAAAATCCCACATCAGTTGAAATTACCTTTTAGGAATGAAAGAGAAATAAAGACATTGTCAGACAAAGGACACCTAAGAGAATTTCTTGCCAGAAGATCTTTCCTAAAAAAAAAAAAAAAAGTCTAATGGAAATTCTTGAAAAGAAAGAAAATTATAAAATAAGCAATCTTGGAACACAAGGAAGAAAGAACAACATAGAGCACAATATGGATAAAATAGACTTTCCTTCTCCTTTTGAGTTTTCTAAATTATGTTTGATGGTAAAAGCAAAAATCTAACATTGTCAGGTATGGAGTTCAATGTAGAAGGAAATGTTTAACACAATTATATTAAAAATAAAAAAGGATAAAGGGACTTAAAGGGAGGCAAGGTTTGTATACTTTATTCAACTGATAGAACGTTAACACCAGTAGATATTTGTGTTAATGAAATAGTTCTGTAACTTTATGATAATCATGGTTAGAGAAAATCTACCCATGGGATAAGATGGCATCATAGAACCATACACACACATTGTACCAATGTCAGTTTCCCAGTTGTGATATTGAACTAGAATTATACAAGATGTAACCATTAGAGAAAACCGGGTGAAGGGTACATGGGACCTTTCAATTTTGCACTTCCTATAAATCTACTATCATTCCAAAATTTAAAAATTTTTAAATTATAATAGAAATGTAAAAATGTGCTTAAAAAGCTGTTCTAGCTTTCCTAATGCACAAAATTTGTGCGTATTTGAGATCATATTCTCCCTTAGATTATTTACTTTTTAATGTACTATGCACAAATGGAAACCTGCATCCTGTTTTTTGTACTAAGCAGAATTGAAGTAGGTGGTTTTAGATTGCCATTAGTAGTTCAATATGTGATTATTGTTAAAAACTTGGCTTTCAATGCTTATTAATACTAAGCAAGTGTCATTTGTCAATTTAAAATATTAATAAAGAAAACTATTTTTGTTAACTATTTAAGAAAATGTTATATCTGATTTACTCTTAGCTATCAACTAGTTTGGTTTCTTGCTTTTTTTTTTTTTAAGAAAGAATTCTGAAAAATTTTATACTGAGCTGAATACATAGAAAATATTTGTTAGTTGTATTAGAGTTTTAGCAGCCTCCTCCCCTCAGAGGTTTCTAAGCCAGCCTGTCAATTTCCACTCTCAACCAGTCTCCCATCAATCATGCCTTATTTCTTGGTGATATTTTAAATCATGATCACATGGAACCATCTAGACCAAAATAATTCATATTAATAAAATTATATTGTTAATTATGTATGAAGAAAATTATATTTGTTTTGGTCAAAACAATTCCTGATCTCATTGTCCCTATGTCTATGTATCAGTTTCTTTACATGAAAAATTAACTGACAAAGAGCTCTTTAGCTAAAATATCCTATTAAATTATTATCTACTTGCGTCTTTTTTTTCTTTGTTGTCATGAGTAATGTCTTTAATTATCAGATTTGTTTCAATAATTTTCTATTTCAATATATTTCAATAGTGCTGTTCTACTTATATATAAATTTAGTATAGAATTATATAGAGAGAAATATATAAAGCCAATATACTTTTTTCTTTTATGAAATAATTCCCTATGGATATTAGGCTGCCAAATTAAAATCTCTTAGTATTAAAAATTTTCTATACATGAAAACATACACACACCCACATGCACGCACACACAGAAGATAATGAATGAGAAGGGACATGGGAAATACATCCCTCAGAGTTTTCAACTGTTAGTGTTAATTTCTGATGAAGTAACTGCACTCTTGTGTCATTTTCTTTGCAGATGTTTGATAAAAATAAACGAATTAACCTAAGAATTCTGAAGCTATTATAGGCACACAAATTACAGAAGTAACACATTTTTAATATTTTCATGAGTTAAAATTAGTAAATTGTTCATGTAGTTTCAGATCTTAATTTAAGCATGGGTCAAACAGAGCTGATCCTCCCTATGATATGTCCATACAGAAGGAAGCAAGTCTCTATCAAAAGGAAGTGGCCTATATAGCTAGAGAATTTCTCACTCAATCTCCTGTGTATGCTGGCATGCTTATTAATATTTCAGTCAAACACAGATCAGGAACAAGAAGGAAATGAAATATCTCAATTAGATATCAAATATCTACTTTAAGGTAATGCTAAGAATTATCCCATCAACTACCATTTAACTATCTTTAGTTAATCTTATAGGACAATTTGATTAGAGTAAGCCCTGGAAAAACAATCTTACCATCCCAGATAATACGTAGAGATTTATTATGGTGCTAGAATTTAGATTTCCCAAGATAATATCAGTTAACAGACAGATACTATAAAATTAGAAAGACTACTAAATTAAGACTAGACATCCAGCAAATGTACGTGCATCTTGACAAAGGAATATTGAGTGCTAAAATATGATTTTACTATTATTACTGAGGACCTAAAACGATATTCTGTTATTTTCCAGGCATGTTATAATATATCCTATTCACATAATAACAATCAGCAAGGTTGTTAAACCTCTATTTCTACCACAGAGATGTATGTCTCAACAACAACAGTCTTGAACACTGGGGGAAAAAAAGCCAGTTTCAGGAAAAAACAGGATTTAGGACCTTCAGAAGTTCAGAATCTTTGTGTTTAGATCTGCTTCCCAGTATGCCCCATCAGGAGAGGATCATTTGTCTTGAAAGGCATGTCCCATAAAGCCCATGGTGTGAGGGAAAATGAAGCCATTAGATTTTTGGAATTTAAGTTTTATAGCTGAAGTTTCAATAACACCACCAGAGCTGAATAGGCCCCAAGTGTCAGATTGAAGAGTCAGCATAAATGACTAATTCCTTGCGCTTTGAAAGCCGATGGGCTTCTTATACCAAGCTATCTGAGGAGAGGGGAATCAGTCAACTATAGAGGACTGCTTCATTGCACAAGTGGGGAAGTGCAGCATCTGAAGATCTGAGTACACAGAAACATTTTGGAAGGAATGGTCTTGTGGGAGAGTTCAGTAGTATTAACCGTTAATGTTAAGTGTCAACTGGACAGATTCCATGAATGAAACAGGGTTTGCAATTAGAAAGGTCCTGAGAAAACAATGGATAATACAAATAATGCCAGACCGGGTAAATTAAATTTAAAGTCACTGTCCTGCCTCTTTGAATCCATACAGTGACTCAAGTCTGCTCATAACAGCCTCCCACTATTCCCTCGGAGGTAAGCAACACTCAGAGGGCAACTTTGTGATAGCCGAAGCAAATGAAATACAGATTTTACTCTTGGTCCCTCTAGGATGCTAGATAAACCCTAGGTGACTCATGCTGTTTCTATTTTTCCAAATAGTCATGATCAAACAGAGATACAACTATCTCTGTACTTAGTAATGAAACACAGCCACCACTGCCATTACCACCACCACCACCAACAACAACAACACTAACAAAAGGAACAAATCTCTTTTGGGAAAAATCTCAAAGCTACCCAATCTTTCTATAGCTTTCATAAAGGGAAGCAGGTTGTGAAGAGCTAGTACACTTAACAGAAAAAAAGCCTGAAGTTGTTCCTTGATGGAAGACAAATGTTTAATACTTGTTCTCGGCCAGGCAAAAGGAATTCCAATGCCTTGCTTCCTTTGCAAAAAATCCTCACTGGGAAGTTAAGAACTGTTTGATAACTGCTGAGTTAGACCTGTGGGAGCACATGCAGAAGTCCCTCTCTGAGAGGCTCTTCTAACCTGTTTTTCTCCTATTATGGTTGTACATATTGGCTAATGTCAATTAATCACATAAATTGGAGACAATGGATTTTGGATAATGTCTCCCTTTTCTAATAAAGAGAATGAATTGTTCCAGACAGAAGGAGAAAACACTGCACAATTCAGCTGAATCATAAGCCAGGGTGGACTTAGTGCTATCAAGGGGGAAATTTGGGTTGATGGTTCTTCGGACCTGCCCAGCTCAGTGGTTTCTGTATTCACAATGTCAGCCTTTTATTGCAGGCTCAGTGTTGTATTAGAAACTTCAACTAGGGAAGGAATATGGCGAAGGAATCCTCAGTAGGGAAAATATGTTTAACCTCCCTAGCTTTCATCAATAGCTTTCTGTGTAATTCTCCCCTTATGATACAATTTCCAGTTTGTCATTTGTAAAACAAAGTAAAAGAGGAAGTATCGTATTAGCAAAAGAATGAGTTAAGAAATAAAAAGGAAAATATATAAATCTATTTTTTTAAAAACCTACTTACTACTTTCAGCATAAGCGCTAAGAGTCAACTACAACAGAGGAGCAATCAGCGTCTTAGACAGACAACCCTAGGCTTTCAGAAAGCTCAATCCTCAAGTCATTTAATAGCAATACAGGAAGAATATGGTCTAATCAGATCTCTTCAGAAAAACTCTAGGCATGGAAAGCCAAGAGCTCCACTACCATTCTCAATATGACACTCTTTCTCAGAACCCAGTGGCATTTCAGAAAACACTTCATAAAAATCAACACTTTAAAAGTAACAGCTAAACCACTTGTGAAATTATTGCCAAATATTTTTTAAAATGATAGATGGACATTTTCACCAAAAGAGCAATTTAACTGTTTTTTATGTCAAATAGTTTCTTTTTAAGATAAAGAATAATGTCATAGTTCAACAAAACGCTACAAGTGCTATTTTTCCATGGTTAAACCCAGAATCTAAGTGCAAAATTTATTGTAACTAACATTAAAGTCTCCATCTTTGAAATGGCAGCAACGATGACTGTTGTTCCCTTTGGGTAATACAGAAGTGTGTCATACGACAAGAGAGAGAGCAGATGCCTGTATCATAGTTCCCATTTAAAGCAATTTTCTTGCTATGAAGTTGTAGGGTAGTTTATATTCACAGTATTAATGAAATGAAAAAATAAATTGAAATATAGAATATATATTTCTGTCTACGCTTGCTATTTCTAGTTATTCATACTGCATTTAAATAGTTTCTGACAATAAGAAAAAGTCCAAAGAATGATACCATACCATTTACACATATTCTTTTGTATTAAAAATTAGATAAATGTGTCCTTTACTTGGCTTCAATTTTATGGTGTGGTTCAATTTACCCTTTTATGCTTTATTATCATTCCCAAAAATGAATATTCATGTAAGAAGAACATAGCTCAAATGACTTAAAAATAGTGATAGTGGTAATGATGGTGATGATGCTAATGATATCATGAACTTTCTAGATGAAATTTTTCAGATCTTTGTCTGATCAAGGTATTTTTTTCACCACATAGAAATTTTCTAGATTAAGGAACTGTTCTAAGAGCTAAGTAAATAGTTAAAACAGAAATGTCTAGTTGAAATTTTCAAGAGATTTCTTGGTATTTGGAATTGGAACTGAGAATCATGTTTTTTCTACTAGTCATTGCTATGTATATAAATTTGGAGATATTGCTCTCACTAAAGACTGGAGCTGGTTAGAGACAGACTGAAGAGATCTCTAACAAGAAGCAAATATAAGGAACCAAGGTACAACAGCACTCAGGAAAAAATGACAGAAAAACCAAACAAACACAAAAACTTGTTGCTGTCAAGTCAGTTCCCACTTGTACTTGCCTGATATTAATTGAAAGAATAAAACCGGTGGATAGCAGAAAAAAAAAGTCAGTAGAAAAAAAAAAAAACTAACTAACAAGAAAAATGACGCAGTTATATACTTCAGAAAGTGATGGTCAAAATAGAGAAAATAACAGGAAAAAAAGGAATACAGAATTCAAAAGCCAAGTGAACAACGCAGGGGATTGGTAATTGGAAGCGCTTAATCCAAAGAATAGAAAGATATTTACCACAAGTACTTTGCATTAGAACAATTTTATAAGAATACAAATTTGGTATACTAGAACCCAAATGAAATGATTAACGTAACTGAACGAGAAAAAAAAATTAGAAACTGAGGAAATACATTGAGAAACAAAAGAACATTATTAAAAAATAAAATAGATACAGCACGATATGAAATAGATATCACTGACAATTGGAAAACAAATTACTGACAAAGAGTAAGGCTTGATTTGATCACAGTGAGTACAAACAAAAAATATGAAGAGATTAAATCAGAAAAAAATAATGGATAAATAAGAGGTTATCTCCTTAAAATGAGAGAAATGAATCTGCAATTGGACAGACCACACTGACTTCCAGGCAAATTCAGTACCAAATGGTCAATACCAAGACTTATTAAATTATAGAAATACAAGAAAAAGAAAGAAACTTCCATATATTTAAGTAGAAAAAGTATATCACCTGTGATATCTTGGATCCTGTATCAATCAGGAGACTTCTTAGGAGAAAACAAAATCTGCTAAACCAAAACTCCTGTCTATAATATATTTATCAAAATAAACACACAGAATGGAGAAATCATGGTAAGCAGAAGGTGGTGCTCACCAAATCCATTGTTTTTACTAAACAATCCTGTGAAGTGCGGTTATATAACAGATTGTAAATGTTAGAAAATTTGACCATATAAAATTTTAACATAACTAATAAATCAGGAGGTGCAGCAATAGGCTATAGGAGGAAATGTCAGCGTGCAAATTACCCTTACTTTCAAGCAGTGAGTTAATTGATGCTATGTAAAATTAAACTAAGTTGTTAAAAATGGCTGCAAACTCTTAATTTACCATAAAATCTTTTTTTTAACATTAAAAGTTTTTAAACATACTATCTTTTCTGAAAGGATCTTTTTAAAGGGAGATGAGAAATTCCTAAAATTTCACTCTGGCCTTTTTTTTTTTTTAAGAAAAAATGAACAGTAACTTTGATTTAAATAGTATATATAGCATAATCTATTTTTCAGGTAGAAACCTATCTCTATCTACATATGATCTCTATAGTCAATTATCAATCTATCTATCTGAAATCTACATCTGCAATAATATTTATCTGATATTAATGATGGTTATTTCTGTATGATGGAATCTGGAATAGTTTTAAATTAAGCTTGAATATATCGTAAGCTGATATTACCTTGAAAATACAAAAAAAAGATTTATTTTAAAATATCTTGAATTGTCTGGCAACATCCATTAAGAACACAAATTAGTTGAACTCTTTTGACTAATCTGACTTCAAAAACATCAAAATATTTGTATGTGTATTTTTCCTAAATTTTGAGGATTTTGACATCTTTTCTTTCTTATTCTGATTTGTGATTATTTAAATACAATTTTAAAGGAACAGAGTGTTGAAAGCAAACACCAATTCTAGAATATTTCATTTGGGAAAGCTGTTAACAGGAAGTATTTTGACTGATATGAAACAAAGGATGAAATTATGGCTTAGAAATTAAACTTCTCTTGCTTTCTCTTCTGTGCTACTTTCTTGAAAGTTGACAAGTGACTTTCAATAACCCTTGATGATGTCTTGTGCTTTAGATTTGTTAATTTTATCATGATTCAGTTTCACACAAAAACTACAGGAGCTTCAAGATGAGAAGAGTCACCACTGTTACCACTGTGTTCCCTATCTCTAAGAGGCTAGGTTTTGTAATCTAAAAATAATTCAAAATAATTCAGAATAGTGCATGTTTCACTACCTATTTCATCTAAAGAAAATAAAATGAATCCACTTGCAAATTCGTACTTACTCTGTGCCTCTGAATGTAATTAATATTCAAGAGCATAAATAACCACAGGATTATTTTCTAATTTTCAACATTTCACCCTTCTAAATGGTCTTAATTACTTAATTTATAGAATTATTTTTAGTTCCTACTGAATATGCCATATATTACACATGCCAGCCTAAGGTGTTAGCGCGTTAATTTTGTGAGTCCAGGGTCTTGGGTTTATCCCCTACTACACACTCTTCCATTTGTTATGGGTGGAATATATTTTGTGTAAGAATATAGGTTCTTTGGTCTAACGGAGCTTCTTTGAATCCCAGTTACGTCCCTTACTAATACCATGAGTTTGGGTAAATTAATTAAGATCACTAAAACTCAGACTCCTCTTTTGCAAATAAACATAATTACAAGAAATACTGCATATTTGATGTAAGGATTAAATGAAATATAAACATATCTTATCACATCTAAGATGGCATCAACTGTAAAATGCCCCCATTATTTCATATACCTCTATGAAATAGAAAATGCAGTCAATTAAGCTATAACACAATGCTCTCTTATCATTTAATATGTTTATTTTACACTTACAAAAAGACCTCGTCATGGATTGAATTGTGTCCCCCCAAAATATGTGTCAACTTGGCCAGGCCATGATTCCCAGTATTGTGTGATTGTCCAGCATTTTGTCATCTCACGTAATTTTCCTATGTGTTGTAAATCCTACCTGTATGATGTTAATGAGGCAGGACTCAATCTACAAGATTAGGTTATATCTTGAGTCAGTCTCTTTGGAGATATAAATGAGAGAAGCGAGCCGAGAGACGGGGGACCTCATACCACTCAGAAAGCAGCACCAGGAGCACAGCCCATCCTTTGGACCTGGGTTCCCTGTGCTAAGAAGCTCCTAGACCAGGGGAAGATTGATGACAAGGACCTTCCCCCAGAGCCAACAGAGAGAAAGTCTTCCCCTGGAGCTGGCACCCTGAATTTGGACTTATAGCCTACTGGACTGTGAGAGAATAAATTTCTCTTTGTTAAAGCCATCTACTTGTGGTATTTCTATTATACCAGCACTAGATAACTAAGACATAGCTCTTTAAGAATTATGTAGTCATACTAATGGGTCACATCTACCATGGCCTCCACCAGACTGAGTCCAGTATAACTAGATGGTGCCCAGCTACCACCACTGACTGCTCTGACAGGGATCACAATAGAGGGTCCCGGACAGAGCTGGAGAAAAATGTAGAACAAAATTCTAACTCAAAAAAAAAAAGACCAGACTTACTGGCCTGACAGAGACTGGAGGTACCCTGAGAGTATGGCCCCCAGACACCCTTTTAGCTCAGTAATGAAGTCACTCCCGAGGTTCACCCTTCAGCCAAAGATTAGACAGGCCCATAAAACAAAACGACACTAATGGGGCACAACAGCCCAGGGACAAGGACTAGAAGGCAGGAGGCGATAGGAAAGCTGGCAATAGGGAACCCAAGGCTGAGAAGGTAGAGTGTTGACATGTTGTGAGATTGTTAACCAGTGTCATAAAACAATATGTGTACTGACTATTTAATGAGAAACTATTTGTTCTGTAAACCTTCATCTAAAGTACAATAAAAGAATAAAAAAAGAATTAGTCACAGACTTTTAGCATATATCATTCTTATGTATATATAAAAAGTAATATAAAGCTAAACAAATTTATTTTTATATCTTCTTGATATTTAGTGTCTTGATATTTAGCGTTCCTCTACTTGCCATTGTCAACATGTATTTTCCCACACATCCTCTGTGTAATCAGGCACATTGGAAATGCATCATTGCTTAGGCTGCCCCTCTATTCTCTCCAGGATTTTCTTCCAAGATGCTTCCCCAATTTCATGTATTTTTTAACTTCTTATTTTGAAGCAATGTTAGACAGAAAAAGGTTGCAAAAGTAATAAAGCATTGTCATGTAACTTCCACACAACTTCTCCCAATGTTAACATCTTACCTAGCCATACTATAACACTCCAGAAAAATTACAATATTACATAATACAATACTATCACCCAAAGTACAGACTTCACTGAATTTCACTAGTTTTTCCATGAACGTCTCACTTCTATTCCAGGCTCTAATTCAAGAACTCGCATTGCACTTAGCTGCCATTATCACCTTAACCCCCTCCAATCTGTTACAGCTTTTCCATCTTTGTTTTTCATGTCTTTGACACTTTTAAAAATACTGATCAGGTATTTTGTAAAATGTCCCTCGATTTGAGTTTGCCTTATTTCTCATGATAGATTGAGTTTAAGCATTAATGAAAGAGTACTGTATTCGTTTTCTATTGCTGCCGAGAAAATGACCACGAATTTAGTGGCTTAAAGAGGTCCCTTGGTGGCCCAATGGTTTGTGCTCCACTACTAACCTAAAGATTGGTGGTTTGAACCCACCCAGCAGTGCCACAAAGAAAGGCCTGGTGATCTGCTTCTGTAAAGATTACAGCCAAGAAAACCCTAGACACTCTTACTCTATAACACATGGGGTTGCCATGAGTTGGGGATCAACTCAATGGCAATGAGTTTGGGTTTATTTATTTGTATTCTCTTTTTTTTAGTGGGGGGAAGTGGGTTAAAACAACAAAATTTATTATTTTAATGCCTCTGTAAATCAGAAGTTCAGGATGGCTCATCTGGATTCTCTGTTCCAGGTTTCACTAGGCTGAAATCAAGGTGTCGGCAATGTTGCATTCCTCACTGAGACTCGGGGAAACAGTCTACTTTCAAGCTCATTCAGGTTGTTGGCCAAATTCAGCGCCTTGTGGTTGTAGGATTGAGGTCCCCTTTTCCTTTCTGGCTGTTGATCAGGGATTGTTTTTAGCTCCAGTCCACATTCCCTAACTCATGCTTTCCTTCCTCCAACTTCAAAACCAGCAATGGAGGGTCAAGTCCTTCTCATGCTTTAAATCTCACTGAACGTCTGTCCTGCCACATTTTTCTTCTGTTTCCAACCTGAGAAAGTTCTTTGCTTTTAAGAATTTGTGTGATTAGATTGGGCCCACCCAGATAATCCAGCATAATCTCCCTAACTAAGATGCTTAACCTTAATTACATATACAGAGTCCTTTTGCCAAGTAAACTAACATGTTCACATATTCAAGGAATTAGAGCATGGTCATATTTGGTGAGCCATTACGACAGATATCATGGAGGTGAAATGCCCTTCTCAGTGTATAATATTAGGGACTACACGATGTCAATATGTTTTATTAATCAATATGTTTTATTACTGCTGATGTTAACCTTAATGGTTGGGTAAAGGTAGTTGATGCCAGGTTTCTCCACTGTAAAGTTACTGTTTTTCCCTTTGGAATTAATAAAATTTTGGAGGAGATACTTCAAGACTATGTAAATATTCTTCTTAAAATATTGGCCACTAATTTTAGCATTCATCCATGGATCTTGCCAAAAGCAATTATTATTGTGGTATTCCTATGGTGATTTTCCTTTTCCATCAGAATTCTACATTCATTAATTGGAATTTTAAAATTAATTAAATTAATTTAATTTTAATTATAAAAATTATTAATTATGTAATATATCCTGATATAAGAGGGAGATGAAAATGTACAATAAAAATGTGCATCATAGAGTGGATGAAAAATAATGGTTAGTACTCATCTGCTAACCAAAAGATTGGCAGTTCAAAACCACCAGCCTCTTTGCAGGAGAAAGATGTAGCAATCTGCTTCCATAAAGATTACAACCTTGGAAACCCTATGGGGGCAGTTCTACTCTGTCCTACAGGGTCATCATGAGTTGGAACTGACTCGATGTCAATGGGTTTGGTTTTACATGTATATGTATATGCACATAGGTACATATACATACATATACATATATACACACATGTATACAAATAGACATATACATATATAAACATACATATATATATATATACACACACACACATGCAAAATGCCTGGGATCTAGTCACTTGTTATTAAGTCTGGGTGGATCTCAAACTTATCTTTGGTTTCCTCTGCTTGATTAATGACTGAAAAATCTTACATTAGTTCATACTGAAAGTAAGAATTAGAATTCATTTATTTCACTACATATCACAGAAAAAAAACCATGATTATAGAATCATTGACAACAGAAATAAATGTGTATATAAAGAAATCCTCATTTTCCAAACATTTGAGACACCAATAAACAAACATATAAATAAAGAAATGTATTTCAAGGTAGATTAAAATGGAATTGTATGAATTGGTAATTCACTACACTGAACCACATACTGCTGTTGAGTCGATTCCACCCGATAGCGACCCTATAGGACAGAATAGAGCTTCCCCATAGGGTTTTCAAGGCTGTAAATTTTTATAGAAGCAGACTGCCACATCTTTCTCCCGCAGAACAGCTGATGGGGTGAACTGCTGAGCTTTCAGTAGCAGCAGAACATTTAACCACTGCACTACCAGGGCTCCTCTGACATATGTATTTATATGTGAGTAATCTGTATACATGAGCTTTAATACATATATTGAAAAGATGCTAAGCATTTTTTAAGCCTTAAACTGATCTACCCTAGATTCTAATAGTGCCAGTTCATTTAAAATACTTCTCCCTAAATTCACAGTCATTAAATTCCATTTCTACAAAAATTGTTTATTATAATCTAAATAACTATATATTTATTTTAATTTATGCATTATAAAGCTTTCAACATGTGCTCCTATTTTGAGGTCCAAATTGTTGATTTTAGTACATCCTCTTCTCACATTGGATGAGAAGTTAATTAATAGCAGTTTGTGCCACATTTCCTCCACGAATAAATCATAAGAATGACTCAGAACAGCAATGCATAAGCTTACACAGAAGCATACAATAATTCCAACTAGAATAAAATCTCACCACATACGGTTTCTTTCCATTATCAACAAATGACTACTGGATGAAAAAACGATTATTTGGCAGTAACTCTGATTCCAGCAGGGGGTGGGAGAGGAAGCCTTTGAAAACATTTAAATAACTATAGCATTAATGCCAAAAATGATGGCTTGTACTTATATACATGCTTTTGATTTTTCGCAATTCAAATTATTGATCTGCTCATACTGCTGCTCCTTTTTCATGTCTAACTGACTTACTTGAAATAATTTGGAATGCTATTATTATTGCCATAGGAGAATATATAAGGTATTTCTAAACGTCAAATGGTTTATCTCTGAGTCGCAAATAAGCCTCAAAAGTGTTTGTAACTGATGAAGCACTGCTATCATCTTTATCAATTTGTAAAGTATATAACTAAAATGCATCATCAGAGCAGAACGGCTAGACAATTCTTATCCATACAGCACAGTGGAGCACAGGAGGGAGAAGAAGTAGTTTGTCATCTAAAGCCCCTGTCTATATTTTCATCTGTGACTTTCTAGCCATTACGGCCTTTATCATGTTATTTACCTTTTCTCTTCTTTAGTTTCCTCATGCTTAAAACAGAAATAATGGTGATACTCTCTAGCATTTGTTGTGATCATTTATTAAGTTAAGGTATGAAAAGTTCCAGGCATATAATAGTTGGCCAATGAAAGCTGATTCAGAATGGATAAAGATAGAAAAAATGTGAAAGAAAAACCTTTCTATTATGCATTCCTAAGGATTACAATAACATGTTAATCTACTCACAGATTACTTACATGCATACTATACATTTGCCATTGAATTCTATGCTGTTCCAGTATTTCACTTTTCATGCATAATTTTCAGTCCCAGTGAACATAAAATTTCCTCAAGGACAGAGACATTCTTCTACAATTTTGAATGTTCTTGCCCCCCATGGTACCATAGCCTTCCTGATAAAAGCCCTACAAAGCTTAAAAAATAAAACCTAACAAAAACCAACAGAACTCCAATAAAAGCATTTGAAATGTCGTAACCAGAAGAGATGCTGGAAAATGATACAGAAAAACTTTAACGGTACATTTTTTAATTTTTATTTTTGTAATTGGGCGGCTGTTTTCAGCTTAGAAAATATGCAAAAAGCTCTTACTGCCAATCCTAGATTTGTGATAGTTTCACCCCACTGCCACCATCGTGTTCTTTAAGAAGAGACAGATATATTTACCCCAGATATGTAGATGTACAGAGAACTCAGAAACTCAAAAACAGGCATGTGGTATTGGGAATAAGTAACTCATGACAAGCAAATTGCAGTGTATGTGAAGTAGATTTATGTAAAGTCTAAACTATAGACAATTTCAGACTAAGAAGCTAATAATTCTTTTCAATTAAAATTAAGAGCCATGAACACGGAAGCAATTACTTTACTGCCAAATATAAGAGACATAGAAAAGATCAGTTAAAAAGAGCAGAACATTTTAACAATGAACTAAAAAAAGAAAACAAACTATAACAATCCCCTTAACTACACTTGGCAAAGAATTTCACTCATATTTACTCAGAAGGAATTAAAAAATTAAAATAGCATTTGCAGCTTCTTTTGTATATATTTGTATTTAAAAATAAATTGTGTATTGCTTTCAGTCCTTTCTGAATTCTTTCTCAATTTCATATTTTTTTTTTATTTATAAAGTTTTGGGTTTTTAAAAATGGCGTAGTGGTGTCAGACCCTCTCATCTAACTTCATAAGGGGGAAGAGAGAGAATCAAGAACAACATCAGCCCAAGGCTGATTCCTATGAGGTGGAGGTCAAACATACCTCTACCCTCCAACCTTTTTACCAATTCTGACACCAGCTGTCCTTCCCACGGCACTCTCTACTTCTCTGCTGGGTTTGATAATTTGTTGCAATGGCCACAGAACTCACAGATGTCACGATTATGGAGTTTATTAGGGAAGTAATAGATTACAATTCAGGATCAGGAACAACAGGCTACTACTCAGGATCAGGATCAGAAGCATGTAGGCAGTCTCCCTTCCTCAGTGCAGGACAGCTCTCTCTGTCTCCTCTCAGCTATACAGGGCTCCTCTCAACTCCCTGAGAATAGGCTTCTCTCACCCCTCCTCAGGACAGGCACTTCTCTCAGCCATCAGCCTGGCCTCTGCCCTGCTCAGGCAAGTGTTACAAAGCTCTTTTACCTTATTAGCTCTGCTAACGAGTGCCCAGAGGTACCCCACTCCACTACCAAGCCTCCTGCCTGACAGCACTCAGCTCTTTTGCTCCGTGGGTCAGCAGTCCCACTGTTGACACCTCGCTCTGTGGACCAGGAAGCCCACTCTGCCGTCTCACACCAGTCTCCTGGTTCTCCTGCCACTGTTTCTCTGCTGCCCCTTCTTGCTGTCTTGCACCTTCTCCAGTGTTACAGCTCTCTCTGTCTCCTGAGTCTAGGAGGTTCTCAGTGCAGAGACTGGGGTCCAAAAGACACGCTCTGTTCCCAGTTCCTTTTCTTGGTGGAAGTGAGGTCCTCCTTCTCACCTCTGGGATGGCTCATTTTAATCCTAGTAGGATGGCAAAACTGACCAATCCCCTCATTAGGGTTCCATACACCTTATTTGCATGATCCATCCTCACAAGGTTTTCATCCACATTATTTGCATTATTAACAAGCTGTCCAATCCCCTTGGTGGGCCACAAGCACCTTATCTGAATAGTTTCACCCAGTCATTTTATGGGAGTTATTAGACCATACATGGCTAGAAGGGCTGTATTAAGTAATTCACTGTACCACGAGGTTAATTAAATGAAATTTTTAAATCTACTACCTGAATCCTAAATGAAATGGACCCCAAATGATGTTTACAGTCAGGATCTAGGGTTTTGGAATGAACAAGCCAGGTAAACATTATTCTGTGTAGAATAGAACCATTTTCTTTCGCTCATTTGCCTGCATAGTATATACTCACTCCTCACCGACACAGTTAGATTCCAAAGACCAGGTTGTTATGTGAAAATAATTGTTATGCAAAAATGGAGGATGACCACATCGGATCACAAAACAGAAGCTGACTACATAATTGCCAAATTACATCATTACATAACTGCCAAACCACTGAGAATCATGGCCCAGCCAAACTGACATATAACCTTAATCATCACAGCCAGCATTACTCTTGTCTCCCACATCAGCGTTTGTTACTGCCAGATGTACATTGTTAATGTACAAAATAGTTAGATAGTAGATTTTTTACTATTGTAAATGCAAAATGTCAGATAGTGAGAGTAGGTGTACACTAGAAATAGTGCTTATAGAAAGCGATTGGTTAAATTTTGTGAGTGATGGATTTGTGCACAAACTTGGTCAATCCAATAAAATTCATTTCCCTTTCCTTTTATTTACTATCCCATTATGTTTGCATTTTCTAACCATGTGCATAGGTTACTTTTATTTTTTCTGAAAGGTCGAGAGAGAATCCAGTTAGTATAAGTATGGACCATTTTTCTTCACACTTGTCTGTACTTTAAATTCTATTAAGTGATAGTTTGAAAATAAAACACTGTCACTTACACTATAAATGATATTTAGAAATTAAAAGAGACATTTTAAAGCATATGCATATCAGTACATAAAAAAGTATATTAGTTAACATGTATTGAAGAAACTGTAATATAACATGTTTCAAAACTAATGCCAAATTTAATACTGCTTTTTCAAAGTGTTTTGAATTTTTGAAAAGAAATTTCACTTGAAAAACAAGTCAGGCAAAAAGTAGTTTCTGTTAGCAGAAAGTTAGTTTGATGAACTGTCAGTAAATTCTTAATAGGCATAGAAGAAGAAAACTATTTCAGTTGTATGGATGTGAAAAAGCCTGAGCAGCTAAACTTCAGATCTAGGAGCAAAGGCTACAAAGTTTACATTAGAAGAAAGAAAAACATCTATTTTGGTATGCAGCAAAAGTGCCGAAAACCTTTTGCTTTAGAAACACTCTTGAGAACTGAGAAGATGCACAGCCCACAGGTCTCGTATTTTAGTTTGTGGTTTTATTTGACATTTTAAATCACTGAATGTTAGAGCTGGAAGGACCTTAGAGATTGTGTTACCCAACACTCATTTTCCAATATAAAGTGCGTTGGATTTGGAGCCAAAACACCTGAGTTACTTTCCTAATCAGTAAGTTCATGCTTTAGGTTTCTTAAGCACATCACTTAAACTCTGAACCTCATTTTCCACATCTGCAAAACAGGGATAATGACATCTCCTTGCAGAATCATAATGATAATTGTATTAGTTTTCTACAGCTACTATAACAAACTACCACAAGCTTTGGGGCTTAAAACAACACGAATTTATTACCTTACAGTTCTGGAGGTAAGATATCTGAAAACGGTCACACTGGGCTAAAATCAAGGTGTTGGCAGGCCTGCATTTCTTCTGGAGGCTCTAAAGGAAAATCTGTTTCCTTGCCTTTTCCATCTTCAAGAGGCTGCCTAGATTCCTTTGCTCATGGCCCCTTTCATCCACCCTGAAAGCTGGCAATGGCTGCCCGAGTTCTTCTCATGCTATATCACTCCGACACTGACACTCTTGCCTCCCTCTTTATAAGGATCTTTGTGATTATATTGAGTCCACCTGGGTAAACCAGGTTACTCGCTCCACCTCACGGTCAGCTGCAATTAATTCCATCTGCAATGTTAATTACTCTTTGTTCTGTAACATAACATATTCACAGGTTCTGGGGATTAGGACAGGGGCATCTTTATGGGGACAGGGCATTTTTCTGCCTATCGCAATAATTAATCAAATAATACATGCAAGAACACTTTGTAAATCACAAAGTGTTTTATATATGTAAATAATTAATATTAGGGTATCATTGTGAATCATCAGCAGATCTTCTCAGCTCCAGGTCTCCTAATTTCCTGACCAGGTCCTTGTACACTGCCTCATGAGGGATCTGGCAGGACGCACATATAGACAAGACCATAAACTTGGCTTGCACTCAGTAACTAAGGTCCAAAAGACATAGCTGTTACCAGGGGCAGTTTATCTAATAGGCCAGGTAAGCATGGTACCTATCTTGCTTACCAGATCATCTGTAGTGAATAATTTCACATTTGTTCACCACATCAAAGATTCTGCTTCGAGGTATGGCTGACGTCTGTTTCTCTCCCAACCCCACAGCACCTTCCTATAGAATCAAAGCTTCTTCTCAAATTTACAATCCCTGACAGGGGTGGATGACCCAGTAAGCAAGGTAAGCATGGGCTTACTTGTGCTTACTTACTAATCTGCAGTGATTACTTTGATGTGGTGAAACCCATGTGAAATTGTTCACTAGAGATGATCTGGTAAGCAAGGTAAGCACCGTGCTTACCTTGCCTATTGGATCATCCACCCTTGTCTGTTACTTTCAAGATGGAGTCTTGGCATCAACTTGCCTAGATTTGATTTTTAATTCCACAAATCTTTAATCCTGAGAATTTTAACAAGCTACTTAACTTCTGTCAGCCCTAGTTTTCCTATATGTAAAATAGTGATAGTATTACTTACCTCATATATGTATTGAAAAAGTTAAATAAGAAAATTAGTGTAAAGTGCTTAGCACCTTACATCCTCCTGCTAGTCACAAAATAGCTATGCTAGACAACATGGCTCTCTGGGGTATAAAAATGTGAATTAGACTCATAACTTGCCCTTAAAAAAAGTTTATAGTCCAATAATGAAATAAGTTTTTAAATATATTTGTTCAACTAAGTATTTTCATATGTAAAGTAGCTTTCTTCATACTGTCTTCCAATACTTCAGTCCACTAAGGGGTAAAAGTTGCCATGCCACAGGGAAAATCTACACAAGCCCATTGCTGAGCATAATCAAATTCAAAGGCTTCTGACTGACACGCAGTGAAAATCACATTCCCAGACCAAAGGAAACTTACTGCTAAAAATGAGATCTATGGGAATTATATAAGATCATCTTTAAAAAATATAATATATATATACACATATTTCTATATTTATATATGAATATATGTGTTTGTGCTTGTGTGTGTGTGTGTGTGTGTGTATTAAACCAAGTTTAAATCAGATAGTTTGAAGATTCTAGGAGATGATTTTTGAATGTGGTTTGTGTTCAATGAGGGCCTATTCAAGATAAACTTGGAGACTTTTTCCAGCATATCGACAGTGAATAATGGAGTCTACTGTATGCTGAAATTCTCCAGGAAAAATCATGTAGAAAATTCTGAAGGGCAAGAGCACACCAGGATCCTAAAGTGAGTCAATGACCTAGTGAGGGAGATAAGAATGTGATACTTCGTACAATTATCTGGAGCCCTGGTGGCACAGTGGTTAAGAGCTTGGCTACTAACCAAAAGGTCAGCAGTTTGAATCTACCAGCTGCACCCTATGGGGCAGTTCTACTCTGTCCTTTAGGGTTGCTATGAGTCAGAATCAATTCAATGGCAAAGAGTTTGGTGTTTATTTTGTTTTTTTGGGGTTTTTTTGGTTTATAGGGACTTGATTCCTGAAAGTAAGTCAAGAGAACTTGAAGAGTAACATCAAATAGCTATATATTGTATGAGTTATGCTATCCAGTTACTATTAATAGAGGGTTATATAATTCTCATCATGGTGTGTGTATATGTATGGGTGTGTGCGTATAAATCATACCATGTTCTTGGGTGGGAAAACTTAATATTTTAGTAATTAACTTTCCTCAAATTGAATTTAATTCTAAACAAAAATCACAATAATAAGTTTTAAGGATCTTAGCAAGCTGATTCTCAAGTAAAACTAGAAAAAAAACTGCCAAAAAAATACAAAATGATTTTCTAAAATATAATAATTATGGACTTGACCTACAAAGTATGCTATGAAATACATTAATTAAAACATTTTGATATTGGTATAGGATTAATATAGTCACTAATAGAATTCAGAAACAGCATTATAATATTCTGCTTGTACATGATGCTCTATCTCAACAATTTTTAGAATATTGAGAAACTTCTGTAGAGTATGGTAAATATCAGCTTCTCAAAGTACCCAAGTTTCTCCTCCCAGCCCCGGCCCTTCTCTGGGACCCCTAAAGAACTTCCTCCAATCCAGGATCCAGTAGCAGCAGGCATCATGCCTGGTAAAACATGACCTTTATGGACCTTATTCTGTACAAAGCACAATCGGTCCATTCTATCTGGTCTGTGCATATGGCAATCTGGTTGTTAAATCACTCTGTACATAACTGCATGCATACATATCTGCACATGTATATCTAAATACATCTATCCATGCAAGCAATTCAAGGATATTACTGAATTGTAAGAGTTCTTCATATAATCTGTATAAAAGTTTTCTATGAAGTATTTTCATTGCAACTCACTTCTCCTGTTATGTGCTTGTCTTTTTATCTTCTTAATGATGTCTTTGAAGAGCAAAGTTTTCCCATTTTGATAAAGCTCAGTGTGTCATTTTTTTAAATTTTATATTTCACACTTTCTGTGTCTAATCCAATTAATATTTCCATATTAAAGCCTTAAAGATTTTTACTTTTTATAGAAATGTTATGCTTATATACTGTTTTTACCTTTAGGTCTATGATATATTTTACATTTAAAAATTCTTTATTGTAGTAAAATATACATAACAAAACTTTTTTCCATTTTAACCACATTTAAGTGTATAATTCAGTGTCATTAATTACATTTACCAAGTTGTACAACCATCACCACTCTCTATTCCCAAATGTTTTTTATCACCCTCAACAGAAACTCCGTATCCTTTAAGCAATAACTTCCCATTTCCTCCTCCCCTAGCCAGTGTTTTAGTCAATCACTCATAAGTAGAAATACACTAGTGGATATCATCCATTTCCTTCCTTCTTAGTGCTGGAATGTATATCTGTAGAGTAGCAGCTATCACTAGGATGATGGAGCAAGAAGAAAGAAAGTTTTTGGTTCTTTTATGGCAGTATTGGGTTGCTATACTGGCCCTGAATACCAACTTCTAGACTAATATCATGCAAGAAAATTAAACCTCTTATTTGTTCTAGCCTCTATAGTAAAGTTTCTGCAAGTCACAGTAGAATTATATCCTAACTGACATACAAAGGAGGCCTGGTGGCGTAGTGGTTAAGCGTTCAGCTGCTAGCCAAAAGTTCGGCAGTTTGAATCCACCACCTACTCCTCAGAAACCCTACAGGGCAGTTCTACTCTGTCCAATAGGGTCGCTGTGAGTCAGAATCAACTCGACAGCGATGGATTTTTTTTTTTTTTTGATACATGAATCTAGGAAAAATTCTATTTCTACTACAATCCCTTCTCTAGAAGTCTATATGGATTCTTCTACATGTGATTAAAGAATGGCTACTTTTCTTCCTTTGAATTTGGGACTCTAGAATAATACTAATTTCACTTGGCTTTGTGCTTCACTTACACACAAAGCTGTGTGTCTTTGGAGGATGAAGATATTGGGTGTCTGTAATATTTCATTCCTCATGGTGCTTAGGACGGTACCTTTCTTTTGGTAGATACACAAATATATTTTAATTGAATTGAAGAATAAATTACAGTGAAGAATAGAGCATATATGAAAAAAATACTTCAGGAGAAAAAGTTTATTTTTTCTTAATCATAGAAAAAACTACTTTGTTTTAGGAAAATTAAAATAAGACAAAGAATAAAAATCTCTCGATCTCATTACTTGCTTTTAATTTTAGCTCAGAAAAGCAATAATGATTTACAAACCTGTGTATTACCAAAGGATTAGCAGCTATTGGCTTAGCCTAAGGTATCAGCACTTTCCAGCATGTATTAATTTTCAGATGAGGTCTTATGTCTCAATTACTATTGCCTAACAAAAATAGCATATTATTTCAATTTTCGCTTTAGAACAAAGGTGATGGAAATACCAAGATTCTTTTGACTTTACAATTTTCTGGTTTTTGTTTTGTTCATTGTTGTTGTTTTTGTTTTTCAATATATTTTGTTTATATATATATATATATATATATATATATATATATATAAAACCCATTGCCATCAAGTTGATCCTGACTCATAGCGATCCTATAGAACAGAGTAGAACTGCCCCATAGGGTTTCCAAGGAGGAGCTGGTGGATTTAAACTGCTGACCTTTTAGTTAGCAGCCGTAGTTCATATATATATGTGTGTGTCCGTGTGTGTGTACGTGTGTATATATATACATATGTGTGTGTATATATATGTGTGTGTGTATATATATACATATATGGGGAAAACACTTTTTTGGGACAAAAAGAGGGTAGAGGTAAAAGTAACTTGCAGCAAACAGCTGAACTTAGTGTAGGAGATATTAAAGTGGCCAAGACAAGGAACACCATTTTTTTAAATTATCCCCTCCTTTCATTTAGCTTTCAGTCTAAAATATGTGTCATGATAAATTCTGCAACAATCCTCTCAGCAACAGTCATTAACTTTTTATATCACCATCATTATTTATTAAAATATTGTTACCAAAATTCAGTCAGAAAGTTAATTGGATTCCTGATCTCTAGTTTCTACCAGCTCACTGTTCTCAGTGCTAGAGAGGAAAACTGAGATGTGATTCATAGGAGTCTATAAATGGTGTGCATTTTTATTATCGCTTCCTTTCACTCAGCAAGGTTTAAACTGGTTTAGTTACCACTCATCTGCCAGTACTGTGGTGGCTTGCGTGTTGCTGTGATGCTAGAAGCTAGGCCACCTGTATTTCGAACACCAGCATGGTCACCCATGGTGGACAGGTTTCAGTGAAGCTTCCAGACTAAGGCAGACTAGGAAGAAGGACCTGGTGATTTACTCGTGAAAATATTGGCCAGAAAAATCTTATTGAATACTGCTGAACATTGTCTTATATACAGTTGGAAGACGAGCCCCTCAGTTTTGAAGATACTCGAAATACGACTAAGGAAGAGCTGCCTCTTCAAAGTAGAGTTGATCTTAATGAGTGGATGGAGTAAAGCTTTCAGGACCTTCATTTGCTGATGTGACACAACTCAACATGAGAAGAAACAGCTGCAAACATCCATTAATAATCAGAATTTGGAATGGATGAAGTATGAAACTAGGAAAACCGGAAGTTGTGAAAAATGAAATGGAAAACTTGAAGATCAATATCCTAGGCATTAGTGAACTGAAATGGATTTGTATTGTCCATTTGGAATCAGACAAATATGGTCTACTATGCTGGGAATGACAAATTGAAGAGGAATGGCATCGCATTCATCATCAAAAAGAAGTACAACACTGTCGGTGATAGGATAATATCCACATGTCTACAGTTAATACAACTATCTTTCAAATATGTACACCAACCACTAATGCCAAAGATTAAGAAACTGAAATTTTATCAAATTCTTCTGTCTGAAATTGATCAATCATGAAATCGAAATTCATTGATAATTACTGGTGATAGGAATGCAAAAGTTGGAAACAAGGAAAAAGGAACAGTAATTAGAAAATATGGCCTTGATGATAGAAATGATGCTGGAGATAGCATGTTAGAATTTTGCAAGATCAACATTTTCTTCACCGGAAATATCTTTTTCAACAACATAAATGGCAACTATATACGTGGATCTTGCCAGATGGAATATGTAGAAATCAAGTTGACCACACACTGAACACTAATCATTATAAACCAGAAGATTTGTGGGATGACATCAAGGACATCGTACATAAAGAAAGCAAAAGGTCATTAAAAAGAGAGGAAAGAAAGAAAATATGAAAACGGATTTCAGAGGGGACCCTGAAGCTTGCCGTTGAATGTAGACTAGTTAAAGCAAATGGAAGAAATGATGAAGTAAAGGAGCTGAACAGAGTATTTCAAAGGGCAGCTTAAGAAGAAAAAGTAAAATATTAATGAAATGTGCAAAGACCTGCAGTTAGAAAACCAAAAGGGAAGAACACACTTGGAATTTCTCAAGCTGAAAGAACTGAAGAAAATGTCAAGACTTACGTTTCAATATTGAAGGATTCTATGGGCAAAATATTTAATGACACAGGAAGCATCAAAAGAAGATAGAAGAAATACAGAATCACTATACTAGAAAGAATGGGTCAACGTTCAACCATTTCAGGAGGTAGTATATGACCAAGAACCAATGGTATTGAAGGAAATGTCCAAGTTGCACTGAAGCCATTGGCAAAAAACAAAGCTCCAGGAATTGACAGAACATCAACTGAGATATTTCAACAAACGGATGCAACAGTGGAAGCACTTATTTGTCAATGCCAAGAAATTTAGAAGTTAGCTACCTGGATAACCAGCTGGAAAAGATTCATATTTGTGCCAATTCTAAAGAAAAGTGATCTAATAGAAATTGTGAATTATCAAACAATATTGTTAATATCACGTACAAGTCACTTTGCTAAAGATCACTGAAAGCGGTTGCAGCAGTATATCGACAGGGAACTGCTAGAAATTCAAGCCGTATTCAGAAGAGGTCATGGAATGAAGGATATCATTGCTGATGTCAGATAGATCTTGGCTGAAAGCAGAGAACAACAGCAAGATGTTTACTTGTGTTTTATTGACTATGCAAAGGCATTCAACGTGTGGATCATAACAAATTATGGATAACATTGTACAGAATGGAATCTAGAACACTTAATTGCGTTCATATGGAACCCGTACATAGACCAAGAGGCAGTGATTGTAATAGAATGACTGTTCTGTTCCACACGTTTTAAAATCAGGGAAAGTGTGCATCAGGCTTGTATCCTTTCACCAGACTTATTCAATCTGTATGCTGAGCAAATAATCCGAGAAACTGGATTATGTGAAGAAGAACGTGGCATCAGGATTGGAGAAAGATTTATGAACAATCTGTGATGTGCAGAAGACACAACTTTGCTTGCAGAAATCAAAAAAGACTTGAAGCACCTGCTGGTGAAGATCAAAGACTACAGACTTCAGTATGGATTACGCCTCAACATAAAGAAAACAAAAATCCTCACAACTGGACCATTGAACAACATAATGATAAACTGAGAAGAGATTGAAGTTGTCTAGGATTTCATTTTACTTGGATCCACAATCAATGCCCATGGAAGCAGCAGTCAAGAAATCAGAGGACATATTGCAGTGAGCAAATCTGCTGCAAAAGACCTCTTTGAAGTATTAAAAAGCAAAGATGTCAATTTGAGGATTAAGGTACACCTGACCCAAGCCATGGTATTTTCAATCACCTCACATGGATGCAAAAGCTGGACAACGAATAACAAAGAATGAAGAAAAATTGATGCTTTTGAATTATGGTGTTGATGAAGAATATTGAATATATTATGGACTACCAGAAGAATAAACAAATTTGTATTGGAAGAAGTACAGCCAGAATGCTCCTTAGAAGCAAGGATGGCGAGAATTCGTCTCACATACTTTGGACATGTTATCAGGAGGGACCAGTCCCTGGAAAAGGACAATATGCTTGATAAAGTAGAGAGTCAGGGAAAAAAGAAAGACCCTCAAGGAGATGGACTGACACAGTGGCTGCAACAATGGGCTCAAATATAGCAATGACTGTGAGGATGGCGCAGGACCAGGCAATATTTTCTTCAGTTGTACATGGTATCTCTATGAGTCGGAACCGACTTGATGGCACCTAACAACAATAATTACATTTATCTCAAAAGTAAAAAGACCTGACAACATTTGCAGTCCCATCCTCTATGACGTCTCCTTCAAAGATGCAAGTGGTTTCACCCCTCCGCTCTTCACTGAAAAGTAGTTAAATAAATACCCACTTAGGCAGAGTTAGAAATAAATGACTATCAAACAACAGCAGAGATCTGTGTTTTGTGTACTCCAACCTCTTAACTAGTGATGTTTCTTTTAAACTAGCGGGCCATCTACCATGGTAGGTAAAGTGTCTTTCACTCAGAGAATCCCCAGCAGGCAAAAAGTTTTGATTTTATAAAAAAGAAGGATAAGGAAATTATGTGGGACTTTTTTTCTGAAATGGTGTTATCTTTCTGAAACTGTTATGGTTAGATATTAAACTAAAAATTACAGTTTTCAAAATCACATTGAATAAGGATAGTAAACTTCCAGGGGAATAAAAGTTTAAATTCCACAGTTCTGTTTCTCACTTTAATAACATTTTGGGATCACAGAGGATCTAAAGAGAACCACTGAGGACATTCATTGTATGACAGTTCTAAACCAAAAAGCAAACCTGTTGCCGTTGAGTCAATTCTGATTCATAGTGACCCTATAGAACAGAGTATAACTGCCCCATAGGGTTTCCAGGGAACAGCTGATACACTCAAACTGCCGATCTTTTGGTTATCAGCCAAACACTTAACCAGTGTACCACCAGGGCCCCATGACAGTTCTAGCCATTTTAAATATTTTAAAGTTTCTTTTGGACTATCTGAATACCTATTGTTGACATTATACACACTGGACTACCAAATAGATATATCTTGGTCCTGTGAAGGCCAAATTGGAACAAAGAGTTCAGACAGCCTTTGAATAATGCCCCTGCTCACAACTTGGGGATAGGTCTTTGGTGTCTGGACTTCCATGATTTACGGAACCCAGTCTTCTATGCAGTCTTTCCAAAATCCAAGCTACATGGGCCACAAATATTTTCACTAGCATTCCTTATTTTATATGAAGGATGCAGAGTAAAACTCTCATTAATTAACTGAAGTGTTCTCATATCTAAACATAATAATACCATCACAATATACAGTAACTCTAGTTCCTTATGAAAAGACATCTATACATACGCTATTTAGTTTTATACAGAAATTGTATGAGGTAAATGTGAAAATTTCAAATGGCACAAATGAAGCAACATCAGAGGAAAGAGAAGTTAAAAGAAGTTCCAACGTTAAACACTTGATAAATGGAGGTAAGACGCAAAAACAGTCTGTGTAGCTCCAGGTCCAGTGTACTTTCCAGTAAGCATTGTGTTTCAAGGACTCATAGAAAGGGGTGAGATGCTGTACCATGATAAAGAGGGAAAAGGAGAACAATCTATTCTGAAAGAAAAAAGATACAAACTGATCAACACGAGGTGGGACAAAAGGTGAGGAAGGGAGAAGCGTGGATTCATGTCTGCATGCTTTCAGAATCATCAGAAGTCATTGCCATGTTACCCTCAATCCTTCCTTGAGTTTTGGAGACACTGGATACATGTGTAGTTATATTAACCATATCTCTTCTCTGGCAGAAACCTGCAATGGAGAGGTTATGGATTGGATTGTGTCCCAAAAAAAACATGTTGTAAATCCTAAACCCTATACCTAGGATGTAATCTCATTTGGGAATAAGGTTTTATTTGTTATGTTGATGAGGTCACATCAGTGTCAGATGAGTCTTAAACTAATCAATTCTGAGATATAAAAAGACACAGAAGCCAGGAAGCACAGATGCAGGAGAGAGATGCCACGCCACAGGAAGATCACCAAGGAACAGAGAAACAGAAGCTGAAAAGAGACAAAGACCTTCCTCCAAAGTGAACACAGAGAGAAAACCTTCCCCTAGAACCAGTGTCCTGCCCTGAATTAGGACTTCCAGCCTCCTGTGAGAAAATACATTTCTGTTCCTTAAAGCTACCCGCTTGTATTTCTGTTATAGCAGCATTAAGAAGCCAAGACAGGAGAAGATTGATTTTTATCCAAACCTTGCTAGGTTAACCAAAAGTTTTGTCCCATCAGGAAGCTCTACCTGAGGCCAAACTTGCTATGGCCCCTACTGCCCTTCCCAAGAGAAGAAAAGAAAATCTGAAGACTGGGGCCAGGTAACTGCGTCAACCATGATTTCATATCCTGGGGAAAAAAAAGTCATCAGGATGAACAGTACAGATAAACTTAGAATTTATAATATACATTTAAATTCTATACCTAAACTTAATTCAGAACTTTCCAGTTTATCATTAACAGAGGGAATTAGAAATGCAATTTCTTCTTGTTAAGTGTATAAATTGCAGGATTATTCGTAAAAAGTAAGAATGTTTATAGGTAATTCACTCATGTTTTCAGTGACAAATATTTAAAAATTTGCCTCTTTGTTATGTGTCAGTCAATGGCACTGTATACACATAGTGTGCTTTGAATATATATGAGATATTACTGATTAGCTGAAGCAAATGATGCCAGGTTACTAGGTAATGACATCAAACTTGCTACCATTTGGAGGACTTCTACAGCTGCAAGCAGATGGAAGTGTTTTTAATGCACATTGAATGAAATTGACAGATAAAATGTCCAACTATTCCCTGTTGTTCTCATCTCTTCTTTACTACTGCACTTGCTTTCCTAAATATTTTCTCCAGAAAACTCAACATACTTATTGCCAATATTTCCCTTTATATTCTTAAAATTAGGAATGGCAGCTGAATTAAATACAATTCACTCTAAACAGAAGGATATATAATGTATGCTGTAGTTCTTTTTTAAATGTTATATAGGAGATGTTTCTAAGAAACAAATCTAAGAATTAAATATTTTATAGTTACATAATAATACAATTGTATATAACATAACAAGATATATTTAAGTTTCTTTAAATGTTAAATGTGTGAATTATGTGTTATCATTCCTTATCTCTTTTGCATAAAAGGAAAAAAATAAAACCAGTTGCTGTCCGGTGTATTTTGACTCATGGCAACATTGTGTGTCAGCATACAGCTTTGCTGATTCATAGGAAGTAGATCACCAGGGCTTTCTTCCAAGCCACCTCTGGGTGGACTCATACCACCAACCTTTTGACCATCAGCCAAGCACTTGACCATTTGTGCCACCCAAGGACTCCTTCTTTTGCATTAAGGTCAGAAATATTCTAGATCATTTCTCCAGTTAGTAATACTTCAGTTCCTATGCACTGATTAATTTTAACTATACTTCTATTCCTATTGGTTTCACCGAATAACCCATTCATTTATTCAACAAACATTTATTAAACTCCAAGACCATACCAGGCATTGTGATAATTACTGGAAATACATGAAGGAATTAAGTATTGTCTACACTCAGTAAGTACTCAAGATAGTTTACAAATAAGTACAACACAGTATAAAAATCACTCTAAATGGTATTTTTAAAATTCAGTATAATCACAGAAAGGAAGGTGTCTATGCCTGGGGGATATGAGAAAGGTTTAATAGAGAAAATCAATGAGTGGGAACTTTCCTGTTGTCTTCTAGCATTCAGAGAAAAAAGGAAGAAATGCATCATAATTGACTAGAAGTGATGTGGTGGGAGCTAAACCTTCAAAGTAAGGTTTGTCCAGACTGTAAGAGAGATTTATTCAGGAGAATATGAAATTGAGGGCCTGGGGAAGATAAACTGCTGTAATAACCCAATCATAATAAGCATGTTTTTACTTGTCTTACTAAATATGTTATTGTGGAAAAAATTTTGATGAAATAATAAATGAATACCCCCCCAAAAAAGGTACAAGGTTGTTTGATAAAGTAAATAAATGCTCAGAAATGTATAAAGTTCTTAGAAACACTCATTTAAGAAGTTGTTTTACATTAAAAAATGGTGGCATGCTTTATTAACACTCAAGAGTAACAAAACCCTAGTTACCTTTTGAAGTTTCAGTACATAAATTTTCAGAAATATACCATAGCTACTTAACACAATTATTGTGTGTCATGTGATCACAGGTTGCCTGTGTAAATATTCAGTAGGAAAAACAACATCCAGATATCCAGCTAAACTGTGTGTGTGTGAATTACACATTTTGAATGTATTGTCTACACAACATAAATAATATTTTGTTTAATGAATCGAAGGTGAAAGATTATTAAGAAGTCTTTAAACAGCTCAATGTGTAAGAACTCTGAAAATCCACAGAAAGAATGTCAATGAAACAATGAAGAGAATAATAATTTTCAGGTCCAAAACTTTATGACAATAAGTTTAAACAAGAGACAATGATGAACTAGAAAAGCAAGGAAAAATGAGAAGGGAACAAATCAATGGAAATATCAGGTGCAAATAATCAGCAAGCCTTAATCAAAGTGGAAAAGCATGCCTACAAAATCTGCATTTCAACTGTCTGTCCTCTCTACAAAGCAGGATATTGACATCAATAGTTAAGCACTTTGAAAATATACAATATCAATTCATTAATAACTATAACGAACTGTTAAAATATATGATATACTGGTTACAATTAGTTATTCTATTCAATAATAGGAAAATTGTTAAAGCTGGGCATTCTTGCTTTCATTTGAATATCACTCTGGTAGAATTATATGAGATTATGGAATTGTTCACACTAGTAAAATGGACATACCTCTGAAACATAAACAGTCTTTAGGAAAAATTTTCAGTAAATAAACAGTCATAACTCCAAACTCAAGAATTGTGCAGTGTAGAAGAAAAATTCCATTCCACCAATTGTACGTCATATTTCAAAAAGCTAATACATTAATCTAGGCATGGGGCAATCTACTCCCTCAGACAAATAGCATCTGCTTTAAATATAATTGTATTCAAATTGTATTTTGTAAGTGTCAATAAAAAATTATATACTAAATAATACGAAATTGAGAAAATAAAACGTAAATCATATACTAATAGCCATCAATTACCTTTTAAAATGCTTTTGACATCAAAGGATTTTATCAAAAAGTTGAAAAGACAACCTACAGATTGGGAGAACATTTTGGGGAACCATATATCTGATAAGAATCTAATATTCAATGTGTATAGAACACTTCCACAACTTAACAACAAAATGACAAATAATCCAATCAAAAAATGGGCAAAGGACTTGGGTAGACATTTCACCAAGGACGGTATCCAAATGTCTAACAAACACATGAAAAGATGCTCAACATCTTTAGCATCAGAGAGATGCAAATCAAAACCACAATACGATACCCCTCACTCCCACTAGGATGGGTAAGATTAAAAAAATAATAATAACAAATGTTGGTGAGGATGTGGAGAAATTGGAACTCTCATCCATTGCTGTTGGGAATGCAAAATGATACAGTCATTGTGGAAAACAATATGGTAGTTCCTCAAAAAATTAAAAATAGAACTACCATATGACCCAGCAATTCCACTCCTAAGTATATACCCAAGGGACTTGAGGACAGTGATGCGAACAGACATAAGTGCACCAACGTTCATTGCAGCATTATTCACGATAGCCAAAAGATGAAAACAATCCAAATGTTCATCACCGAAAGAACAGACAAACAAAATGTGGTACACACATAAAATGGAATTACTCAGCCACAGAGAGAAATGAAGTTCTGATACATGCAACAACATGGATAAACCTTGAAGACATTATGCTGAGTAAAATGCTTTTGACAGTTGTAAAAACATCATTAGTTACAATTAAAAAGCAATCTTCAGCTTAACTTGTTATGGCCTTTTTTATTTATTTGTCTGGGATATTAAAGTGTATTTCTCTTCTTCTGAATTTTCTATAGTAAGACTGACTACTAATTTAAAAAGCACTTGAGATATTATCTCATTGTTGTTTATAATTAAATTAGTTATTGTTTATAATTAAATTAGACATTACTTCAGACTGGTCATTTCAATGAATGCCTAGTCAACAACATTTATAAAAAACACTAGTTGAGGTAGTGGTATCTATACAACTACTTCTATTACTATTACTACTAAACACTACTGTTAATAATTATGAGAATTATAATACTGTAATTATAAAAAATAACATCTTAATATATATCTCATTGTTATGCTGAAGGATCCCTGGTGGTACAGTGGTTAAGCACTCAGCTGCTACCAGAAAGGTCAGTGGTTGGAACCCACCAGCCACTCCACAGCATAAAAATGTGGCAGTCTGCTTCTGTAAAGATTATAGCCTTGGAAACTCTTACGTGGCAAATTTACTCTGTCCTATAGGGTCCCTATGAGTCAAATCAACTCAATAGCAACAAGGTTTTTTTTTTTTTAATGTTATATTAAAACATTAACTATTAATTTCATGACTACTACTGTCTTAGGCTGGTTCTCTAGAAAAGCAAAACCAGTGAAGAATATATCTATACAGAGAGAGAAAGAGAGAGAGAGATTAATCTCAAGGAAATGGCTCCTGCATTTATAGAGGCAGACAAATCCCAAATCCATGGGCTAGGCATCAGGCTGGAGGCTTCTCAAGCAGCTGCACGGGCTGACAAACACAAGATCAGCAGGTCAGATGGCAGGCTGCTGGCTCACGGGCTGTGGAAGTTGATGAATCCAAGCTCGACAGGTAATACGGCAGGCAACTGGCTCAAGTCCCAAGAACCAGAGGTCAGATGATGACGAGCTGGATACAGGATCCAGAACAAGCAAAAGTCAGTAAGCTTTGCCAGAACATCCATATATATTGGATGCAGGCCACACCCTCAAGGAAACACCTCTTACAACTGACTGGCTGATCGCATCAGATCACATCCTGGAGATGATTACATTATATCACAAGATGGAGGAAACTGTATCATTACACAAGTGCCAAATTACATCATTACATAACTTTCAAATTACACCATTACACAATTGCCAAACTACATCATTACATAACTGCCAAACCACATCATTACATAATTGCCAAACCACTGAGAATCACGGCCCAGCCAAGTTGACACACAACCTTAACCATCACAACTACTAATACTAACAATAATAATAATGTACAAATATCTATTGTGGATGGAGAAATCCATTGCCATTGAGTCAATTCCAACTCATAGCAACCACAGAGGACAGAGTAGAACTGTCTCATAGGATTTCCAACTCTGTAATCTTTATGAAAGCTGCCTGCCACGTCTTTCTCCCATGGAGGCTGGTAGGTTTGAACTGATGACCTCTCAGTTAGCAGCCGAGCACTTTAACCACTTCAATGGAGAAGTCCCCTGTTAATAGCAAGGACTCTGGAATCACACCAACATAAACTAAATCTCCAGTTCTTTGGTCTTCGTGCAAGGAGACTTACTAATGCTCTCAGATTAGCCAACAAGAAGGCACAAGGAAACATATAGTAGCTACACTAAATAAAGTACATTTATAATAAATAATAAAATATTATGATTTCCTCTTGTAGAAATCACACAAATGCAAGCTAACAACACCTAAGTTTCAAAATGTGAGTACACAGTATTTTTGTTTAAAATGCACTCAGAATTACTGGTGGCTTTGCACTCCCAAGTATGATCTGATCAGAGGAGTTTTGATTTCTAATGTTATTAAATTTGTTCCCCTCAGTAACAAAAATTAATGAATCAATAAAAATAATGTCCATCTACTGGATGCAGAATGAGAGAATTAACCAAGAAGAAACCAATCTCCATTATCTGAAATAGCCGTGAAGGAGAAAGCCAACCTGCAACAGCCAGTGTCTGGTGTATGGGAACAGAAGAGGGAGCAGGGTTATGGGCATGAGCTACAGTCAGGCCTGGGACTTCTGCAGGACTCACTGTGTTCATCAGATGATGCTGTGAAACCCAATCCAGACCCTCAAGAATGTCTTGTAGGAGCTAGTTATGTGACTCAAAACAGAGGCCCTGAAGCAGCCAAGTCGTGACTACCACATCCTGCTACATCTCCCAGGGAAAGATGCCCAGATTTTTAGAAATACCTTCCCAGGACCAAGAGCTGAAGCAAAGGGGGATGAGCAATTGCTACCATTTTTCTCTTTTCCTGTTTTGCCCATAATGTCCAAATTAATAGGCTTTTTTCCTTTCTAAAGTTTGGTGTATAAAGAGTGCACAATTCATTCAAAACATCTAGGAAGATTGGAGAAATATATAACTGTCTTAAATTAATTAAAATGGGCTTGAATCTATTCTGCAACAGTTTGTACAAGCTAATTAACATTTCTAAGCCTCAGTTTCCTGTGTGAAATAGGGATAAAAATCGTATCTATTCCATGGGGTTGTGTGAGAATTAAATGCTATAATGCAAGGGTTGGCAAATTTTTGACGTAAAGGGTCAGATAGTAAATGTTTTCGGCAGTGTTGGCCATAGGGTCTTAGTCGCAGCTGCTGTGGCATAAAAGCAGTCACTGACAATATGTAAAGGAATGAGGGTGGTTGTATTCCAACAAAATTTTAGTAACAAAAACTGGAAGCAGACTGATGTGACCTGCAGTCTGTAGTGTGCTGCTCCCTGCTACAATGCATGAAAGTGATTACCATAGGTTCTGCAACATAGTAGAAGAGCATCATTGGTTGCTATTATTATTATTGAATCTTAGTTTTATATATCCATTCAATTTCAATAATAATAGATACCAGTAATTGAAGTAATTGAAAGCTCACTATTTATTTGTCAAATATTTAAAGAGTGCCTCCCACATGTCCATTGCCATTCTAGGTTATTTATGTATTATATCTCTTCTGGGCTTGTCCTTTGGCTGTACTGCATAAAGGTGGGCATCCCAGAGGAAAGAAGAGGGTGGAGAAGAATGGAGAATGGATCTGGAGGGACAAAAGGAAGCCATTCCCAGACATACTTTACCTCATTTAATCTTTACTACAACACTTTATTTGGATAATAGAATGCTCATTTTGTAAAGCTGAAACTGAGGCCAAAAGAACCTAGGTATGGAGCCAAAAGTTCACATAACTAGCAAGTGCAAGAACTATTATTTGAACTCAGAGCCATCAGAAAATATGTCCCCATGTTCTTTTTGCCCTGCCACTGTGCCATGCTACCTGCCTTGAAATATGGGTAAGATCCCAGATGATTAAGAATCTCAGTACCTTGCATAATTCTGACTACCGAGGTAAAACTAGGGATATCACTGAGCGTTATCTGAGAACCACTGAGGAGGGAGAAAAGTTAGAACCAGTTAACTGAGAGGCTCAGGATGGCTGACTGAGTCTGTGTGCCTACTGCCTAATATGCCGGAAAGTATTGAACTACTAGAAAAGTTATTTTTTTAAAATAATTAATCTCCCATTTCCTGTCACTTGGAAAACAAAATACGCAATGAAACCATTCTCCTTTTTTTGTTTTTAAAGATTCTATAAATAATGTGCTAAATTTTAAAATACCTTCTCCAAACATGGATAAGGGAAACAATTAGGACAGAAAGGATAAGAAAGCAAGATCACAAAGAGATAAGGTATCAACCAAGTAGACATTTTCCCTGAAGGAATCTTCTCAATCTGGTTTAGAGCCTGGGATTTCATTGACCTCTGGAGCACTGAAACTAGGAGATAAGCCTGAGGCTACTATCACCAAAAAAGAATCTATAGTCTCTAACTTCAAAATTAGTAAAGGTAAGACATAGATTGAGGTAAACAAAAGCAAAGCATCATTACAACCAAAAGAAATCAAGAATGTAATTTAACAAAAAGATTATAAACTAAACAGGACAAATAAACACAAATTAAGACAATGGTGCACTCATGGAACGTTTATGAAAACTAGCCACAATCAGAGCATTAAAATTTTTTTTGAAATAATAATTTAGAAATTAATAACAAAAATATGACTAAAATATGCAATGGATTTAGAAATATATATGTATATATATATACACATATATATAATCTTATAATTCTAAGTAACCCAGGAGTAAACAAAAAATCATAATTCTGATTAGAGAATACATGGAACAGAATGATAATGAAAACTCTACTGACTAAAACGTGAGATACAGCTAAAGTGAAGATTAGAAATAAACGCATATAAAATTCAAGAACAGGCAAAACTAAACTCTGGAGTAAAAGCCAGGAGAGCTCTTGCATATTGGTGGCAAGTGCTGGGAATAGCATGAACGGGTTTCTGAGATGCTGGTAGTGTTCTATTTCTTGATCTCGGTGCTGGTGACATGGGCATATTTACTTCATGTACAGATATACACTTAAGATTTCTGCACATTTCTTAACCAAAACACTTAAGAAAGAAGAAGTTCCCAAAATAATCAAGTCAGTCCTTAAGAAAAACCAATCACATCAAACTAAGCAACAAAAAGGATCAAAGTCAAATCCTACAAAAAATATTATAAAAGACAAAGAAAAGAAGAAACAAAGTATTAACCATGCCCTAATGGCATGCCCACAAAATAGATGAAAACTATAAACTACTTCAAAATGATACAAGAGTGGAAAGAAAAAAAAAAAAAAAGCATAAATCATAATTAGGAAATAATATAAAATTTTTAAAAGTAATTTCAGAAATGAATAAACTTCAAAGAACTAAAATATGAATAAGAAGTTATACTTCTTTAAGAGAAACAAAGTAAAAGAAGGACAATTTTTTAATTAAGAAATGTCATGTATAAGCAAAAAAGTTGACAAATTAAGAAAACAGGCAAAGAAATATTCTAATTTTCTCCGTTTGAAAAGGCGTAGGAACAATAGGTATTTCTAGTACCTAGACTGTAGCCTTGAAACACCATTTCCCTCAAAAGAAGCCAGGAGTTTTGGAGAGAAGCCTGCTCCAGATCAGGATGCTTGTCTTATATAATAACTTAATAGGCTATACATTGCTTTTATGCAGCTTTCTCTATGTTATATTTTGCAATTAAATTTTTAAAAGTAAATATGTAATTTGCAAAGATATATGTTAAGACCCGTAAAAAAATATTTACAATTGTTGATAATGTGGGAGGGTTTTTTTGGTGGGGCGGGGGGAGAGGGGCGTACAAGAAGTGTTGCCTTAAAAAATGTCTTCAAGTTGTGTTCTATATTTTTGAACTGTATAATTTTTTTAAATAATATATCTAGATATTAGTTCTTCAATTAAAATATATTCAAACTTTAAGGAGAGAAGGCAGTTATTGTGTAATATATATTTATTCAGAAGACAGAGGTATTAAGCCCTTAGAAAATAAGAAAGATATATATGCTGTAACATTTAAGAACTTAAAATCTGAGAGAAAAATGAACACATAGAAATACTTATTAATGAAGATACGTTTTTATAAGTCCAGTCAATTTAATAATTATTTACAATTATTAAAGTTTAAAACTACACATTTTTGAAAACACAAAACAAAAAGGATCAATTTACACTACCCCACACCTGGATCTTTACTGAGCTCCTCTCTAGCTACATCAATTCTTCAGTGGATCTCAACCATTTCCACTAATGACTCTGTAGTGGCCACCATCTCCCCTGTGCACTCCAGACCCATTCATGTGTCTATGTGCCTACAACCTCTCCAAACTCAATATATCCATCCAAACATAAGATGTTAATAGCACTCTTGACTCTATACTCTCTAATCACAATTCCCCCTCTCTTCAGGGGTCTCCAACTTAGTATAAGGCACCATCATTCTCCCTTCTTTCACGCCCCCAAACCTGTAGCCTTCTTTGAGTTCTGTCTTTCTTTCACACACCACAGCATTGGCACATTCTTTCTACTTCAAAGACACCTCATAGTACCTCCTCCACTCCCCCTTCTATTAACCTCTTGGCTTGGACTACTGTGTTTCCAGGCTGGCAGCCCTGCATTCCCTCTTGCCCCCCTACACTGATTCTCCATACAATAGTCAGAGTGCTTCTTCAAAAGATAAATTCAACCAAGTCACTTCTCTGCAGAAAACTATTTAATGGCCTCCGATTTCAAACAGACTAAAGCCCAAAGGGTTTTACAAAAGTCTGCAAGGGTCCCTATCACCTGGGCCCTGGCAACCTCTCCTGGGATACCATCTGCCATTCTTGCCTTTGCTCCTTTTGCTTCCTGGCTCTTTCTCAAACAGCTGTTCAGGCCTTGCTTTGGAGCCTTGCAGATTTCGCTGCTCCTGCTGCCTAAGCACACCCCTCCCTGAGATACCTGCACAGCTTGCTCCTTCACTTTATTGTGCTCTTACATGTCACCTCTTCTGAGAAGCCTTCCAGAACTGCACATCATAACTAACATTCATTTTCACCTGCTTTCTCTTTTATTCACTCATTCATCCATCATTCCTTTTAAAATACTCAGATAAAAATTTCATGAAGAAATCCTCACGACCATTAGCCATTAGAGAAATGCAGATCAAAACTACAATGAGATATCATCTTACCCCAAGAAGGCTAGCACTAATCCAAAAAACACAAAATAATAAATGCTGGAGAGGTTGTGGAGAGACTGGAACACTTACTTATACACTGTTGGTGGGAATGTAAAATGGTACAACCACTTTGGAAATTGATTTGGCGCTTCCTTAAAAAGCTAGAAATAGAAGTACCATATGATCCAGCAATCCCGCTACTTGGAATATACCCTAGAGAAATAAGAGCTGTCACACGAATAGATATATGCACACCCATGTTCATTGCAGCACT
>NW_004444132.1:983473-1054684 GCF_000243295.1 Trichechus manatus latirostris
AGACTTCATCAGCCTGAGACCAGAAGAACTAGATGGTGCCTGGCTACCACCAATGACTGCCCTGACAGGGAACACAACAGAGAGTCCCTGATGGATCAGGAGATAGGTGGGGTGCAGGACTCAAATTCTAGTAAGAATACCAGACTAAATGGTCTGACTGAGACTGGAGGAACCCCGAAAGCATGGCCCCCAGACTCTCTGCCAGCCCAGAACTAAAACAATTTCTGAGGCCAACTCTTCAGACAGGGATTGGACTGGACTGTGGGACCTAATCGATACTCGTGAGGAGTGTGCCTCTTAGCTCAAGTAGATACAAGAGACTAAACTGGCAGCTTCTGTCCGGAGGTGAGATGGGAAGGCAGAGAGGGTTAGGAGCTGGTTGAAGGGACATGGGCAATCAGGGGTGGAAAGGAGGCATGTGCTGTCACAGTATGTGAAGACCAGTTAGGGTCACATAACAATGCATGTATAAATTTTTGTATGGGAGACTAACTTGAAATGTAAACTTCATTTAAACTACAACAATTTTTTAAAAAATTAAAATACTCAGATAAAAATTAAATATCTATGTTGAGTCAATCCCAGTTTTAGGTATCACAAATACTACAATCAATCAGACTTAAATTTGGAAGTACATAAGCTAGATGTCAGTTCTGGAATTTGATAGCAACAACAGGAAAATTCCTTTGATGTGTTTATAACTAACGGAAAAGCAAAACAGAAAAAGACACATACAAGAAAAATGAAAAGGCATGGCAATTTGTAAAGAAGCAAAGTCTGCAGAATGCCTCTGCTTTGATTATGCCTGCAATACTTCACCAGTCAGTGATTTAAGAGAGTCCATCTTTACCCTCATGTCTCCTATAACACAGTAGTTTCGGTGGCTATCTGTACTGTTTTAATTCTAAACTGACAAGTAAGATCACATTTTACTTTTCACTATTGCCAAATTGCTCTCCCCAGATACATTCTACAACTATTAAATTAAGCAACCTTCCATTAGCAAAACTTATTCTCAAGCATAATTACTCAAGAGGGAAGAGAGTAGGAAGAGCGGACGTAGCACCGTTTTCGTTTCCTGAGACAGTGATCAGAAATCAATAGAACAGCTTTTTTTCTGCAAATGCTCACCAAAATCAAAATAAGGCAAAACTACTTACATTTATAAGTACAGGTGTCTCCTTTTTCATCCTTTAAAAATGCATACCGCCTCTACAAGAGAAAATATCTGGCATTTAAATAATACAATCTAACTGACCTATGTTTATTTTATTTTGTAAAGAGTAAATTACAGGATCTATCAACAATAAATTTCTAAAGTGGTCCAAAAGGTAAGAAGAATGAAAAATGGGGGAAATATTTCATTGCATATAAATTAAAGTAAAATTACATCACAAATTCCATCAATCCTTATAAAGAATTATAAAAGGATTATGATTATTCTTATAATCAGTGTTTTATTTGTATTTATTCATCCAGTCATCCTATCTTTATTAAGCATACATACTGTAATTACTCATAATCACATGAAGATATAATTATCAAACAGCTTTTAAAATTGGTTCTTATGATTTCAAGTTTTATTCCTCTAATTATGCATTAATTTTTAGTATTTAACAAATGAATAAACCAATGAACATCTACTAACAGAGTTAGGGAAACCAAAACAAAATAAAAAGGAATCATGAGGCAGGTATATGAAGAATTTTTGCAAAGAAAAACAGCATATCTGACATGTAGATGTTTGAAGCAAAAGTGGCTGTCATATTTTTATGTAACTTATTTAGATTTGGTTAATTACCTTACTCTGACTTTATGTCTTTATTAAAATAATTTTTCCATATACAAAAATTAGAAGTTCTTCAATCAGTCAGTCCATTTGATAAATGGAGAGAAATTTAGTCTAAAACTGTACATGGAAGCATACATCTCTGAGACAATCCTCTTACATCTACCGTGAAAATTAGACAGTGCCAAATTTCTGCTTCATTCAGTTTTAGGTATAATCTTCAGAACTGTCATTCCTCCTTCCAGACCTGTGAAAGGAGCCTGTTCTCACAAGAGCTGGTAATGATACAATGCTATACAGAGATGTAGCAGCAACAAGAGCTACCTAGTATTTCTACATGGACCAAACACAGAGCCCTCCAAGACAATCGTTGACAACCTTCTAGGGAAGAGGAGGTAAATATTAAAGAAACTAAAACTATAGATTATAGAAAATAAAATGTCACCCGTTGTCTTCTATGCTTTATGATATATGAAAAGATCCAGAATGGCTTATCAGCTTTCTAGATCCAGTTTCTCATATGAGTTCACCCAGAGATAAAGATATGGGTGTCATAATGATGGAGTACAGCGTGGAGCAAAAACCAAAGACGTTAATTGCCTAACTAGAGTTTGATTATTCTTTCTGTTCAAGCAAGAACACTTCATTTCATTACACTTCAGGCTAAGTGCAATGATTTAAAAGCCTTTGCTTTTCATTAAGTGACAGATATTAGAAAAGAGAGTGTGCATTTAATAGTGTCATTATATTCTCCCTGTTGTATATCTAAGATGTAATCATGGAAAATTTGAAACTAATAACATACTCAAAGTCTTAAAATAACTTGTAATCACAGATAATACTTTCCATTCCTGAATGAGTATAAATGAAGAAGACATGAATACACGATGTGCTTTATAATCTCATGCTGTTTCCCTAATCTATCGTAACTCCAATAGCCTTAAGTAAAAGTAAGTCATGATGTTTTTTCTGTTGGTATAAAAAGCTGCTCACCCAAATGAAGCACACCCCCCTCGCTCAGTTTTAACTATCAGACTAGGGTGCTATAACTCCTAAATGATGAAAATTGTTAGTGCTTACAACAGTTAAGAACCAAAATCAATAGAACCATATTAAGTTTTGACAAATGACTATGGTAAATTATAATTGTTGCCATATGCTGTGGAACTTGCCTCATGGTTAAGAGTGAGCAGTTAATTGGACCAATAAGCAAAACCGAAGAATTACAGTTAAACTTGGCAGATAATTACTAATCACCGCACTCTAATACTATATAGCAAAAATAAATAAATAAATAAAACTATAATTCTATTAATTCATTTTTTTGTAAGCAAACAAAAATAATTTGGGGGAATAACTCTTTTATAAATTGCTGACAAGAATTTTAAATTCGTATGCCAGAGTCAGGAATTAACATGCTCTGCTCCTGACCAGGTGGTTGAGGTCTAGTCCACACACGAAAGCTTAATCTGGAGGTAGGAGGAAAAAGTAAGAATGTGCAGTTCTAGGGTATCCTGGCAAAGAAACTTATAAACGAAAGTAAAAGAGATAGGTTTTGTAGTAAATGAATTCATTTCTTCTACTAAAATTAAACCTCAGACTACCTAGAACCATTTAAACTGATACGTTAGAATATTTCACTCCTCAGTCTATAACTTTTCTATACTGATTAATATTATTACCCTGTTTTTAAACTTCATGGTTATATAAACAAAATAATTGAAGAGAAAGGAAAAATAATTCCTTGATATTTGACCTGTTCTCCTATCTCTAAAGCCTGAGATATTTTCTAGCATTCTTCATTCACTACAATAAGATTTACTCACATATTAATAATTATTTATAAATGATTGTTAACATACACTGACCATGTATATAGTAGCATTACGCTACACATTGCATAAGTATTTATTTCATTGGTCACATTAGTCTTTTGAGACACATATTATTATTATTCCCGTTGTTCAAATGAGAAAACAAGGCTTAAAGCAAAGTACCTTATCAAGGTAAAACAGCTAACAAATGGTACCACATGTTCCAAACCCATCTGATCAAAGGCATGTCTCTAACCACTAAACAAGAGTGGTTATATCACACTGTATCCCCAGGGTTCCACATTGGAAACCTGAGATCAGGTATTTCCAAAATCAGCTTCAGTTAATACATCTCATGTGTAATTCCACACTCATTCACATGTGTTTTCAGTTTATGACAGTGTCTCTCTACCAGATTAAAACTTCTTTCAGGACAGGCACCACACCGTATTTGTATTTTTTACTGATCCTTCAACTGACCCTTATGCTTAGTATATTAAACATAAACTGTGCTCAATATAAGTATTTAAATGTATTTCCAAGCACTTCAATAATGCATTGACAAGTGAAAGTATCTGAGAGTATAAATAATTACTAACACCTAAATTAACAAAGATCTAATTTTACCGGAACCATGCATGCATATTCTAATTCTGGTCATCTCTATAGTCCTAGAAGTGCTCTCTACATTGAGAAGAATATAAATTAATTAATGTGCCTCTGGTAGTCTGACACCAGAAAGGAAGCAGCAAGTAGGTGTTTTTAAATTATATGGCTAATGAATTGATCTTCTATTTAATAACAAGTGTCTGCGAAATTGGGATTCCCAGAATATATATAGGATTAAGTCTTTTGTCAAGAAAATCACATCCCCTACTTGAATATAAATGGCTGGAAATGCATTTCAAATTTGCTCACGTCAATGTTTATCCTCCAACAAACCCTGGCAATATCTGGTGGTTTTGGAGGTAGAAATACTTGTTCTCTTTTCAGCACCCTTAATAAGGGGTTCCACATAGTAGGTATTTGTGATTTGGGAATGTTAAATTCTACATTCCTAGGTGCACACCTGGAAATTAATAGATATTTTCCACTTCTTTGGTCTTGTGAAAGCCTTTGATTTACTTTTATTGTTCTTACCTCCCACGACCACCACACTGTCAGGTGTCGTCAAGTCAATTCTAATTTATGGAGACACCACGAGCATCAGAGTAGAACTAAGCACAATAGGGTTTTCAGTGGCTGATTTTTCAAAAACAGATTTTCAGACCTTTCTTCCTAGATGTGTCCGGGTGGATGCAAACTACCAACCTTATTCTCATCTAGAGGGCTTCTATTCCCTTATCAATTTCCAGCAGTCTAGAGTTACCACCCATTCTCTCACAGCCTTTGAAATTTTGATGACATCAGAAACGTTACTCCCTTTTGTCTTTCTTTGCTTCTGTCCTTTCAAGAGTAGTCCTCTCCTTTTTTACTTTTTTTTTTTTTTTTATTTCCCATTTATGCCTCTGCACCAAGACTTGCTACTCTATAATCTTATCATTTCCCAGTCCTGGTCGCTAGACTAATGACTACCTTTGAGTTAAAAACTCTCATATGAATAACATACTTAAATGAAAATATATGGTTACTTGGCAAACTAATAACAATTCAAAGTTTATAAAAGTATCTTGTACATAAAATTGTATTTCAAGCTTACAAACTTGCTTTTTATGCAAAAAAATAAAGGTAAAAGCACTACTGATGTCTTAACAGAGATGTCATTAGTAAGGAAAAGTATGCACTTCCTTTCCCCATTTTCTTACCTACCCATAATTTAGGGCCATTAACCCTCCCAACAACCACGCGTCTGTCAGTTTTTCATACTGTGGTAGCTTGAGTGTTGCTGTGATACTGGAAGTGATGCCACCGGTATTTCAAATACCAGCAGAGTCACGCATGGCAGACAGGTTTCAGCTGAGCTTTCAGACTAAGATAGACTAGGAGGAAGAAGCTGGCAGTCTACTTCTGAAAAAACTGGCCAGTGAAAAACCCTATGAATAGCAGCGGAACATTGTCTGATATAGTGCCAGAAGATGAGGCCCTCAGGTTGGAAGGCACTCAAAAGATGACTGGAGAAGAGCTGCCTCCTCAAAGTAGAGTCAACATTAATGACATGGATGGAGTTAAGCTTTTGGGACTTTCATTTGCTGATGTGGCATGACTCAAAATGAGAAGAAATAGCTGCAAACATCCATTACTAATCGGAATGTAGAATATACAAAGTATGAATCTAGGAAAATTGGAAGTTGACAAAAATGAAATGGAACACATAAAGATCAATATCCTAGGCATTAGTGAGCTGAAATGGACTAGTATTGGCCATTTTGAATCAGACAATCATATGTTCTGCTATTCCATGAATGACAAATTAAAGAGGAATGGCATCACATTCATTGTCAAAAAGAACATCTCAAGATCTATGCTGAAGTACAATGCTGTCAGTGATAGGATAATATCCAAACACCTACAACGAAGGCTGTCAACTATTGTTCAAATTTACATACCAACCACTCATGACAAAGATGAGGAAATTGAAGATTTTTACCAACTTCTGCTGTCCAAACTTGATCAAACATGCAATCAAGACACATTGATAGTTACTGGTGATTGGAATACAAATGTTGGAAACGAAGAAAAATCTGTAGATAGAAAATATGACCTTGGTGGTATAAACGATGCCTGATATCCTATGATAGAATTTTGCAAGACTGATGACTTATTCATTGCAAACACCCTTTTTCAGTAACATAAACTATGACTATACCCGTTGATCTCACTGGATGGAAAACATAGGAATCAAATCAACTACATCTGTGGAAAGAGAAGATGGAAAATCTCAATATCATCAGTCAGAACAAGGTCAGGGCCGACTGTGGAACAGACCATTTGAAGCTGAAAAAAACTAAAACAAGTCCATGAGAACCAAGGTACAACCTTGAGTATATCTCACCTGAATTTAGAGATCATCTCAAGAATAGATGTGACACATTGAACACTAGTGACCAAAGACTAGATGAGTTGTGGAATGAGATCAAGGACATCATTCATGAAGAAAGCAAAAAACGTTAAAAGAAAGAAAAGACCAAAACGGGCGTCAGATGAGACTCTGAAACTTGCTCTAAAGTTTTGATACCTAAAGCAAATGGAAGACATGATGAAGTAAAAGAGCTGAACAGTAAATTTCGAAGGGCAGCTAGAAAAGGCAAAGAAAAGTATTATAATGAAATGTGCAAAGACCTGGAGTTAGAAAACTAAAATGGAAGCGTGTGTTCTCAGCATTTCTCAAGCTGAAAGAACTGAAGAAAAAATTCAGGCTTCAAGTTTCAATATTGAAGAATTCTATGGACAAAATATTGAACAACACAGGAAGCATCAAAAGAAGATAGAAGAAATACACAGAGTCACTGTACCACAAAGAATTGGTTGACATTCAACCATTTCAGGAGGTAGCATATGAACAAGATCCAATAGTATTGAAAGAAGTCCAGGCTGCACTGAAGAAATTGGTGAAAAACAAGGCTCCAGGAATTGACATAATACCAATTGAGGTGTTTCAACAAACAGATGCAGCGCTGGAAGTGCTCACTCATCTATGCCAAGAAATTTGGAAGCTAGCTACCTGGTCAACTGATTGGAATAGATCCATATTTGTGCTCATTTCAAAGAAAGGTGATCCAACAAAATGCGGAAATTATCAAAAAATATCATTAATATAACATGCAAGTAAAATTTTGCTGAAGATTATTCAAAAACGGTTGCAGCAGTACATCAATAAGGAAATACCAGAAATTCAAGCCGGATCCAAAGGAGGACATGGAACCAGAGATATCATTGCTGATGTCAGATGGATCTTGGCTGAAAGCAGAGTATACCAGAAAGATACTTACCTGTGTTTTTGTTGACTATGCAAAGGTATTCAACTGTGTAGATCATAACAAATTATGGATAACCTTGCGAAGAATGGGAATACCAGAACACTTAATTGTGCTCATGAGGAACCTGTGCATGGACCATGAGGCAGTTGTTTGAACAGAACAAGGGGATACTGTGTGGTTTAAAAACCAGGAAAGGTGTGTGTCAGGTTTGTATCTTTTTACCACACTTATTTGATCTGTATGCTGAGTAAATAATCTGAGAAGTTAGACTACATAAAGAAGAAGGTGGCATCAGGATTGGTGGAAGACTCATTAACGACCTGCGAAATGCAGATGACAACCTAATTTTTAACAGTGAAGAGAACTTGAAGCACCTCAACATAAAGAAAACAAAAATCCTCACAATTGAGCAATAAGCAGTAAGCAACATCAGGATAAAGGGAGAAAAGATTGATATAATTAAGGATTTCATTTTACTTGGATCCACAATCAATGCCCATGGATGCAGCAGTCAAGAAATCAAATGACATACTGCATTGGCAAATCTGCTGCAAAAGGCCTCTTTAAAGTGTTGAAAAACAAAGATGTCACTTTGAGGACTAAGGTGCACTTGACCCAAGCCATGACATTTTCAATCGCCTTACATGCATATGAAAGCTGGACAATGAATAAGGACAACCAAAGAAGAAGTGATGTCTTTGAATTATGGTGTTGGCAAAGAATTTTGATCATACCATGGACTGCCAGAAGAACGAGCAAGCCTTTCTTAGAACTAGTATAGCCAGAGTGCTCCTTGGAAGCGAGGATGGCGACACTACGTCTCACATACCTTGGACATGTTATCAGGAGGGACCAGTCCCTGGAGAAGGATATCATGTTTAGTAAGGAAGAGGGTCAGTAAAAAAGAGGAACACCCTCAAGGAGATGGATTGACACAGTGTCTGCAACAATGGGCTCAAACATAGCAAAAATTGTAAGGATGTCGCAGAACCAGGCAGTGTTTTGTTCTATTGTACATGGGGTCGCTATGAGGCAGAACCGACTTGATGGCATCTAACAACAACACTCTGAAAGAAGTCCTTTGGTTGGGCAAAGGGTTAAGCTGTGGACCACTAGCCAAAAGGTAGGAGGTTCAAACACACCCAGAGGCGCCTGAGAAGACAGGCCTGGCAATCTGCTTCCAAAAGGTCACAGCCTTGAAAACACTATGGAACAGTTCTATTCTGCACACATGGGGTGGCCACGAGTTGAAATCAACTAGAAGGCAACTAACAACTACAATAATCCTCCCAAAACTGTTGCAGAAGAAATTCCTTCCCCGTCTCCAGTGCATTCTGCCAGAGGGAGCCAGTTGGGGTTTACCTATCCGGTGAGACAGAGAGAGGCTGCCATCTGTCGGTCAGTATTTCCCTGCTGAACAGGGCCTAATGTACTCAGGGTTGGGCTCACTCATGACCTCCCTTGTGCTCTCTGCTGCCCTCTACAAGCTTGTGAGGGAGGGCCTGGCCCTCCATTGCTCTGACTCGATGCCAGCTCTGTAAGCCTGCTCTCACCAAGCATAGGTCCCAAGGTTCATGGGGGAAAGAAAAGAGAATTCTGGTTTCAGGTCCAAGCTGCATTCTAGAAATTAGATTTAGCAGTTATGAAGCCTATATTTTTATTGCTGTTGCGTCTGTCTAGTCCTCAGTTCAGAGGAGAGAAGAATATACTTAATTAGCATACCCTCAAACGAAAACAACATCAAGGAAATGTCCTATTGCTTTTTAAAAGTCAATACAGAATTACAGAATATAGAAACATATTTCTACATGCACAACCCATACAAAGTTTACAGGTTATCTCTAAGGGAAAGAGGAGGAAAAAAAGAAAGAAAGAAAAACATCTTATTCTTAAGTACATAACGCTTACTGTTTTCTTTAACCTTCCTCCCTGTTCGCATGGCTGCATCCCACCTCAAAACTATTCCCTGCTTTCTAAAATGTTAACATTGCATATTTAATTGGGGAAAGCAGTGGAGCTGATGCAAGTCTGGCTGGAAGTGGACAAACTTTGCCAAGAAGGATGTTGGAAAGGAAGTCCAGAATAAAGAGAAGACGATCTTAAAGGAGCTGCCTGCTGCCTATGCAACTTCTTCTATAAACTTCTTGCTAAAACTAATGAGCAGTATAAAGGTATAAAAATTCTCTAAAGGTAACTTATCCTTATCATCATCTTGAAAATACATTCAAGAAAAACTCAGAGTCAAATTAGAAAGTTAAAAAAAAATCTTCTAGATAAAAGTTGTTATAGTACCGTGCCATAAACACAAGGCTTATGAACTCTTTGGAACAAGGTGTGCTCACGGCAACTGGTAATTTAACTAGAGGGATAAAGTGCAGTTGGTGTCTGGCCTTCCTGGATACTTAATTGCACCAGAATAATTTGTGGAGGGTGGCTTATCATTATAGTAAATGAGATGGAGGGGAGCAAGTGAAGCAGAGTTCAAGACAGCAGGAAATAAAAGGCACTGAAAACTGTTGAGCCAGAAAGGGGAACTGAAACAGACCTGATGTAGCACTAATCATTAGTGAGTGAAGTAATGAACTAGGGAAGAGATGGGGTTTTAGTTATGGCCCACCAAAAGGAAATGAGGAATTTCCAGATGTTCCATATGGTCTGTAATTCTAATGCTTTGTGCCTTCAGGTCAGAATTTTCAAACAGATAACAGATGTAGAAAAGACTCAAAATTTCCTGCACACACCATGATGGTTAGCTTTCAAAATCTCAGGGCTTGTGTGTAAACTTCTCAGATAAGAAGTAGGGGCTTAAAATAAAGCCTGTCAGACCTCAGGCAGAATTCCAGTTGAGAACAGGTTAATAATAGCTTTCTTTTTACATCTCAATTCAAATAGTACAAAACAGCAATAGAGGTTTAACATAATGGCACCAGCTCCAGAGCTATGGGGTTCAAAAGAACATTTGTCTCCAAATGGTCTCTCTGCTAAAGAAAATAATTTAAATTGAAGACCTTGATAAAGAGAGATTGATTCTGCATACAAGTGAACACAATGTCCAAGAAGTCAAAATATCAATTTTATCTTAAAGGAAACAATTTTTTTTTACAATGACAACTAAATTCTCTTCATTTTTTTAACCTCAGAACTAAAGGAATTATTAAAATTCCAAAAGCAAAACTGAAGTTGCTGTAAAAAAAAAAAAAAAAAAAAATTAGCATAGCGCGCTTACAAAAATATCTGGGGGAGTGAGGGAAGGGTGCGGTTGGCAAATGTAGACGATGTGCGTTATTTGCATAAAATACAGTATAGGGTCATTTACTTTTAGGTCTGCCCTCTCAGAGAAGGATTAGAGAAAACGTGTTAACCCTATTTTCCAGTTCTCAATTACTCCTCTGAATGGGATGGGGATTGATAGGTAAAATTGGAATAAAAATAAATTGTACTATGTGACCCAGATTCTTCACTCCTTCCCTTTTCCCTCCTTCCCTCTCTCCTATAGCCCCACTATCCCACTCTCTTGCTTTTAGTTGAAGACCCACTGGTAAACAGGTTCTCCTTTCCACTCTTGTGCCCAGGAAGCCCCAGCCTCGTTCTTACCGTCTCTTCCTTCGTAGAGCATGAGGCAAGCTGTGGTCCTTCATGCTGGCTGCCTGGCTAAGTGTCACTCTGCAGAAATAGGTCCCTAGACTTGGGGTGAGGGGAACATTAGGAGGGTTTTTTTTGGCTTCGGGCTAGAATGTCATTCTCCATACAAGCTTCACCACATATCTTCCGTACAACTCTTTGGACTAGTTTTCTGTGGGTCTAGAACTTAAAGAAGAGAAGAGTTGTGATTAATTGGCACCCTTGAGAATCTGAATGATTAGGTTTTATCTTAGAGAAAATGTGAATAACTGCAGAGGAGTGAACTCACAAAACATAGACTCTAAAGCGGAAAGAGCAAGGCATTTACCCCTGTGTCAGAGCGTGGCTCTTTGTACTGGAATATGAGGGAAATCCTGGGCTTGGGTGCCTCACTCCTCTTTCTTTGGAAAGGAAAAACATAACTATTTCCTCTCACTTTCAGTTTTTTTAAAACAGTAAAATTCCATGTTTTATAATTAGCTAATTTTTAAAAATTTTATTTATTTTGTTGGGTTGAGAATATACACAGCAAAACATACACCAATTCAACAGTTTCTACATGTACAATTCAGTGACAGTGACCATTACTGAACATTTTGATGAAGGATTCTGTAAAGGAATCCTTGATCAAAAGAGGGAAAATGCAGAAAAGAATTTCAAATTCCCATGGACTCCAAAATTTTTGGAGCCATGGAGGCTGGATAAACCACTGAAACTATTGCCCTGAGATAATCTTTAAAACTTAAATCCAATATATCCCCTGAATTCTTCTTAGCTAAATTTTTGATCTATTTGCAGGTCCTTGGCACCTCGCTTGCCTCATCCCAGTTCCTTCCCTCTTTAGTCAACTTGTGGAAAAACATGTTAGGCATACAATGAAGCATTTGTTTCCGCTTTTATTGATATTTTTGTTGCCCTTGGCTCTCTGGGTTGAAAGCTTTCTGAATCAAACTTAATATTCACCCCCAATTACTGATGCTCAAGCTGAACTTACATAGTAATTACATTGCAAGGTCAAGGTCAGCAGAAATATTCTAGACAGAAAGAACACTTCATTTCCAGCAGTGTAAAACAGGGATGGATTTTGCTCCCCATTATTAATTTGAATCTTAACGGTTTGAACCTATAATTTGGATATAAACCCTAGCTATGGAGAGTAGAAATATAAGTGTTCTTAAGGAAACAGATGATATAGGATTTGGTGTACTAAGAATAGCCTTGACAACTGAATCTGGCTTAAAGTCAAATACTATAAGATCTTATCTGTATTTTGATAAATTTTCTCCAATACCCAATTGACTAACATTCAATAATTCTCCACCAGTAAAAAATGTTCACTGTGTTTTCTTGTAAAGTTTACCCCACATTTATTAATATTAAACAACCAACAAGTGTTTGAAATATTTCTGTGATCATGATGAGCTTTTAGTGAAGCCTATCAGGAGTCCCCGGGTGGCACAAATGGTTAAGCACTTGACTACTAGCCAAAAGGTTGGTGGTTCAAACTCACCCGGAGACGTCTCAGAAGACAGGCCTAGTGACCTGCTTTTGAAAGGTCACAGCCTTGAAAGCCTATGGAGCACATGTCTACTCTCCACACACGGGTCACCATGAGTTGGAGTGGACTCGATGGCAACTAACAACAACAACATCGGGATAAAGAAGTCCCTCGGTTGCACAAATGGTTTGCACTCAGCTACAAACCTAAAGGTTGGTGGTTTGAACACACCCAGCAGTATCATGGAAGAAAGGTCTGGCAATCTTCTTCCATAAAGATTACAGCCAAGAAAACCCTATGAAGAAGTTTTATTCTGTAACACGTGGGGCACCATGATTCAGAATCAACTCAACAGCAATAGGTTTTAGTTTGGTTTGGTTGTGTTATGGATTGAATTGTGTCCCCTAAAAATGTGTGTCAACTTGGCTAGGCCATGATTCCCAATATTGTGTGATTGTCCACCATTTTGTCATTGATGTCATTTTCCTATGTGTGGTTAAATCCTACCTCTATGATGTTAATGAAGCAGGATTATAGGTAGTTATGTTAATGAGGTAGGACTCAATCTACAAGATTAGGTTGCATCTTAAGTCAATGTCTTTTGAGATATAAAAGAGAGAAGTGAGCAGAGAGACAGGGGGACCTTATACCACCAAGAAAGTAGTGCTAGCAGCAGAGCACAACCTTTGGGTCCGGGGTCCCTGCACTGAGAAGCTCCTAGATCGGGGGAAGATTGAGGACAAGGACTTTCCTCCAAAGCCAACAGAGACAGAAAGACTTCCCCTGGAGATGAGGCCCTGAATTTGGACTTCTAGCCTGCTAGACTGTGAGAGAATAAACTTCTGTTTGTTGAAGCCATTCACTTGTGGTACTTCTGTTATAGCAGCACTAGATGACTAAGACATCAGGATAAAGGAGTCCCTGGGTGGTGTAAACAATTAATGCGCTTGGCTGCTAACAAAAAGTTTGGAGATTCAAATCCATCTAAAGGTGCCTCAGAAGAAAGACCTGGCAATCTACTCCTGAAAAATAAGCCATTGAAAGCCCTATGGAGCACAGCTCTACTGACACACATGGGGTCACAATGATTGGAATTGACTTGATGGCAACTGGTTTTATATATTGTTGTTGTTAATTGCTTTGAGTCAATTCTGAGCCCAGGTGGCACAGTGGTTAAAGTGATTGACTGCTAACCAGAAGGTCAGTGGTTTGAAATCACCAGCAGCTCCACAGGAGGAAGATGTGGCAATCTGTTTCTGTAGAGATTTATAGCCTTGGAAACCCTATGGGGTCACTATGAGTCAGAGTCGATTTGATGGCAGTGAGTTTGGTTTTGGATAGGGTATTCAAGGTTGTGATCTTTCAGAAGCAGATTATCAGGCCTGTCTTCTGAGGAACCTCTGGGTGGGTTCAAACTGCCAATCTTTGACTAGTAGTTGAGCACTTAACCATTTGTGTCACCCAGGGACTCCTTTTATATATTGTTATAAGCACGCTCAAATTAATGAAGCAGATACTTACTAATAAAGATTATTAATAAATCATTTTTAATGTATAAATTTGTTTTGTTCTGTATCTAAATCACTACATATTCATCCCACAGAGTTAATTCTAATGTGGACTCAGGTGGAATGTGAGTAAATTAATATTTTATTGCTATCAGTTTACTAGTTTAAATTGTATAACAACCAATAAATCTACTAGTCAAATACTAGTCAATTGGATAGTAATCTCAAATGATTTGCATTAATTTTATCAACAGAGGATTGATTTATTTAATGAGATTTGATGTTTTAAACCACAGAACCAAACACTATTAGCACTAGGGAGATAATAATTCTAGTGAAACCATTTATCTTATAATTGAAGTAATTGACGCACAGGGATTTTCAAAACTTTTCCAAGAGTGGAGAATTGGTTAGAAGAACTCAGGATAGAATCACAATCCCCACTTTTAGGTCACTTGTGATGGTTAATTTAATATGTCAACTTGGCTAGATGATAAAAAAAAAAAAACCACTGCCCTCGAGTTGAACCTACAGGACAGAGAACCGCCCCATAGAGTTTCCAAGGAGCGGCTGGTGGAGCAAACCGCAGTCTTTTGGTTAGCAGCTGAGTGCTTAACCTCTGTACCAATAGCTAGACTATTTGTTATTTGTTCAAACACAAGTATAGATGTTGCTATGATGGTATTTACATGTGATTAACATTTAAATCAGTTGACCTTAAGCAGTGTAGATTACTCTCCATAATATGGATGGGCCTCATTCAATCAGTTGAAAACTTTAAGAGCAATAATTGAGGTTTCCCAAGGAAGAAGGATTCTGCCTCGAGAGTATAGTATAGCTAGCCTGGTCTACCAATTTCAACACATGACTGACAGTTTCCAGCCTGTCACCTGACCTAAGGATTTTAGACTTGCCAGGCCTCACAACTGAGTGAGCCAATTTCTTAAAATCCCTCTGTGTATCTATATCTCCTGTTGATTCTGTTTCTCTGCAGAACCTGAACCAATACACCAGCACTGTTTTCACTACACAGTTATTTCTAAATAAAACATATTTTTTTAAATTTACACTCTCAGAAATGGCTTAAATTTTGAAATGCATAAGTTTCTGTTCTTAAAAACAAAATCATGTGTTATTGCCATTTTTAAACTTTTAAAAAACTTTAATACTCCTCAATTTCTGGAAAGAATATTAGGCTAGGAGAGAACCAAAATTTACCTGTAAGTATACTATATATAATTCATTAGAAAAGACTGTTTTACAATATTCTAAAGATAACTTTTTTAACTTATTCGCCAATTTCTTCTTTTATTCTTAAATTTTAAACTTTGTAGCACATCCATCTTTCAAAACAGCAACCAAGAAAAAAAAAAAAAAAAGGTGTCAGTCGTGTTTATGGTTCATGTGAAACAGCTGAAGAAAAAGGTTTCTGATGCAAATTATGACTTAAAATTCGTAGAAAAAATCTTGCATAATTTTGTCCTTTCCACTATCATGTGGAAAATATTTTCTATCTCAATTTGCTAAATAGGCAGAAAGGGTATTTAGGGTAAATCGTCCATACTGACAGTTAAATTTTCATAGTTAAATTAACTATTAATTTCAGTTACTCTCAACCACCCACTTTCGCCAGTTATCTGTTGTTTCACTTAGTCAAGTTCCTTCTGCTATTGCTGCATAATATAATAAGCATAATTCCCCAAAAAAGCAGGATTCTAGTCCTGAATCTGTCACCAACTTGCTGTATGACTTTGAATGAGTCTCTCAACAACACTAGGCCTTAGTTTCTTCATTTATAAAATAAGGAAAGTAAATTAAATGATCTAAGGTCCATTCTTGCATCAACAATGTATGAAAAAACCTGTAGTTTCTAAATTTGCACAGTAGAAATGTCCTTTCCCACCATTTCTATTCACATACTCTTCAAAGCTTCATTTACTTTAAGCAGCTTGGATGCTAGCTCTTTCTTGATCTTTCCAAAAATGAAGTGGAATCAGGTGTCAATTATGTCATGACTTCCACATGGCTGATAGCAATTGTAAAATGCCATCAACTATAATCTCAACTTCAGAACACTTAAACTGGGGAAAAATGTGAGCTACTTAGAATCGAAACAGTATATCACTTCCTGCAGACAAAATAAAGCACTTCTCTATTCCCCTGGGGTGTACTGTTTATTGTATTATTATATCATCCATCTCAGGGTGTCTCTTAAATGGAATTCTGTGTCTTTAACTCTTTGTGAGCTTCCAGAAGAATGTCCTTTTCATTTTTGTTTGTTCATTTAATTTCCCCAGTTACCTGCTGACTCTTCTCCTATGTGGGCACTTAAAACAAATTTTTGAAATTAAATTAAACCTTTTTTAAATGTACTTTTGTTTTTATCTTATCTATTAATCTACAGTTATAGACTAGGACTTAATAAATCTTTAAAAATTTCTACAAAGTATTTTCTGATCCTTTTCACTATACAATGCTAGAGTTCATAGCAACAGAGCTGTGAAAACCAATGCATGGTACTCAAAAAAAGTCAATTGTTTGAAAATACTAACTGAATGGGGCCCAAGCTGAGAGTTTTGCCCTTTTTTCTTTTTGAAAACACCTAAATAAACCATGTATACATACTTCTAATTATTATTACAAAATATATTTTAATAATTGTATAGTATTTGATCATGTGACTAGATCAAAATTTATTGAACTAACTCCCTATTGTTGGGCATGAAAATCATTCCCAGTATGCCACTACTAACAGTATAATGAATTTAATTCTAGGAATTGATCTTAATGAGGTTATCATTAACTTCATTATCATTGAAATGATAACCTCATTATCATTGAAAAGAAAAATTGTAAATTTTTGTCTATACTGATAATAACCTCATCAGGATTAATTCCTAGTATTAAATTTATGATTAAATTACATAATATCACTGTTGACCCTTACGGTCAAACAGTCTTTTAGAAATAACACCCACGAATAACAATAAACCTACAAGAGGGCTTACTTCCCCCAAACTATGCTAATCATATATCATTTTAAAAATCTGCTAATGTAATATTCGTAAAAGTTCATTATAGTTATATATTCTTTGGTTGAACATGTTTTCATATTTTTTATTAAATATTTATTATTTTTGTTTTGTCAAGTGTCAATCTCCTTTCCTGGTTTTTCTACTGAACAATATTCTAATTTTTCTTTGTAAAATCACACTGAAAATATGATTAAGACTTTGTCAGTTATATATATTATAAACATATTTTTCTATGTTTATCTTGCCTTCTATTACTTCTTATTTTGTTTACGTGGAAATTTATAGATGTTATACACTTGCACATATATGTGTATATACAATCTAATCTATCAATGATTGCAGTATCTTTTCTGATTTTTACATTTAGGATGGAAAGACATTCACCACAAACTTATATAAGCTATTTGCAATACATTCCCGCATTCAGTCTGTCTTTCTTGTACTCCAGTATTTAATCTACAGAGATTTGCTTTTTAATTATTGATATGAAATATAAATGTTTAAAGTCATCAGTCAGCTATCTTCACATCATTTGTTAAATGATTAACTACTTATACATTCTCATGCATTGTATTTGACTGGTATATACCCATTTTCTACACTTTAACTTTTCTTATCATTTTAGCTTTACATGTTTTAATAGCTTTGATTTTGAATTTTTGTTTTGATCTAATCTCAAAGGCTGTTTCTTATCAAAGCATTTAAACTCTTTATATTTGTTGGCACAAATGTGGTTTCTCTTATCTTTTACATCAATTTATATTATTTAATTTTATTCTTTTTTGTTTTTTAATTTTTTATTTATGGACTTTTTTGAAATAAATCCTTTTTGTTTTTTTTATAGGTTTTAAAAAATAATTAAACCTATATGTTTTTCATGTTATCGATGTTAAAACTTAATAATTACTTGTTGGCTCCTACTTTTTAAAGTGACAGTACCGGTACACTTTTAATTTACTCCCGTTCCTCCTTTATTACATATTCCCTTTGTAATACAAGGAAAGCCTGGTGGCGTAGTGGTTAAGAGCTATGCTGCTAACCAAAATGTCAGCGGTTCGAATCCACCAGGTGCTCCTTGGAAACCCTACGGGGCAGTTCTACTCTGTCCTATAGGGTCACTATGAGTTAGAATCGACTAGACCTCAACAGGTTTGTAGTACACAAATGAGGATTAGGATTATTGAACCAACACCTCATTATTTATTTTTTGTTCTAAAACTTCTGTTTTAATAAATATTAATGATATGTGGAAGCAGCAGTCAAGATCAAATGACGTATTGCATTGGGCAAATCTGCTGCAAAAAAACTGTTAAAAAATAAACTCGTTGCTGTTGAGTTGATTTCGATTCATAGTGACTTTATAGGACAGAGGAGAACTGCTCTATAGGGTTTCCAAGGAGCGGCTGGCGGATTTGAACTGCCGATCTTTTAGTTAGCAGCCAAATGCTTAACCACTGCTTTAAAGTGTTCAAAAGCAAAGATATCACACTGAGGACTAAGGTGCTCCTGACCCAAGCAATGGTATTTTCAGTCACCTCATATGCACGTAAAAGCTGGAAAATTAATAAGGAAGACCAAAGAAGAATTGATGCCTTTGAATTATGGTGTTGACGAAGAATATTGAATATACCATGGACTGCCAGAAGAACAAACAAATCTATCCCAGAAGAAGTACAACCAGAATGTTCATTATAAGCGAGGATGGCCAGGCTTCATCTCACATACTTTGCACATGTTATCAAGAGGGACCAGTCCTGGAGAAGGACATCAAGTAGAGGGTCAGTGAGAAAGAGGAAAACTCTCAACAAGATGAACTGACACATTGGCTGCAACAATGGGCTCAAACATAGCAACAACGGTGAGTATGGTGCAGGACCGGGCAGTGTTTCATTCAGTTGTACATAGGGTCGCTATGAGTTGGAACCAACTTGACAGCACCTAACAACAATAACAATGATGTGTGCATTTCATTTTATTTTACAATCAGTCTTTCACTCCAGATATCTGGTATTGTTCCCTTTAAGTAATACTGCCAGTGCCACAGAGAAGATCCCCTTCTTATAGAGAACAGCCCTACCTGGCAGCTCCAAGCCTTCCAATGCATGCCCAAAGCTAAGGATTAAAGCAAACTATAGGGAAGAAGTAGCTCCTCTATCATCAGGATTGTTTATATTTGTACTATCAGCTCTAATCGTTATGTTGTTTGAGCAAATGTCACTTGCTTTCATTACAATAATTATGATATACGAATACTGCAGCCTAAGAATTCAAATTCAAGTGAATACCTTTTATTGGATCAACTGCAATTTCAGAAGCCTCATTTTTTACTAGGAGGATGAAGGTTTAGTCATCATCTTTACTTACTGATGTCTGTAATGAAGGCATAGTGTGCTAGTAAACGTAACAATTGACTATGTCCCGCAACTTAATTACAAATAGATACAAAATTCAAGAACTAAATGCAAATATTGCCCTAACTACAGTATAAATGAAAGACATTTAAATAAAACAAAACAATCATAAATTTAGGAAATCTAGCTTAAGTCAGAGGTTGGGTTGGCAAAGCAGCAGCTGAACGGCTCCCGGAACCCCCACCTGCCCTTTGAAGACCAGCCTGGAGATAGATGTTCTCCCTATAAAGGTAACCCTTTGAGTAGATCTATGAGGTGGATTTTGTGTCACACTGCTGTTCACAATACTTCTGATACAAAGTTCATGATTAGCTAAAGATATCCTCAGCCACGTACAGTGCTCCAGAACCAATGCTATTAAAATGTTCAGCTGTTCTTAATCATGTCATTGTCCTTTTATCTTTAATTTCAAAATTCACAGGTATTTCATACACAGAATATCAAAGTGGTGTATAGGCAAGATAGGAACTTGCCTGGGGGGGGGATAAAAACCTACATGAGTTTGGAGGTCATATCCAGGTGTTTCCTGTTTCCCAGTGTTATCCATGGAGTGAACTGAACCCTAATCTCTACCAAGTGTTACTCTGCAGGCTGGTGATAATTCTACTCACACATTTGTATCACTCAAAGGCCAGTTCCATACATCAGTCCTACTTGGGGAGGAGGGTAATTCGTAAACAAAACTACTTTCCACCAACCCCTTGTCTTAGTCATCTAGTGCTGCTACAACACAACTACTATAAGTGGATGGCTTTCACAAAGTGTGAGTTTATTCTCTCACAGTCCAGTAGGCTACAAGGCCAAATTCAGGGCGTCGGCTCCAAGGAAACGCTTTCTCTGTCGGCTCTGGAGGAAGGTCCATGTCATCGGTCTTCCCTTGGTCTGGTAGCTTCTCTGCATAGGAACCTCAGGTCCAAAGGACGCGCTCTGCTCCCGGCACTGCTTTCTTGGTGGTGTGAGGTTCCCATGTGTCTCTGCTCGCTTCTCTTTTTTATATCTCAAAAGAGATTGGTTTAAGACACTATCCAATCTTGTAGACCTCATCAGTATAACCTCATCATAGTGATAGAGTTTACAACACATAAGGAAATCACATCAGATTACACAATCATACAATACTGGGAATCATGACCTAGCGAAGTTGACAGATATTTTTGGGGGACACAATTCAATCCATGACACCTCTCTTCTCCTAAAGTATTTTGCTGATTTGTGAAAATCACTGGAGTTTCATTTTATAAGGATGGGTCCAAAACTGGAAAAAGAAAAACAAAACAAAACAGACTTGATCTAAAGCCAACTTGAAAAGATATTATATTCTTTTTAACAAAGAGGAAAGCATTCCTTACACTTTAATTCAATCTTATTTGGGTTTTAGTTAAGTATCTGCTGTGCAAGAATGTGATTTATTAAAATAGATGCTACAGTTTCACAAAAATGAAGAGAGAGAGATGTTAGATGGTAGATAGATAGATGATTATGTGCTCACTTTAATAAGAAAAATAAGTATCAATGTGTCAGTTCTTTGTATTTTATTTTACTTGCTGCGACTATAATAGATTCATGCACTAGATATTACATTAATATTAACATGAAGGACCAGAGAGTAAAAATGCCTATATTTCCTAACAAGATACCAGAGCCTTTGGATAGCTGAAATTTTTCAAAGACAAATACTAAAACTTCATGTAGATTTCATAAGAAGTTTTCTGAGAATATGAGAATGCTTCACATTAAGCAGATGATGCTATCTTCGTATGAAATATTGAGAAAATCCTGGTGTGACTGCCAGCTGAGGGCTACTGCATAGCTCGCCCCATTAAATTACATACATAGTACAAGAGAGGAGAAAGCAATACTAGTTTCAGTTTTTTTTTTCATCTCTAGTAATGCTTTGCTCTTTTCTCCCACTTCCTTGACTAGATCTGATGGCTAACCTCCAGCAGGAATTTGACCCCATTCTTTTTTTTCTTAATTGTTGTAGTTTAAGTGAAAGTTTACAATTCAGCTTAGTCTCTCATACAAAAATTTATACATACATTGTTATGTGAGCGTAATTGCTCTCCCTGTACTGTGACAGCACACTCCTACTTTCCACCCCTGATTTCCCGCGTCCATTCAACCAGCTCCTGACGCTCTCTGCCGTCTCATCTCACCTCCGGACAGAAGCTGTCCATTTAGCCTCATGTATCTACCTGAGCTAAAAAGCACATTCTTCAAGAGTATCATTTTATGTCCCATAGTGTAGTCTAATCTTTGTCTGAAGAGTTGGCCTCGGGAATGGTTTTAGTTCTGGGTTGACAGAGAATCCAGGGGCCATGCCTTTTGGGGTTCCTCCAGTCTCAGACCATTAAGTCTTTGACCCCATTCTTTACTCTACCCTCCCACTCAATACCCGTGACTGAGGGTACATTTGGTAATGAACACCCCAAAGTTCTGGATTTTATTTTAATAAATTGAGTGAGTTTTTAAAAGTTATTTTTTACTGGACTTAGGTCAATTATACAACTGAGGCTTATACATTTAAAATTTAGCCAAATAATATGCAAATTATAAGGTATTGTACTAAAAATTGCAACATTTAGAGGATAATTTGGAGACAAGATAAGAAAGAAAAAAGAAAACAAGTCAAGACCAAAAGTCAGGGTAGGCTCTACAAAGCACAATTTAGGAAAGCTCAAAGCCTAGGTGAATTCAATGGAGAAAATTATCATATTGGCTTTATGGATTAAAGATTCTTAAGTGAAGGGTATATTAGAGATAGGTCTCAAATGCTGACAGGAGATCAGGAAGATTTTTTTTTTAAGCAAAGCCACTGGCATAAGTAAAAACACATGTAGGAGAGAATATTGGAGAAGCTGGTATAAGATAAGCATTTAAATGTATGGGATGACTTTTAAATGTTGTGGAACAACTTTATCTTGGGCCTTAAACACCAGAGTAGGAAATCTGCACTATTTTCAGACACCATCAGCAAGCAGTGGGTATTCACTAAAAGTATGTTATGATTTGCATACTGCCATCATAACGTCATTAAAGGAAACTGATTCTGACAACTGTCTACAGAGCAAGATTGAAGGGAAGAAAAATTAATGAGAGAATGCTCAGTTGAGAGGCTATTTCAAGTTCTTTAACCTCTCTGAAACTCAAACACCCCTTCTCTGAAAAAGTGCAACCTTATAGCATTATCATAAGGATTAAATAATATGTGGAAAGTAAAAGCAGGCACAGAATAGATGGTAACTCTTGCTATCATTATAAATTATGTTGACTTAGGAAAGCTTTATGAAATTGGAAATCATTGTTTCTTTAATAAATTTGGAATAACAGTACCACTTAAGGAGTTTTAAAGGGCAAAATGAAATAATATGTGTTAAAGAGCTTTGTAAGCAATAGAGTTTTGCACAAATACAATACGAGGTCATAATTATTTGATTTCTAATCTTGAAGAATGAGTGGCAGGAAGAAAAGTTTGCTACAGGAAAAATGTTTGCATAAACGGCAGTGACATGAGAAAGTGGAAGAATTTGAACTGAGGTTGAATCGGTGTGTTTTATTCACATTGAAATGTTCAGCAGGCAGATGTAAAGTGGCAATCTGGGGCCAGAAGAGAGGTAAAGAAAGTGATACAGATTAGGGAATCATTCATCTGTGTGCTTCATTTGAAGCTTTGGAAATGGATAGGGTTGAGTGAGGAGAGAGTAGATAGAAAGAGTAAAAGGTAAGAAGTCAAAATTTGAAAGAGTTTCTACACTGGGGAATGGAAGTCAGAGGAGCGGTTAAGAGAAATTCTCAGTGAGAGAGGAATTGCCAAAGTTTAGTACAGAACTCATTCACACATCAGTTCAACTAACACTATCCACATGCAAGGGCCATGTCTATATATTCTTTGCACACTGTAGAGTGAACAAAGAATTCACTGTCACATGGGGAAACAAACATGCAAACAATGACCCCATTCTGGTTTATACACCATAATAAAGTAGGCGTTCAGGTATATGGCAGTCATCTGCTCCCAGAAGGATTACAGCCTGGAAAGGAAGGGGTTTGGTTTTGGTTTAATCTTTGTGGCCGGTGGGTTCTAACTGCTGACCCTTCGGTTAGCAGCCTAGTGCTTAAGAATTGCACCACCAGGGCTCCTTAAGTCTGCACCATTTATCTGAAAGACTAATGGGGGAAGGTGTGTAGGGGGAGGGGACCACAAAGGTGGTGGGAATAATACGAACAGAGGGAAGAGAGACAGGGTATGTGTTTTTGGAGCAGCACTTAATTTGGAAAGTCTATGCATGAGACCAAAAAAGCCAAGAAAGGGGAAGATTTTCAAAAAGGAGTAAATAATGATACTAACAGTTGAAAGTGTTTACTAGACATGTTATTAAACAACAATAATAAAACTAACCACTTAGTAAATGGTTATCCAGTGTCAGGCATATTATTACATTATTACTGCATTTAATCCTTGCACTAACTCTATAATATCACTAATGTTCTCAATCAAAAGGTGAAAACACTGAACACTGAGAGTGCAAGTAAGTTGCCCAACATTAAGTGCCATAGTTAGGATTCAAAACCAGGTCTATCTACCTCTGGAGTGCATTTACATTCCCAATCACTGTTCTAGGATGGAAGAGTGTCAAAACAGGAATAATAAAAAAAAAAACTGTATTTAAAGGAATCAATGGATAACGAGGAAGGGAACCAAAGCACCCTTTCAAAGTATGTCTTTTCTAGCTAAAACCATGTAAATGAAACATAAACAGACATTGTAAAAGACAGTTGTCAGAAATGAGAACGAAAAATAATAAATAAACAAATATCATCAATCCTCCGTATGTAAAGCACACAGAAGGGTCAATAATCGTCTATCACATGGCCGACAGTCCTACAAAAGAACTCAGAGAATCTGTGGAATGCTTTTAGCTATCCCTGGGGCTCACAATATTTGTTAGTTCCTGCTCAACTCGGTGATAGAAGTTTGAAGAAAATATATCCAAGGAGGATTATTCTCTTTTTTTGCTGAAAACAGCAGTGTCCAGGGATACTGGTAAGGATCCCCTGCAGCATCACGTTTCCGAGGGGCACTGTGACACCATCAACAGCCGGCCTCCCGTGCTGTGGCAGCTGTGTGGCTGCCTTTTGTTTTACATCATTAATGTTTGGTTTATTTAAATCAGATACCAGTGTCCCATTATTACCACAACATATGCAACATATTGATAAGCTGCAAGGTATAATTCTTGGCCCTGCTGTAAAAATTTTACAGGAAGTGTTCCTTGAAATTACTATCCCACATGAAACTGCCTTACAAATGTAAATGCGTAAGCTTTGGACCATATCACACGTCTTTTTAAAAAATAGCTAATGTTTCTTATATTCATAGGCTTTTCCACCAAAATACACTAAATAATAGAAACCATGGTGACCACAAGGAAGTCCCCTACACTGATTTCTGTGTAATTAAAAAGATGCTGCCAAGGACAGCACTAACTCTTCAGGGAGTGTTACAGAAGCCAGCAAAAGCATGTCTTAACTTTGAGAACAACTGAATATAGCATATGAATTGCTTTGGGGTATGTGACTGCAAAGTTTATCCTCTCTCCCCCACCAAGAAAAGAAGCTGAAGAAATATTTTAGTGCTAGCAATTAACCTGCTGCAGAAGTTGGCACTGAATCCCCCCAACACATCCCTATCCCTCAGACCCCTAATGGAACCTGTCTGTGAAAATGTTCATTTTCTGCTGTGTAAGACATTGCAAGTAGAGGATTTCACAGTTCACCAGAAGGATTCTATCACTTTCTTTCTTTGGAAGACATCCAGACTTCATCATTAAGGTGCATCCCATCGTTACACTGCAAAAAGCAACATATGGCACGACGTCTCTAAACAGCTAAAAATGGACTTTCAGCTAAAAAACTTAGTTGTGATATAAACAGCATATGTTTAGTATTTGCAAAGTTTGTCAGCTAAGAATATATGAAATCTACAAATTATGAACAAATAGGATAGAATGTAAATATACATTTTTTTTCACAAACATGGTATAGTAGAAGTACAACATGCAATTTAGCATGTGATAGAAGCTCTCACATTCTTTAACGGGTAAAAGATATTAGAATTAGGGTGGTTAATAACTGCTCATTAAGGCTGCCAAAATTCAGGAGATAAGTAATTAGACGCTAGTTTTTAAAGAGTTTCTTAAAATGTTAAGCTGAACTCCATTAAAAAAAAAAAAAAAGATTAAATAAAACCATACCCACCACACAAACTTGCACTAATGGAGATAAAGAATGTATCATTAACTGCAAGAGTTATTCATATAAACTATTCTCATGAACTGTATTAACTTCTCTGGAAAGTCAAATAGTACTAAAAGCTAGTAGCCAGTTACAGACAGCAACCCATACACTCAAAAAGATTGATTAATTCAATACAAAGGGCACGATGCTATTCTTGTCTTTCCCTCAGGTCTTCCCTGCTGGAATGCAGTGTCTGTCGTTCCACAGTGTACCAGAGCTGCGGTGTGATTGGGTGGCCAGTTGGTTGAGGATGTTGTTGTATATTAAATGCAGAAGGAATATGTATAACACTAGCATGAAATGGATAACAACAGTTTGCCACAACTATTAACTTTCTATTTTTCTCTTTAAAGATAGTTATGGTGGTGAAGTCTGAATTAGTGGTATTTCCAAATCTTGAGAAAACAAATGTGTGCATTTATCTCTCTTCTTCATGCAGAAAAATTTTAGCCATATATTTTATAAAGTCAGTTGGGTTTCCACTTTAAAGCGAGGGTGAATGGTACTATTTTCCCAAGAAACTGAAACATAGTTAGTAATGTCATATATTAGAATCTTCAATTCATTTCATGTGATTTCCTATAGGATAATATAATGGCTGGCTTGGGTATGATTGTTGCCACTTTCTCGCATTACTCCCTGTTTTGCTACAGTTAAATATTTGAGCATTTGTTTTTTTGTATGTAGGACTGATCGTACAATCTCTAAATCTGAATAGAAATATTGAGTGGGGTACTCTTTATACACCTGGATGTTTGAATTTTGCATTTCATAGTCTATCACATCATCTACATTGCTAAATTTTATGCCAAACATATATAAATAAATGCCTGCTCTCTAGGTAATGGACATGCAAGTAGAGGCTATGCATTCTTCACTTTGTGTGAAATGTCTTAATACCTGACTTATTCTCATCAAATAAGTTTAGTAGCCTTTGCTTTTAGATCTGTTTGGCAAGTTCCCCACTTACCATATACAAAGGCACCTGCTAGGCACCACCTAGATCTGAAAGCTCACACAGCTTTCTAGAAGCTCCCTGTTACATTGGCAAGAAAATACATACATAAGGAAATTATAAAGGAATCCCATGATGTTTCCTCACACTGGATACAAAATTACTCACAAAAATGCACACACACACACACACACACACACACACACACGCACGATTCTGTGTATGTACCAGAGTACTTGCCCAAGTACCCCATGCATCTAATCTTGAATTCCAACAGCTTTGTTTTTTCCTGCAGAATATTAAAAATTCCTAGATAATACAGTATAATAACATAGATGTTCAGATTTCCCTAGAAATCTACATTTCCTCCAGAATAGCATTTTAATGAACCAGAAAAAAATTAAGCCAAAGAAAATATGTTCTTGCCCATAGTCAAACGAATGACTTCTCTGTATATTGTTTTCAAATCATGGAAGGACCTGTTATTCTGTGATAATATTTCCCGAGTAGAGAAGCACAATAAAACACACACACACACACACCACACACACACACACACACACACACACACACACACACGGTTTATTAGCTCAATAGTGGACTTCAATTTAATTTACAGTTATGCAATTGGCCAAAGATTTACTACTTCTAGCGGCTTTTTTTCACCTTTTGTTATGGTGCTGTTTGATCGTATTTATGAATGTGACCTTATATCCTATACTAGCAGTAGAAAGTAAGATAAATTGGACTCTAAAACACACACACAATAGCAGACAGTACAGTTTAAAGATTAATAAGTGATCTCACTATAGCACTTCAACTGCTTACAGCCTAAAAATATCTTTCCTGTGGTACTTCCTAGGCAGTCCCTGAGGGACCAATAAACCAAGAGCACTAGAAAGATCTGAACTTATCTATCACAGCTTTGATTGTGCTCTTATGCACTATATGTTTCTTCTTAAAAGCATCTAATTCACTGGCTGTTCATAGCATTCATTACTTGAAGCTAAGGATGCTAGAAGAAGTAAATAAAACTTTTTAAAGACTTATTGTAAAAATGAATTCATTCCATTTTCCTCTTTTATGTATTAAAACTCCAAAACCATGTAATCCTGTAGGGATTTGAAAATTTCACACCCTAATTTTTTTTGCTAGATATAAAAACTGCACATTTTAAGTACATTTTACTTACTAATGCTCTGTGAGTCCGCATTGCACCAGGAAGTTCAGGCACTTCATCTCAGGGCCTCCAAGCCATCATGGACCTGAGGAACTTCAGTTTGATTTCTAAGGGTACATACCCTCTCCACAGTGGGAATTCCCAAAAGGAAGAAAACATTGAGAATTTAGAACTCTGATTATAACCTACCTGCTTTCCCCTGCATACCAGGGACTTCATACTCAGAAATGCCCCTCCCAGTGCTTGGTCCTCCCTTCCAACCTCTGATCTCCAGAATTCTTCTTGAATCATATCAGCGAGGCTTCTTGTGGCAGAAAAATGGCTGAAGAATCTGTCCTGTTATTACTTAACATTAGCACGAATAATTCATATTATGCAGCTGTACCATTTTACAATTGTTTGAATAGCTAAAATTTATAAAGGTACTCATTTGAATATACTTCCGTTTGCAAAACTCAGTATTAGACACATAATAATAAATACCACAAACATGAGAAAGTGTCTCTCTAGGTACTTATTTCTTTACTTAAGCAAAGATGTTGAAAAACACAGTCAGGGCTCATTATCTTTAGCCTGAAGAAAAGACATGTGAAAAGACTGGATGAAAGGAGACAGATAAAAATTAGAGACAAACCAGATAATTCAAACTGAACAATTTCCTTTGGAGGCTAAATGTTTTAATTTGTCTCTATTGAGGTATTAACCATGTAGTTACCACATCACTTTTTTTGTGTTGGCGTAGGCCGTCTTCACAAGTACAGAGAGCAAAATGACAGCATTCTTACAAACTTCAACCAAGCTGAACTTGTAATTAACAGTTATTTCTAATGAATTATTTACAATTTCTTCAATGATAAACCCTGTCGATTCCAACTCATAGCAACCCTATAGGACAAAGTAGAACTGCCCCATAAGGTTTCCAGTGAGTGGTTGGTGGATTCCAACTACCTTTTTGGTTAGCAGCCATAGCTCTTAATTATTGTACCTCCAGGGCTCTATGATAAAGGTAGTGAAATAACTTAATATTATATATTCTTTAAAATGATTGGCTGGCTGGGATGAGTATCTTGTCTTTTTGTTCTATGTTATGCAAATCTATTTTGAGATTTTCAACACTCTTTAGACAAAAAAGGATTTTCTATCAAACAATTTTCATTTTACTGTCTTTAAGGGGAAAAAGAAAAAACACAGCGAGAGTGTAACTTAAACTGCTACCTAATAAACAGCTACTGTTATAGAGAACAGCATTTACCTTTAGAAATGATGTTTATTTGCAGCATTACTAGTAACACGGTCAAGTTGCTGTTAAATGATCGTATTACCTATCATCAAAATTAGCCATTTTATGACTACAGAGGCTCTAATGAATAGATTGATGAAGAAATGATGGTTTACCCTAAAAAGTATTTTTATCACTTTTCAGCTATTAAAAAAAAAGCCATTGGAATTTTAGTTTAATTTTTTTACTTCAAGGTAGGGATAAAAATAAACTAAGAACAAAATAATGCATACTTTGATAGAACTAAAAGGAACTTCTAGAATTACAATTTTCATCTTTATGAAAATATTAAGGCTTCTGAGGATGTAGCAACCTACACATAGTGCTGTACTAATGAAGATAGATAAGCCGTGGCAAGCCGCAGGAATCCTATTGTTACCATTCCTAAGAGAAGGAAAGACATCTCAGTAGCTGATAATTCCTTATTGCGTCTTTTCAAAGATGGCCAAGCCTATTTCCAGACATGGCTTATCCTGGGGAAGTTCAGCATCCTTGTAGCCTACAATGTAAGACATCACACAGCCTGAAAAGATTCATTAAATGAATACTCAGTCCACTGTTCATTTTTTTCTAATTCACATGGAAATGAATGACGAATTCCAGGTTTTTCACCCTCAAATACATCACAGGCTGTGAAGATGCTAGACACAAATGGCACAGGAATAATGACAGCACCTTTGTTGAAGGACTTTTATTGAAGGCAGTAGCCATTACAACACTGTGAGCTACATACAAAAACCCATTGTTATAAGTCAATTCCACCTCATAGCGACCCTATAGGACAGAGTAGAACTGCCTCATAGGGTTTCCAAGAAGCAGCTGGTAGATTCGAACTGCTAACCTTTTGGTCAGCAGATATAGCTCTTAACCACTACACCACCAGAGCTACATATGAATTACCACATAAAATATCCTTTCAGAACTTATGTCAGTGAAAAACCTTTGGTTACAATGAAGACCAGGGTTTCATTCCCAACCAATACACCTTTTCTTAATTATCTAGTACAGCTATAACAGAAATACCACAAGTGGATGGCTTTAACAAACAAATCTATTCTCTCACAGTCTAGGAGGCTAAAAAGTCCGAATTCAGGGCGCCAGCTCCAGGGGAAGACTTTCTCTCTCTGTCGGTTCTGAGGGAAGGTGCTTGTCATCAACCTTCCTCTGGCTCTAGGAGTTTCTCTGTGAAGGGACCCTGGGTCCAAAGGACACGCTCAACTCCTGGCTCTTCTTTCTTGGTGGTAGGAGCTCCCTTTCCTCTCTGCTCGCTTCTATCTTTTATGTCTCAAAAAAGATTGACTCAAGATACAACTAATCCTACAGATTATGTTCTGCCTCATTAATATAATAGACAGCTCTCTCCCAAATAGGGTCATAACCACAGGCATAGAGGCTAGGATTTACAACACATAGGACAATTACATCAGATCACAAGATGGAGGACAACCACACAGTATTGGGAATCATGGCCTAGCCAATTGAATCCATGACACACCTTATACACAGCTACCACTTGTCTGTTAGTGGAGGCATACATGCTGCTATGATGCTGAACAGTATTCAGCAAAGCTTCTAGAAAAAGAAAGACTAGGAAGAAAGCCCTGATGATCTACTTCTGAAAATCAGTCAGTGAAAACCCTATAAATCACAAGAGTCAGATTAGCAACCCATCATGGTATGGTGCAAGACTGGGAGTATTTTTTTCCATTGTTCATGGGAACGCCGTGAGTTGGGCGCTGACTTGACGGTAGCTAACAACAACAAAATTCAAACTGAAAATGAAGCATAGAAACCACCATGGTACTTACATTTTCTGTATTTCTGCCCTTTCCTTTGTTGTCCGGTTTTATAATCATTTATTTTGTCCTGGTTATGACTCTCTGGAGTCCTGGTGACACCGTTTTTAAGGCACTGGCTGCTAACAGAAAGGTCAGTGGTTCGAACCCACCAGCCACTCTGCAGGAGAAAGATGTGGCAGTCTGCTTCCGTAAAGATTTATAGCCTTGGAAACCCTATGAGCAGTTCTACTCTGTCCTACAGAGTCGCTATTAGTCAGAATTGGCTCAACGGCAGTGGGTTTGGAGCATCTGTTAGATAGATATGAAAAAGAAATTTCAAATAATCCTACTAGAGCCAAATATAATGCGTTTCCCTCAAAAGCTCTGGAAACTTCAACACTTCAGATGATTAAGCAATGACTAAATAATCATCCATCTGGTATGTTGACATAAGTTCCTGGTTTGGAAGAAAGGTTAAACTGGAAGTTCTTAAAAATCTCTTCCAATTCTATGATTCCCTAATTAAATATGCTATAGTTAATGAGTCATTTGTTATCTCCATGGGGTAACGTACGGCACTTGTCTCTATGCTGCCTCCCTGCCAGCTCTAGAAACTACATAAAATTTAATCTTTCACCACCTGAAATCAGAAATGGCGGGAAGATATGTCAGAATAACTCTAACAATGGAATGTTTGAATATTCATTTAAAAACCTCAGCTTTATTTCTGGCAAAACTTCAGAGCCTATCTATACCATTTCATCCCTCCTAAAAGTGAGGAATGAAAACAAGAGAATCATTAATGTTTTTCAAATTACTGAAAGTGGGATAAAAAACATTTTTATATTCTAAATATTAAAAGGTTGACTATACAGATACATTTTTAAAATACTTTCCATAGTGTAAAACATTTTAAAGATTGCTATCAATACAAGGATATAAATATTTGTTTTGGGGGAGTTAAAAGTCTACTGCAAGCTTGTAAACTAAATTGAAATGGCATATTTAATAACTACTTATATCTATCATTATATTTATGCAGTATAGGAAAGATAAACAAATCCGAAGTTGTTAAATTATTCACTGAGGTGAATCATCTTAAGTGAATGAACTGCCACCTTGCATATAAATATTTTAAGTGGACAAACAACTTCATAAGGAGTAGAATTTTTGCTTCCTCTCATATTTGATAGTCTCAGAAAAGTGTTACTTATTTGGTAATTATTTGTTAGGAATAATTTGAAAAAGTAAATATTTTTAAAGCTAACGCTATTTTTTAAATTAATGTAACCAGAGTAAAACGTGATTGCCATGTATTCAAGCCATTAAAAAATTTCAAGATTGTATAAACGTAAAAGTTTTAAACCCTAATGCAAACTTGATTTTAAACAAACAAAGATCAAACGAATCAAGAATGATTGGGAAAATGGTAACTGAAAATAAGTCAGGACTGAAGATCAAATTGAAACATGCACATTGAAATAAGTGACTGTACCATCACAGGAAAAGAGTGGCAGACACTTCCAATTTTACATATGATGGTATTGGTTACTTTGGGAAGCACTGATACTTCAACCCTATAGGATTACATAGGATTTTGATTGCTATCAAGGTCTTTAATTGGTATGGTTTCATCATCTCTCTGGTTCAAATATCCCTAATTATTTAAGGTCAAGGGCCTTCTGCCTTAATTGCTTAATAAAGAAAAAAATAATGGCTCAACATATGAGAAAGCAAACTGTCTAGCCCAGGAGAACTGCCTCTCCAGCCCTGCTAAGAAATGCCATGTTACCTGAACTCACTGTAAACACTGTCCAGTAAATACTTAGAGATTATAGACTCCTCCAAATCTGGCATGTAAGTACAAAAGAGACTACTACTACTGACAACATCGTGATAAATGGAGAAAAGACTGAAGCTGTCAAGGATTTCATTTTACTTGGATCTACAATCAACACCCGTGTAAGCAGCAGTCAAGAAATCAAAAGATGCTTTGCACTGGGCAAGTCTTCTGCAAAAGACCTCTTTAAAGTGTTGAAAAACAAAGATGTCACCTTGAAGACTAAGGTGTGCCTGACCCAAGCCATGGTATTTTCAATTGCATCATATGCATGCAAAAGCTGGACAATGAATAAGGAAAACCAAAGAACCGACTTCTTTGAATTGTGGTGTTGGCGAAGAATATTGAATATACTGTGGACTGCCAAAAGAATGAACAAATATGTCTTGGAAGAAGTACAATCAGAATGCTCCTTAGAAGCAATGATGGTGAGACTATGTCTTACATACTTTGGGCATGTTGTCAGGAGGGATCAGTCCCTGGAGAAGGACATCATGCTTGGTAAGCTACAGGTCAGTGGAAAAGAGGAAGACCCTCAATGAGATGGATTGACACAGCAGCTACAACAGTGGGCTCAAGCATAACAACTGTGAGCATGGCACAGGACCAGAGAGTGTTTCATTCTGTTGTACATAGGGTCGCTATGAGTTGGAAATACAGAAATACCATAAATGGATGGCTTTAACAAAGAGAAATTTATTCTCTCACAGTCTAGTAGGCTACAAGTCCAAATTGTGGGCATCAGCTCCAGGAAAAGGCTTTCTCTGTTCGTTCTGGAAGAAGGTCCGTGTCATTGATCTTCCCCTGGTGTGTGAGCATGTCTGTGCAGGAACCTCAGGTCCAAAGGATGCACTCTCTTCCCACTACTACTTTCTTGGTGGTATGAGGTCCTCCATCTCTCTGCTCGCTTCTCTCTTTTGTATCTCAAAAGAGACTGACTTAAAACACTATCTAATCTTGTAGACCTCATCCATATAACTGCCGCTAATCCATCTTATTACATTATAGTGATAGGATTTACAATACATAGGGAAACCACATCAGATGACAAAATGGTAGACAATCATACAACACTGGGAATCATGACCCAGCCAAACTGACATATTTATGCGGGACACAGATCAGTCCATGACATCCCCCATTGGCATAACTCATTGCCCCCTAAGCTTCCTATCTAACCTTTAAAGTTACTATCTTCCATGTGATTCCATCTAGAAAATCACATTTAAAAGAGCACAATGCTCAAGGCAGACATTCTTTACTAACTGAGCTAAACTATTGTTTAGCTTAAAGAAGATTTCAGGGGATCTTTTTGCTTTAGTGTATAGGTTTAAAAGATTATCTCAGGGCAATTGTTTCAGAGGTTCATCCATCCTCAATGGCTCCAGAAATTCTGGATTCCATGACCATTTTAAATTCTGTTCCACATTTTCCCCATTTTAATCAAAGATTCTCATATAGAATCTTTGATCAAAACATTCAGTGCCAGATTTCATTCCTTAAGAGCAAAATTTAAAAGATATATACAAAAATCACCACCCATTCCATTTACTGTTTCTTTTTATCAGGATGCAAGTTCTATCTGATTACACCTCAACATAAAGAAAACAAAAATCCCCATAACTGGACCAATGAGCAACACCATGATAAATGGAGAAAATATTGAAGTTGTAAAGGCTTTCATTCTACTTGGATCCACAATCAATGCCCCTGGAATCAACAGTCTAGAAATCAAACAACATACTGCATTTGGCAAATGTGCTGCAAAGGACCTCTTTAAAGTGTTAAAAAGACAAAGATGTCACTTTGAGGACTAAGGTGCACCTGACCCAAGCCATGGCATTTTAAATTGCCTCATATACATGTGAAAGCTGAACAATGAATAAGGAAGAACAAAGAAGAATTGATGCCTTTGAATTATGGTATTGGCAAAAACTATTGATTATGTCACAGACTGCCAGAAGAACAAACAAATCTGTCTTGGAAGAAGTACAGTCAGAATGCTTCTTTGAAACAAGGATGGTGAGACTTTGTCTCACATACTTTGGATATGTTATCAGAAGGGACTATTTCCTGGAGAAGGACATCATGTTTGGTAAAGTAGGGGGTCAGCAAAAAAGAAAAAGACCCTCAATGAGATGGACTGACACAGTGACTGCAACAATGAGCTCAAACATAGCAAAGATTGTGAGGGTGGTACAGAACTGGGCAGTGTTCTGTTCTGTTGTACATAGGGTTGTTATGAGTCAGAAATAACTTAACAGCACCTAACATCTTATTTAAGAAACATTTCCTAGACAGATGAAAATGTTGTTGTTAGGTGTCATCGAGATAAAAATAAATATATTAAAATAACTCTTTTTTGTGCATCAAAGGACTTTATCAAGAAAGTGATGAGACAACCTAGAAAATATTTGGGAACCATATATCTGATCAGGGTTTAATATCCAGAATATATAAAGAAATACGACTGAACAATAAAAAAGACAAACAACCCATTTTTTAAAATGGGCAAATAACATGAATAGACATTTTCCAAAGAATATATACAAATGACAAATAAGCATATGAAAAGATGCTCAATATCATTAGTTATTTGGGAAATACAAATCAAAACTACAGTGATATATCAATTCACACTCACTTGTTGGGGTTGTTAGTTGCCATCAAGTTGGCTCTAACTCACGGAAATCCCAGGTATAACAATAAAATGTCACCCTGGCCTGTACCATCTTCAAGATCATTGGCATTTTTGAGCTTATTGTTTTGTCCATTGTGTCAATCCATCTCACTGAGGGCTTCCCTCAACTTCACTGACCCACTCTTACCAAACATAATGTCCTTCTCCAACAACTGGTTCCTTCTGATGACAAATCCAAAGTGAGTCAAAATCTCAGACAATATTATGTGACACACAGGGTTTTCATTGGCTAATTTTTGGAAGTATATCACCTGGCTTTTCTTTTTAGTCTGTCTTACTCTGGAAACTCCACTGAAACCTGTCCACCATGGTTGCTGGTATTTGAAATATCAGTGTCATAGCTTTCAGCATCATAGCAACACACAAGTCACCACAGTATGTCAAACAGACAGAGAGATGGTGGTCATATCCACTAAGATGGCTATTATCAAAACACACAGAAAAAACAGCAAATAACAAGTGCTGGGTAGAGAAATTGGAACTGGGAATCTAAAATGCTGCTGGGAATCTAAAATGGTGAAGCCACTGTGTAAAAGAGTTTGGTGGCTCTTCAAAAAGTTAAACATAGAATTGCCATATGACCCAGCAATTCCACTCCTAGGTATATACCCAAAAGACTTGAAATCAGGGACTCAAACATATATTCATTGCAGCATTATATTCACAATAGTCAAAAGGGTGAACTAACACAATAGTTGATTAAACAAAATGTGGTATATACATACAATGGAATATTATTCAGCCATAAAGAGAAATAAAGTTATACATGTTACAACATGGATGAACCTTGAAAACATTATACTGAGTGAAATAAGTCAAACAGAAAAAGACAAATATTGTATGATCCCACTTACATAAAATAACTAGAACAGACAATGCATAAAGACATAAGTTTATTAGTGGTTACCAGGAGCTAGGCAAAGGGAGAGATTGGAAGTTACTGCTGAAGAAGTGTTGAGCTGAGGGTGATCAAAAAGTTTTGGAAATGGATGGTGGTGGTGGTAGTGCTTTCCTATACATTGCAAGGTGATCATTCCAGCTAATTTTACCATTATAAATAGTGTGGACGCCACAGTCTGTGCAAAGATCACAAAAATATATCACAGTGCTGTGCCCCCTAAGCTCACCTACAGAATTCCCCACCCCTCAATTGAAGTTGATTCCCATATCTGAGGCAAAAAGCCCTGTATCTCTGCTCTTGCATATCGTACTCTTTTGTCTTTGTCAGCAGCTGAGAGTGAGGATCTCCTTAAATTGCATATCCTTGGTGCCTCACCTGCTTCATCCTGGTTCTTGCCCTGCTGAGTTAACTTGTGAAAAAATCTGTTAGGCATACAATGAAGCATTTGTTTCAGCTTTTATTATACATTTTTGTTGCCCTTGACTCTCTGGGTTGAAATGTTTCTGGATCAAACTTAATATTAACCCCCAATTACTGATGCTCAAGCTGAACTTACATAGTAATAACATTGCAAGGTCAGGGTCAGCAGAAATATTCTACACAGAGAGAACACTTCATTTCTAGCAGTGTAAAACAGAGATGGATTTTGCTCCCCATTATTCTTAATTTACATCTTAATGGTTTGAACCTATTATTTGGATATATACCCTAGCTATGGAGAATAGAAATATAAGTATTCTTAAGTATACAGATGGTATAGGAATTGGTGTACTAGGAATGGCCTGAATCTGGTTTAAGGTCAAATACTGTAAGATCTTATCCTTATTTTTGATACCTTTTCTCCAACATCCAATTGACTAACATCCAATAACTCCATCAGTAAAAAACATTCATTAATGTGGAAATGCATTGCCTATTGAGTTTTCTCATAGAGTTCATCCAACATTTATTAATATTAAGCAACCAACAAGTTTTGGAAATGTTTCTATGGTCACGATGAACAATCAGTAAAGCCTATTGGGATAAGGGAGCCTTGGTGGCAGAGTGGTTAAGAGCTTGACTGTCAACCAAAAGGTCGGCAGTTTGCATCCACCAGCTGCTCTTTGGAAACCATATGGGGACAGTTCTACTCTGTTCTGTAGGGTCACCATGAATCAGAATTGACTCAAAAGCAATAGGTTTGGTTTTTTGGTTATCAGGATAAAGAGGTCCCTAGGTGGCACGAGTGGTTTGTGCTATGAGTCGGAATTCAACTCAACAGTAAAGGGTTACTATCCTAAAGGTTGGCAGTTTGAACCCAGCCAGCAGTACCATAGAAGAAAGTCCTGATGATTTGCTACCTTAAAGATTTCATCCAAAAAAAATCTATGAAGAATTTTACTCTGTAACACATGGATGAAGTCGCCATGAGTCAGAATCGACTCACTGGTAACAGATTTGGCTTTGTTTGGTTTATCAGGATAAAGGGGTTCCTGGACTGTATTTTGTCAGCTCTTTATTTCAATATTTCTGTCATCATGTTTTAGGTGAGCTTCTTGTACTCCACATATAGTTGGGCCGTTTTAATTCGTACAAGCATTTCTGTCTTTTAATGAGCAAGTTTAATCCATTTGTACTTTTGCGATATCTGACATCTTATTTTGTGCCTTCTATTTCTGATAATTTTTAGTTTTTTTTTTTTTGTCCTTTGACCTTCAGTTGATTTTTTTAAAAAGTGCCAAGACAACTCAATGGCGGAAAGAACAGTCTTTTCAACAAATGGAACCGAATGAGTAGATATTCGCTTGCAAAAGAATTAAATGGTACCCCTATCTAACGCTGTATACAAAAATCAATTCAAAACAGATAAAAGGGATAAATGTAAGAACTAAAACTGTAAAATACTTAACATAAAACATAGGTGTAAATTTTTATAATCTTAGATTAGGCACTGGTTTCTTAGATAAGACACCAAAAGCACATGCAACAACGACAACAAAAACAGATTTGACTTTGTCAAAACTAAAAGTGTTTGTGCTTCAAAGAATACCATCAATAAAATGGAGAAAACAAACCACAGAATGGAAAAAAAAAATTGCAAATCATATATATGATAAGGGACATATATCTAGACTACAAAATGAATTCTTACAACTCAATACTACAACAATAAATAACCAATTAAAAATGGGAAAAGCTTCTGAATAGACATTTCTCCAAAGACAATATACAAATGGCCAATATGCACTTAAAAAGATGTTCGATAGCAATAGCCAGCAGGAAAATGCAAATTAAAACCACAATGAGATACCACTTTGCAACACTATCATGGCTATAATCAAAAAGACAGATAAGAACAAATACTGGGCTGTGGAGACATCGGAACTGTCATATAGTACTGGTAAAATGGTGCATCTTCTTTGGAAAACAGTCGGGCTGGGCAGTTCCTCAAAAGGTTAAATATAGAGTTGCCTTATAACCCAGAAATCTACTTCTAAGTATATACCCAAGAGAAATAAAAATACACGTCCACACAAAAACAGGTACATGAATGTTCACAGAAGTATTAGTTATAAAAAAAAGAAGAAAAAAAAAACAGAAAACAAATGTTCATCAGTTGATGAATGGATAAATAAAATGTGGTCTATCCATATAATGAAATATTATTTAGCAATAAAAGGGCATGAAGTACTGCTACATGCTACAATATAAATGAACCTTGAAAACATCATGCTAAATGAAAGACAGACACAAAAGACCACATATTGTATGATTCCATTTACATAAAATGTCCAGAATAGGCAAACCTATAGAGACAGAAAGTAGGTTAGTGTGGAGGGGAAAGGGGAAGGAATTAGGAGTGACAGCTAAAAGGTGCAGGCACTAATTTAAAAAAATAAATAAATATTGGTGAGGCTGTGGGAAACTGGAACTCGCATGCATTGCTGGTGGAAACGGAAAATGGTACAGCTATTTTGGAAAATGACATGGCACTTCCTTAAAAAGCTAGAAATATAAATACCATATGATCCAGCAATCCCACTTCTAGCAATATATCCTAGAGAAATAAAAGTCATCACACAAATATACATATGCATACCCATGTTCATTGCAGCACTATTCACAATAGCAAAAAGCTAGAAACAACTTAGATGCCTATCAACAGATGAATGAATAAACAAACCATGGTACATACACACTATGGAATACTACACAATGATAAAGAACAATGATGAATCTGCAAAACATCTCATGACATGGATAAATGTGGAGGGCATTATGCTGAGTGAAATAAGTCAATCACAAAACCATAGATACGGTATGAGACCACTATTATAAAAACTCACAAAAAGGTTTACAAACAGAAAGAAACAATCTCTGATGGTTATGAGGAAGAGGAGAGATGGAGATGGAGAGGGAAAAACACTAATTAGATAATAGATAATGGTAACTTTGGTGAAGTGCAAGACAGTACACAATACTGGGGAAGTCAGCACAACTTGACCAAGGCAAAGTCATTCATAGAAGCTTCATAAACACATCCAAACTTCCTGAGGGACAGAGTTACTGGGCTGAGGGTTGGGGACCATGGTCTTGGGAGACATCTAGCTCAACTGGCATAACATAGTTTATAAGGAAAATGTTCTACATCCTACTTTGGTGAGTAGCATCTGGAGTCTTAACAACCTGCAAGCAGCCAACTAAGATACAGCTACTGGTCCCCCCTGTCTGGAGCAATGAGAATGAAGAAAACCAAAGACAGAAAAGAAATATTAGTCCAAAGGACAAATGGACTACAACTACCACAGCCTCAACCAGACCAAGTCCAGATCAACTAGACGGTGCTCAGATACCACCACCAACTGCTCTGAAAGGAATCACAACAGAGGGCCCTGGACAGAGTGGGAGAAAAAGGTAGAACAAAATTCAAACTCACAAAAAAAAAAAAAAACAGACTTACTGGTCTGACAGAGACTGGAGAAATCCTGAGAGTATGGCCTCTGGACACCCTTTTAACTCAGTATTGAAGTCACTCCTGAAGTTCACCCTTCAGCCCAAGGTTAGACAGGCCTATAAAACAAACAATAACACACACAGTTTAACTATGTATATGAGACAAAATGGGCACACCAGCCCAAAAGCAAAGACCAGAAGGCAAGAAGGGACAGGAAAACTGGATGAATGGAAATGAGGAAACTGAGGTCAAGAAGGGGAGAGCGATGACACATTGTGGGGTTGGCAACTAATGTCACAAAACAATTTCTGTATTAATTGTTTAGTGAGAAACTAATTTGCTCTGTAAACTTTCACCTAAAGCACAATAAAATAAATAAATGTACAGGGTTCTTTTTTTTTTTGGTAAGATAACAATGTTCTAAAATTGATTGTGGTGATGATTGTACAATCTGAAATACAGGTAGTCCCCAACTTACAATGTATATGAGTTATGACGAACCATACTTACAACCGTCCTTGTTTTGTTTTGTACACCTTATTGTAAGAAATATGTACTGCATACAATGTTGCAGTGCATAGTTTGCTGATGTAATCATGCCTGTAAGTTTATAAGTAATGTTTCCAACCCCCAAAGCCAAAACACGATTGGATCTGTAAAGTTACTGAAAATAAAAGACAACAATAATGAAAACTAAAAAAAAAAAGAAAAAGTATTCAACTTACATCAGAATCTGCTTGTGATGGAGTCATTATAAGTACAGGGAACTACCCATACTAAAAACTATTTTAAGTGGGTGAGTTGTATGTTATGTGAGTTATATCTCAACAAAGCTGTCAAAAAATAAATTAATAAATAAAAAAGAAAGCAGAGAACTGGAAAACATCCAGTTACATAAACGAATAAATAGTAGTCCTGGAGAGAAGAAAAAATATTAAGAGGTGGTGTTTTATGCAGGAAGCCAATAAAAAAAAGTTTCCAGAAAAAAAGCATTGCTCAAAATTTTTTTTTTAATTTTATTGTTCTTTAGGTGAAAGTTTATAGTGCAATTCATTTCTCATTCAAAAATTTATACACAAATTGTTTTGTGACATTAGTTGCATTCCCCATATTGTGTGAGCACTCCCCCTTTCCCTTTCCACCCCAGTTTTCCTGTTTTCCTGTTCCTTCCTGTCTTCTCGTCTTCACTTCTGGACAGGTGTTGCCCATTTGGTCTCATATACTTAACTGAACTAAGAAGCACGTTCCTCATGTGTATTATTGTTTGTTTATATGCCTTGTCTAATCTTTGGCTGAAAGGTAAACTTCAGGAGTGACTTCAGTTCTGAGTTAGCAGGGTGACTGGGAGCCTCTAGTCTCTGTCAGACCAGTAAGTCTAGTCTTTTTCTTTTTGTGAATTTGAATTTTGTTCTACATATTTTTCTCACTCTGTCTGGGACCCTCTATTGTGATCAGAGTGGTCAGTGGTGGCAGCCGGGCACCATCTAGTTTTTCTGGGCTCAGGCTGGTGGAGGCTGTGGTTCATGTGGTCCATTAGTCCTTTGGACTAATATTTTCCTTCTTTCCTTCTGTCTTTAATTTTTTTTAATTCTCCTTTTCTCTGGATATGAAGGGACCAATAAGTGTATCTTAGATGGCCACTTGCAAAATTTTAAGGCCACAGACATTATTAAAGTAGGATGTAGAACATTTTCTTTATGAATTGTATGAACTGTGCTGTTAGAGATTGTTTTATGTATTTTGGAGTCACTGGGTGCGAACATATTTTTTAGGGCTATGTTGTCTTGGTGAATAGTCGCTTTAGTCATTATATGATGTCCTTCCTTGTGTTTTATGGTTGATTTTGCCTTAAAGTCTATTTTATCTGAGATTAATATTGCCACTCCATTGTTTTTTTTTTTTTTACTGTGCTTAATATACTTTTTTCTGTCCTTTGATTTTTAATATATTTATGTCTTTGTGTCTAAGGTGTATCTCTTGTAGATAGTATATTGATGGGTCATGTTCTTTTATTCATTCTGCCACTCTCTGTCTCTTTACAGGTGCATTTAACCCATTTACATTCAGTGTGATCACCGATAGGTATGAGTATATTGCTGTCACATTTTTGTGTTTTTTTGTGTGTGTGTGTGGTGCTGATGGTTTCTCTGTTCCTCTTACTTTCCTGTGCCGAGTTTCTTTTGTTTGTGGGTTTTCTTTTCTTTTCTTTCATTATTTTAGAGTTTGTGATTACTGTCTTTTATGTTTTTCCTCTTTTTTATTCTGATGAGTAGGTTTTTTAACTTTATTTGCAGTTACCGTGAAATTTATGCTTATTTTCCTAAGTTTCAACCAGTCTTTTATTACATGGTATCTCCTTGATTTACTTTCCATTTGAAAGTTGTATACCTACACCGTTTAGTCCCACTTTTATTGTTTTGACATTGTCGTCATTTATGTATTGATGTCTCTGTTTTCCTGTTTTAAGTCTTTTAGCTTTGTTATATTATTGAGAGTTCTTTACCTAGGTTGGTATCTGGCAAATGCTGTCCTGTGTTCTAGAATCAGATTGTTGTCAGATGTTGTTGGTTCTCTAACCAAAGGACTCCATTTGATATTTCTTGTAATATTGGTTCAGTTTCTACAAACTCCCTTAATTTCTGTTTATCTGAAATGTCCTAATTTCACTATCATATTTCAGAGATTTTAGGATATATTATTCTTGGTTGGTAGTTTTTCTTCTTTCAAGGTTTTATATATGTCATCTCATTGCCTTCTTGCCTGCATAGTTTCTGCCAAGTAATCAGAGTTTATTTTTATTTTTTCCCCTTTGTATGTGACTTCATTTTTCTAGAGATGCTCTCTGGATTCTTTCTTTGTCATTGGTTTTGGTAAATGTGATTATGCTATGTCTTGGTGACTTTCTTTTGGGGTCTATCCTATATAGGGTTCATTGAGCTTCTTGGATGGTCAGCTTTTTGACTTTCATGATATTTGGGAAGTTTTCTACCAGCAAATCTTTAACAATCTTCTCTGTATTTTTCATTTTCTCCTTCTGTTCTTGCACTCTAATCACACGTAAATTTTTAGTTTCAATTGTGTCCCACATAATTCTTAGATATTCTTCATTTTTCTTCATTCTTTTTCTCTGATTTTTCCTCAAACTGGCATCCATAGATTTGTCTTCAATCTTACTGATTCTGTCTTCCATTGTTTCAAATTTGCTCCTAAATCTTCTATTCAATTGCCTAGTTCAATTGCCTAGTTTTATTGTTTATCTTTTGGTTTCCTAGTTGCTGTTTTTGTATGACTTCTAATTGTTTATTTACTTTGATGTTTTTTGCTTGTATTATTTTCCTGAATCCTTCTATTGCTTTGTCAGTATTTTTCTTGATTTTGGCTATGTTTTCATTGGTTTTGTCTGTGTTTTCCATGATTTTTCTAATTTTTCCTTGGCATTATCTGTGTTTTTGCTCTACTCTTGTTTGGTGATGTGGCTGAGGACAGACAAGGTGGGCACTGTCTTCTTCCTGATGTTTGTCCAGCAGTGTGGGAGCATTCACAGTCCCTCAACAGATGGGTGGGGTGTGGGACAGGGAGTGGTACAGCAGCTTGTTGAGTGGTGGTAGGGGAGGGGTGTTGCTTGCCCAATTTGGCAGTGGGCCTGAGCGCTGGGGACACTCTACCCATGGTGGCTTGGCAGAGGCTGGCAGCAAGAGGGGTAGGTGGCATTTGGGGCTAGGAGAAAGGTAGAAAGAAAAGAAAAAAAGAGAATAAAAAAATAAGGGGCAGCACAGCAGTAGCAAGTGGGTTGGGGTGGGGTGGACCTGGGGCCCGGTGGGAAGGGGAGAGAAGTGATGTACAGGGTTAGGTGGGAGGGAGAAAGAAAAGAAAGAAAAAATATAAATAAATAAATAAGTAAATGGCTGTGCAGTGGGGGCTAGGGGTGAGGCGGGGCAGTCCTGGGGTAGCAGCAGGCTGTTGCACTGGTGATACTCTATCCCCTGTAGCATGGCAGAATCCAGTGGGAAATGGAGGAGGTGGTGTACAGGACTGAGTGGGAGGGAGAAAGAAAAGTTAGAAAGGAAAAAAGGAAATAGGAAAAAAATGGCAGTGCAGTGGGGGCCAGTGGGTGAGAGCAGGGTGGACCCGGGGCAGCAGTGGGCTGATACACTGGTGGCTCTCTAGCTACAGCGGCACAGCAAGGCAGGCAGGAAGGGGGAATAGGAGGCATATGGGGCTAGGTGGGAGGGAGAAAGAATAAGAAGAAAGAGAAAAAAGAAAAAATGAAGTTGTGGTGGGGGCCAGTGACTGGGGGTGGGACAGCCCCAGGGGCTGGTGGAGGAAAATAGGGGGGAGAAAGAAAAGAAAGAAAAAAAATGGTGACACTGTGGGAGCCAGAGAGTGGGGGTGGGGTGGACCCAGGGCAGTAGCAGGTCAGTGTGCCAGTGGCTCTCTAGCTGCAGTGGCATGGCTGGGGCTGCCAAGAGGGGGAGGAAGTGGCATACGGGGCTGGGGGGGAGGGAGAAAGAAAGAGAAAAAAGAAAAAATAGTGGTGTGGTGGGGCCAGCTGGTGAGCTGAGATGGACCCGGGGCAACAGCGGACCAGTGTGCTGTTGGATCTCTAGTCACAGAGGTGTGGTGAGGGTCAGTGGGAAGGGAGGAGGTGGTATACGGAAGCTAGGTGGAAGGGGGAAAGAACAGGAAAAAACAGAAAAAAGAAAAGCAATGGAGGCATGGTGGGGACCAGCGACTGGGTGTGAGGCAGACCTGGAGGCTGTTGGGAAGGGACAGAAGTTGACATATGGGGCTAAGGGGGAGAAGGAAAAAAAAATAGTGGCATGATGGGAGTTGGTGGGTGGGGGTGGGGTGGATCTGAGGTGACAATGGTTCAGTGGCTCTCTAGCCACAATTGCATGCCAGGGGCCTGCAGGAGGGGGACAGAGGTGGCATATGGGGCTAGGTGGGAGGGAGAAAGAAAAGGAAGAATGAAGAAAAAAACAGAAGATAAATAACAATTTAAAAAATGATGGCATGGTGGGCGTTGGTGAGTGGGGACAAGACAGACCCAGGGGCTGGTGGGACGGGTGGGGAGGTGACATATGGCTAGCTGAGAGGGAGAAACAATAGACAGAAGAAAAAAGAAAAAAAAGGAAGAAAAGAAAAAACCAAGAGTGGTGGCAAGGCAGGAGTTGCTGGGTGCGGGTCTGGTGGACCAGGGGTGGTGGTGGGTCATTGGCTCTCTAGTCATAGCAGCAAGCAGGGATTTGGCAGGAAGGGGAGGGTGGTGTAACGGGGGCGAAGTGGGAGGGAGAAAGGAAAAATGAAAAACAACAAACAAAAATGGCAGCACAGCCGGAGCCAGAGCCGGTGCCAGTGGGTTGGGGTGGGATGGACCTGGAGGGCCCACGGGAAGGGTGGGCAGGTGATAGACAGGGCTTAGTGGGAAGGAGGAAAAAAAGACAGACAAGAAAGAAAAAAAAAGAAGGAAAAAGAAATGGTGGTGCGGTGGGAGCCAGAGGGTAGGGCGGGGCAGACCTGGGGCAGTTGAGGGCTAGTAGCTCTGTAGCCATTGTGGCATGGCAGGGGTTTGGGGGAGGTGGGGAGAGGTGGCATACTGGGCTAGGTGGAAGGGAGAAAGAGAAAAAAAGAAAACAAACAAAAACAAGCAAAAATGAGAGCGAAGAAGGAGCTGGCGAGTGGGGCAGGGCAGACTCAGTGTGGTCACAGGCCTGTGGGAAGGGGAGAAGGTGGTATATGGGGCTAGGTGTGAGGGCGAAAGAAAAGGAAGAAAGAGAGAGAGAGAAAAAAAGCTTGAGGTGGAAGGGAGTGGTGTGGGGGAGGTGGGGGAGAGGGGAAGAGGGTCATATTGTGGACCCCAGTGGTGAGGGCTGCTGGGCTGGAGGAGTGCTTGCTGCTACTCATCAGAAGGGTGAGGATGAGAAAGCGTGTTTCTCTAGTGACTGGGTGCTTGTCTCCTGTTGGGAGCTCTGTGAAGCTGCCTTCCTATACTCCCTTATCCTCAGTCATTGCGGGCTGTGTTCCAAGATGATGATGCTGTGCCATGTTAGTTGTCAGGGGACCTCCACTATGAACCTCCACTCATTCTCTCTTTTCCGTCAGTTTCTTCTTCCATTTAGTGTATGAGCTAGTTCTTTATCTCTTCTTTTGATACTTAGGGTTCCAGGATTGACATTTGTATGTTTTACTTAGTTTTTTGGGTCTTTGCTACAGAGGGAAAGCACGGTGCATCTGTTTAGGGCACCATGTTAACTACACTTAAAATTTTCTTCATGGATTTTTGAATAAGTAATATTCAGAAAGAAAAGAAGTCACTGATTTTGACCAATTATATATTAGCTTAGTATCTGTAGAAGATATATTTACATTAAGACACGAACACTACACTCATATCTCCAAGGGGATGTTTGCATAAAAGATAAATTATCAAAGGCTATCAGCCATTTTTTAACTGATTTCCTCTTTTCATAATAATTGATAGTTTTGCTCGCCCAAGTTAAATCAGAGAGAGAAGTTTGACATGTGTCACTGTGGTTTTGACTAAGATATGGCTACAACGTACTACCCCACTGGTCACTGACTTTGATTTTGTTTATCTGACTAGCTAGGTGGGGTCATCTTACTCCCTCAGATTCCACGTAAATCTTTTTTTACCAGAGTCTAACATGACAAGTGCAGAGCAATCAAACTACAGGAAATATAGATTGTGACAATTGGCTTTTTAAAAAATACTCATCGTTAAAACAAATACTTAAAGTATAATTTTGCCTATTATTTTCTATATTGTCATTGTTAGGTGCTGTCAAGTCTGTTCTGACTCATAACGAACCTATGTACAACAGAACGAAACACTGCCCAGTCCTGCACCATCATCACAATTGTTATGTTTGAGCCCATTGCTGCAGTCACTGTGTCAATCCATCCTATTGAGGGTCTTCCTCTTTTTGCTGACTCTCTACCTTACCAAGCATGATGTCCTTCTCCAGGGACTGATCTGTCTTGATAATATGTCCAAAGTATGTGAGATGAAGTCTCCTTATTCTAGCTTCCAAGAAGCACTCTGACTGTATTTCTTCCAAGACAGACTTACTCATTCTTCTTGCGGTCCATGGTATATTCAGTATTCTAAACTGACACCATAATTCAAAGGCATCAATTCTTCTTTGGTCTTCTTTACTCATTGTCCAGCTTTCACTTGCATATGAAGCAATTGAAAATACCATGGTTTGGGTCAGGTGCACCTTAGTCCTCAAAGTGACATCTTTAGTTTTCAAAATTTTAAAGGAGGTCTTTTGCTGCAGATTTGCTAAATGCAATACTTTGTTTGATTTCTTGACTACTACTTCCATGGGCATTGATTGTGGATCTAAGTAAAATGAAATCCTTAACAGCTTCAATCTTTTCTCCATTTATCATAATGTTGCTTATTGGTCAACTTGTGAGGATTTTAGTTTTCTTTATGCTGAGGTGTAATCCATACTGAAGGCTGTAGTCTTTGATCTTCATCAAGAGTGCTTCAAGTCCTCTGTACTTTCAGCAAGTAAGTTTGTGTCATCTGCATATTACAGGTTGTTAATGAGTCTTCCTCCAATCCTGGTGCTGTGTTCTTCATATAGTCCAGTTTCTCCGATTATTTGCTCAGCATACAGATTGAATAAGTATGGTGAAAGGACACAACCCTGATGCACACCTTTCCTGATTTTAAACCACATAGTATTCTCTTGCCCTGTGTGAACGATTGTCTTTTGTCTACGTACAGGTTCCACATGAGCACAATTACGTGTTCTGGAATTCCCATTCTTCATAATGTTACCCATAATTTTTTATGATCCTCACAGTCAAATGCTTTTGTATAGTCAATAAAACACAGATAAACATCTTTCTGATAGTCTCTGCTTTCAGCCAAGATCCATCTGGCATCAGTAATGATATCCCTCGTTTCACGTCCTCTTCTGAATCTGGCCTGAATTTCTGTCAGTACCCTGTTGATGTACTGCTGCAACTGCTTTCGAATGATTTACAGCAAAATTTTACTTGCAGGTGATATTAATGATATGGTTCGATAATGTTCACATTCTGTTGGATCACCTTTATTTGGAATGGGCACAAATATGGATCTCTTCTAGTTGGTAGGCCAGGTAGCTGTCTTCCAAATTTCTTGGCATAGGTGAGAGAGCACCTCCAGAGCTGCATCTGTTTGTTGAAACACCACAATTGGTATTCCATCAATTCCTGGAGCCTTGTTTTTAGCCAATGCCTTCAGTGCAGCTTGGACTTCTTCCTGCAATACCATCAATTCTTGATCATATGCTACCTCCTGAAATGGTTGAATGTTGACCAGTTCTTTTGGGTACAGTGATTCTTTGTATGCCTTCCATCTTCTTTTGATGCTTCCTGCTTCATTCAATATTTTGCCCATGTTGTTGTTGCTGAGTGCCGTTGAGTCGATTCAGACTCATAGCGACGCTATAGGACAAAGTAGAACTGCCCCATAGGGTTTCCAAGGAGCAGCTGGTGGATTCAAACTGCCAACCTTTTGGTTAGCAGCCTGAGCTCTTAACTACTTCACCACCAGGGCTCCCATAGAATCCTTCAATATTGCAACCTGAGGCTTGAATTTTTTCTTCAGTTCTTTTAGCTTGAGAAATACCAAGTGTGTTCCTCCCTTTTGGTTTTCTAACTCCAGGTCTTTCCACATTTCATTATAATACTTTACTTTGTCTTCTCGAGCTGTCCTTTGAAATCTTCTGTTCAGCTCTTTTATTTCATCATTTCTTCCATTGGCTTGAGCTGCTCACTGTTCAAAAGCAAGTTTCAGAGTCTCTTCTGACATTCATTTTGGGTATTTCTTTCCTCTCTTTTTAATGACCTTTTGCTTTCTTCATGTATAATGTCTTTGATATCATTCCACAACTCGTCAGGTCTTTGGTCATTAGTGTTCAATGCACCAAATCTATTCTTGAGATGGTTTCTAAATTCAGGTGGGATATACTCAAGGTCATATTTTGGCTTTTGTGGATTTATTTTAATTTTCTTTAGCTTCAACTTGAACTTGCATATGAGCAATTGATGGTCTGTTCCATAGTCAGCCCCTGGCCTTTTTCTGGCTGATGATATCGAGATTCTCTATCATCTCTTTCCATAGATACAGTTGATTTTATTCCTGTATATTCCATCTGGCAAAGTCCACGTGTATAGTCACTGTTTATGTAGTTGAAAAAAGGTATTTGCAATGAATAATTTGCTGGTCTTGCAAAATTCTTTCATGAGATCCCTGGCATCATTTCTATCTCCAAGGCCATATTTTCCAACTACTGATCCTTCTTAGTTTCCAATTTTTGGCTTCCAATCAGCAGTAACTATCAATGTTTCTTGACTGCATGTTTGATCAATTTCAGACTGCAAAAGTTGGTAAAAATCTTCATTACTAGGCACTATTAAAAATGACTGGAAATAAAAATAATTTCAACAGACCTGTTCAATAGATAGTTATGGTTCACCTTCAATGCTGTAGGCACGAAAGTCAACAAAACGGAGAAATTCCCTCTGTAGTAGATCTATATTCTAGTAAGGTGGGACAGATAAAACCCAAATAAATAAATCAACCAATAAATAGTATATCTGTAGGTAAAGAGTATTATCCATGAGACATTCACAGAGACCTGAAGGAGTTCGGGAACTGAGCTATGGGGACTTTTTTTTTTTTTTGTGGGGGTATGGGGAGATGGATAGTATCACAGGCATAAGAAATAAGTGCAAAAACCCTCAGTTAGGTGTGTGTTTGGCTTGTTTCAACAGCAAGAAGACTAGGTGGGTTAAAGTACAGAGAGTAAAGGAAAGAGTGGTAGGAGAAAGGAGGTGTGGGAGTCAAAAAATGTAGGATGAGGTCACCCAGAAAGCTCTTACTGATAAAGAGATAAAAGATTTAAGGGTTGAGCCCTGTGGCACTCTGCTGTGCAGACAGGTAGGTGAGGAGGAACCAGAATGGATACTAAAGGAGAGCAGCCAGTGGGATTAGAGGAGAAACAAGAGATTTCTTGGAGGTGTGGTGGAGAAAGTGTTTCCAGGAGGAATTAAGATAGTCCACTATGTCAAATGCTACTAACAGGTCCAGTTAGATAAGGTTTAAGATTCAGCAACATGGATGCTATTGATGATCATGAAACCAGCAGTTTTTGTACAAGGGTAAAACCAAAACAAACAAACAAACAAACCCGTTGCCCTCCAGTCGATTCCTACTTATAGTGACCCTGAAAGGATCGGCATGATAATCTAGATTGATAAAGGAGAGTGGGGATAGTGAACATAAACAACACTTTGAGGAATTTTGCCATAAAGTTGGGCAAAGAAATGGAGAGGTGACCGAAGGGATACATGAAATATATGTTGATAAATATTACAGAATACTTGTATAACAATGAGGATTTCTCAGTAGGAAGAGAATAAATGATGATGGAGAAGAAAGAGAGGACAATTGCCAGGACAAATGAAAAGGAAGAGGCAGAGTGTGAACTATCATGTGAACTTGGTCGTATTACCAAAATGGCAGCTATGCTTTTATTCTAAAAAAACAAAAAAATTCTTAGCTTACACTTACCTGAATGATAAAAGAAAAAATAATAGCACAAGGCTCTTAAAACAAAATGATTTAAGCTCTCAAAATATCTTACCTTCATCCATTTATGCATATATCTACAGCATAAACAGACTCTCTTTGAGCAGACTCTAGGCTTTTGTCCTCTGGAAGGAGCCCTGGTGGCACAGTGGTTAAAAGTGCTCTGCTGTTAACTGAAAGGTCAGCATTTCAAACCCACCAGCTGCTCCACAGGAGAAAGACGTAGCAGTCTGCTTCCATAAAGATTCACAGCCTTGGAAATCATATGGGGGCAGTTCCACTCTATCCTATAGGGTCACTATGAGTCAGAATCAATTCAATGGCAGTGGGTTTGGTTTGGTTTGGTTTGTCCCCTGGTTTGTTCACTGTAAATACATTTCTGTTAAAGGCTATCCTAACCCCTAATAGAGACTCCAAGCCTCAGTGCCAGATTAACATGCCAGAAGTTATGCTGATACCTACAAAATATTACTTTATATTTTTCCCCCTGAGTTTGCAGCCAGATAATTTAGCTTGAGGAAGTCAAAGCATATTCCTCTTTAGGGCTGATTTTTCCAAAAGCAGCTGTTTGTAGTCTAAAGCTGCATTTATGTGTGAGTCATTAGCACAGTGTTTACAAGTTTGCTTTTTTTTTCTGTATGGCTTCTATGAAACTATATCATGGTTTATGTTTTATTTCTAAGCATTCTCCTATGTTAATTCATCCTCTAGTATGGGAACATATGAAAGCTGATTCCCATCATCTATCCAGTCAGATCTACTTGGTATTTAGGATTAAATACTTCAAGATATATCACATCCCCTTTACTCTAGTTCACGTGTACTTAATGATGCAGTATCTTAGATAACTTCTCTTTTGACTCAACTGGAAATTAGTTGGTGAATGGAAACAATGATTGATGAAATTGAGCACCTAATACAGTTAGGATTAACTCTAGGGACTAATTATTTTCCTGTACTACATCACTCATGCCACTGCTGTGAGCAAGCATCATTAATTCTAACAATCAATTGTTCATTCTTTCATACCTACCCTCAAAACATTCCATTTAAAATATTCTAAGTCAATTTCTTACTAATTTAACAATCTCGGACAAAAAAGAAAAAAGTGGAGGTCTCAATCTAAAGATTATTTTAAAAGTTTACATATTTGCTTCATGCATAAGCTATTTTTTATGTATGGTGTGAGAAAGGGATCAAACATTCATGTTTCTTGAGTATGGCATCTGTCTTAGTCATCTAGTGCTGCTGCAACAGAAATACCACAAGTGGATGGCTTTAACAAAGAGAAATTTATTCTCTCGCAGTAAAGTAGGCTAGAAGTCCAAATTCAGAGGGAGGCTTTCTCTCTCTCTGTCAGCTCTGGAGGAAGGTCCTTGTCATCAACCTTCCCCTGGACTAGAAGCCTCTCCGCATAGGAACCCTGAGTCCAAAGGACGCACTCTGCTCCCAGCACTGCTTTCTTAGTGGTATGAGGTCCCCCCGTCTTTCTGTTCATTTCTCTCTCTTTTATATCCCAGAAGAAATTGGTTCAAGACACAGTCCAATCTTGTAGATTGAGTCCTGCCTCATTAACATAACTGCCGCCTATACCACCTCATTAACATCATAGAGGTAGGATTTATAACATATAGGAAAATCACATCAGATGACAAATGGTGAACAATCACACAATACTGGGAATCATGGCCTAGCCAAATTGATACACATATTTCCGGGGGACACAATCCAATCCATGACAGCATCTAAGACCAAACAAACGCTCCCCACCCCCTAGTATCTAATGGAGAAATAGATACAACATAACTACAATAAAGACTTCAACTTGGAGAATGGAAAAATGCGACATACGCCCAATGGCCACTTCTTAAAACATTCTGAAATCCCTCTGGGAAGACATTTCGAGGGCCTCCTAACCTGAATGCAAATTTTTTTTTTTTTTTTTTTTAATTCTGCTCCTCAGGAGGAGTTCCCCAGTCCATAGTTCTATTTGTTCTTTGGCTCTGCCATCTGGGAGATTTATTTTTTCCTCATTATTCCACTTAGACACATATAAATTAGGCACAAGAACAACCTTCTTAACATATTTACTACCTGGAGAATTCTGGGATTTCAAAGGTCATTTTAAGTCTTGAAAAGACATTTTTAGAACTTTTAGTCTACCTTACTGTATCTTTTGCTGTAAAACCCTCTTAAAAACTTCACAGGCTTCTTATTTAATTGCATCCAGCCAATCCTATGTACTGATGACTGTACCCACAGTCTTTTCTAGAATTATATCTTAGATATTTCTATCTTTGTTTGTTTCCTCACCCTCTTGGTTCTTTTTTTCTCTTAAATTAATTGCAGGTCTCTGCCACCTAACAGGCTTCAGTAGAAGGACCACATATTTAATCTCTTTTCCTTAAGCTATGTTTTATAATTAAAAAAGATTTATTGAAACCACTCTCTTAACCGGACCTTCACACTGAGACACTTTAGCTGATATAGAGGTTTTAAGAAAATGGGTGCTTCAGTCATTCTCCTTACTTAATTATTGCCTCGTGGCTGAGATTTAACCCATCTTTATTGGCCAAAGAACGTCTCCATTTTACTGCTTGGGGTTAAGAAGCAGTTGCCTTTCCAACCCAACAAGTCCCCAAATTTTGATCTCTCTCTTTTCTCTTTCATTCCAACCTTTGACATAGTCATGGCAAATTTTTTCTAAGCTCATCTCTTCTTTGTAATTCCTTCTCAAATGCAGCCAACAGCTAATATACACTACTAATATTTTGTTTTCCAACCTATTTTCCTAAAGTTAAATGCTCATTAGATGCATTATCTACTTTTAAAATTACTGAATACTGCAGTTTTTCCAAATACTTCTCCACTGACAATCATGGAATACCATTCTTCCAACTTCAGTTAACAAAAAAACAATACCACTTTGTTGTTGTTACATGCTGTCAAGTCTATTTCGATTTATAGTGACCCCATTGACAGAGCTGAACTACCTCAAAGGGTTTTCTAGTCTGTACTCTTTACAGGAGCAGATCACCAGGTTTTTCTCCCCTGGAGCTGAGCACCTAACCATTGCAGCACCAGGGCTCCTTAAAACCACAGTAGGTGAGTCCTAATACAACAGAAATCCGTGCACGGTAGCACTCACTTATAGAGGCTTTAGGTATGTTTTATGGGATGACAATCAAGACAGAGCAAGTTACACTAAGGTAACCAACAAGCCTGAAATCTAAGTGGTTTAAACAAAGGTTTATTTCTAACTCAGGTTGCATGTCCAATGTAGTTCAGTGAAGAAATTTACTCCATTAGGGCCCTTCGGAAACCAAACCCGTTGCTGTCAAGCCAATTCTGGACCTTAGCTGATTAAAATTCTATATTTTCACATGTTTCTAGGAAGGGAGCTAGTTAGTTAAATACACATTGTTCAAAAACGATTCAGCTGGGAAGTAACACATATCACTACTTCTCATATTTTATTGGTCAAAGAAAGTTACCAGGCTATATCCAACTGAAAAGGAGCGCAGGTCCCGATAAATAGCATTAATTACTTCCATACGCATATATCAGCTTTCTGCGTGTTTTAACTACAAATTATTAAACTATTTTTTGTGACAAAATATGATTGTATGCCCAATATCATTTTCCATATAATGAACACTATCATGTTTTGGGTAACTCAATGGGAATCTAATGGTAAACTTGATAATTTATGTTCTGAACAATTTGAGACATAACTTCAGAACAAAAATATTAAGCATCATTATTATCATTAATAAAATTTTCCTTTTTAAGAGAAAAGAGTTTATTCTCCTACAGCACATATCTCATGGAGGGTGGAGGATTTCCACGGCAAAAGTTTTGGTCCCTCTTTCATCTGCTTACTCCTTCTCCACAGAAAGACATGTAGCTCCAATTTGCAAGATCCTAATATCCACTGTCTAATTTAACTAGGCTAATATGCTGAAGGTCAGTGCTCAAGTACCAAGCTCTTTGTTATCTCTCTTTCTGAAGTACATGCTTGCAAGTAGTGTATGATCCCACTGCTACTTTGTAGAAATTTTTCTGGGGTAGACATTTCTCAAACTGCAGAGGAAGTTTACTGTTCTACCAGTGACAGAGTACATAACTTCAATTTAAATGTAAAAATGTACAAAGCCGAATTTTGATATTTAGTTCAAACTGTAGTCTCCATCCTATTCATACCTTAATTTCTACCTGTCTCCTGTTCGTATTTTCTATTGATTCAGCATTGAGAGTCAAGGAGGTATGATTAGGCTGACTCAGAATGACGAAAGCATGGCAAATAAACCTCACAAATAGCGACAAAGCAGGAAATTAGGGGACCAAGTAACACAAGGAAAGAATAAAACTTCTTTTGTGAAGTGATGATAGGTTTCTGCAGCCCTTAATCTGGTTTACAAAGACACTTGCTTTGGAAAGAAAGATCATTAACTGATGGAGAATCAAGCATTGATCTGACTAGACTCCTGGTACTACCTGGCCTTTTCTCATATTGAAAATGAGACTGAGATAGACAGTCATTTAATTCCAATTAAGGCTCATCTCAAAACTGGCAGAGCTTCTGTATACAGACCATTGAGCTCTAGTGCATGATACTCTGTATTAATTATCTACTATCATCATATTGCTGCATAACAAAGTATCCTAAAGTTAATGGCTTAAAATAGTAATTATTTATTATTGCTCAGGAAACTACAGATCAGCTGGGAGGTTGAGCTGGTCTCAGTTGGGTTCACTTCTATGTCTGTATCAGTTATGAGTCAGATAGGTTCTCTGTCGATTTTGACCAGGCTCTCTCACAACTTTGGAGGTAGGCTGACTATTGGTTGGTACGTGATGATGACTTCATCTCTCTTATGTATGTCTCTCACACCCCTCAAGTATGTGGTATTGTTCTCATGGCGGGGGCAGGGCTCCAAGAGAGTATGTGATTGCTCTCTTGAGGTCAAGTCTAGAAATAGCATACTATTTATTCCATTGCATTCTATTGACCAAAACAAGTCACAAGGCAAGCCCAAATTCATGGAGAGGGGAAATGGACTCTGCCTTTCTAGTAACAGGAATGGAAAAATCAGATAAAGAATGTGACTATGGGGAGGACTGAAAAATTTTGTCCATTTTGCAAGCTATCATAGCTTTTAAAATTTAATGCACTGGAACACATGCCTCTGTTGTTGTTCTTTTGTATCTTATTTTGAATTGAACCTAGGAACAAAGAGGAAACTGTGAAGACTATAATTTCTTAGATTCATGTGGTTTGTTACTGACTTCTAGACCAATAATCCTAAATTGGTCCCTCATGGTTAACTGCTTAAGTCCTCACAGAAGCTTTTGATTTTAGAGACCCAAGCATTGTCGCCCTCACAGTGAATAGTTTTTGTCAACCAGCTGAAAAGCAGAGGCTCATACTTCTTCTCAGGTTGAGATAGGGAAGAAAATAAAATCATTATAAATGATTATAAATTTGAATTCTCTGACTCTAGAAATCAGGTCTTCTCAGAATATTAATAAGGAATCATATGAATTTGAAAAGCAAGATGGATCTTTCATTCAGAATAAAGACAACGGGAGAGCAAAATCAAATAAAAGGAAATAAAGCTAAATTGGAGGGTTTTTTTTTTTTTAAATAATAGATAATTGTGTGTATGGGATCCCAAAGAGATATTTTTAGGTAAAGGAAAAAAGATCTCAGAGAAAAAATAAAATTATGCTCATAGGGACAACCCAGATCCAAGAAACTATTAAAAAAAACCTCAAAGCTGCCAATATAGAGTATTTAATAATGGCATTGCAGTTGGGAAACCTTAGTATGAAAACACAGACAGCCAGGCAGCCAGCCAGAATATTCAGAAAGATTTGAAAAGAAAAGACTAAGAAGATCAATCCAAAAATACTTCAAGTAGTATTTGGTTGTTTTCAAGATAACCCTTTTTTTTTTGGCTGTTATTTTTGTTGTTCGTGGGATTTTTTGTTTTTTGGGTTTTTTTTTTCCCCCCTTTGTTTTGTTTTTACATGAGAAAGCATATGTATTTCCTGGAGGAATATGGTCAAAAAATTTATGAGGTTATACCTCTAAACAAGGCACATTTAAGATAAATGATCATAAAAAGACCTATTCAGGACAAAGCATAGATAAAACCCTGGTCTGGGGTATATTCTATATGGAATTATCCAATATGATGGTGACAAGCTTGACAAGATTTGTGTCTTAGTATCTTCATATCTCACCATGGAAGTCTTCACGGCAGACTCTAGAGGAATATAGTACAAAAACAAATGTATGGACCCAAGAGCAAAGAAGTAAAGAAGACAAGCTGACATTAAAAACTACCCCTACACATGGTAGAGAAAGAATAACAACCAATATATAAACACATTAAAGATATTAAACCCACATTGACCCACTGTAAATGATTAGGAACATACAGAGTAAATAAAACACTTAGGGCATATTCCATTACTTCATAGAAAGAGGTAGTGAGTAGAAGTGATTAAGCTACCAACTTGGAATACCATCAGTTCCATATATATTACCTATAAGTTCCAAAATAATGAAGAAAGAATAAGGTCTAAAGGAATAAATTTAAATAAATAAATAAATGTTGATATTCAGTGGGACCCTAAAGATTTTGTCTTAGAAAAAAACATATTGAGCTTAATTTCTAGCTGAGACAAAAGTGGAACAAGGGGTAGAATGTCCCCAGGAAGTAAAATTAGTAGATCTAAAAATTTCTAGATTAGATGTAATAGCACAGCAATTGTTGAAATGGTTAAAAATCTTAGGAACTATTAAGATACTCCCCAAAACTCTGTGGGAAGACCTCTAGCAAATTGATCATTCCAATAATCCCATTGCTACAGAAAATTTTAATCTCCTCCACCTCCAGATAGAAGCTATTGCTTGACTCAAGCTCTAACAAGATCTACCACTCTGCTGCTTTTTAGTTGTTTACCTCTAAAAGGCCCACAAAATATCATATTCTGTTTCTTCTTTTTCCTGTATCTTATTTGTGAAGATATGTTGATGTTCATGATACTGGGACAGACTGGGGCTTGTGAGACTTGTGAAGTTAGAAACTTATAAGAAAATGAGGGGTTTTCAGTAGAGCATTTTCATCTCCGATGGAGAAATGCAGGACTCAGCCAAAAGCATACATTGCTGGGATTCAGAAGATTGAGACACAGAAAAATGCAGGGTTATGAACCAGGTTTGTAAGCTCAGTTGCCTATTAAAAATATGGGTCCCACTGTTCACAAAAGGGAAGGAGCCCTGTGGCACAGTGGTTAAAGTGCTCGACTGCTAACCAAAAGGTCGGCAGTTCAAACCCACTAGCCACTCCATGGAAGAAAGATGTGGCAATCCGCTTCCATAAAGATTTACAGCCTTGGAAACCCTATGGGGCAGTGTTACTCTGCCCTATAGGATCACTCTCAGTTGGAATCTACTCTACAGCAGTGGGTTTGGTTTCATAGGGTCACTATGAGTCAGAATCTACTCAATAGCAATGGGTTAGGGTTTTGGGGGTTGTCAGGGATTGAATTGTGTCCTCCCAAAATATGTGTCACCTTGGCTAGGCCATGATTTCTGTTATCGTGTGACTGTCCACCATTTTGTCACGTGATGTGATTTTCTTATGTGTTCTAAATCTTATCTCTATGATGTTAATGAGACAGGACTAGAGGCAGTTATGTTAATGAGGCAGGACTCAATCTACAAGATTAGGTTGTGTCTTAAACCAATCTCTTTTGAGATATAAAAGAGAAGTGAGCAGAGACTTGGGGACTTCATACCACCAAGAAAAAAGAGCCAGAAGATTAGGGTGTCCTTTGGACCCCGGATCCCTGTGCTGAGAAGCTCCTAGATCAGGGGAAGATTAATAACAAGTGTTTTAGTCATCTAGTGCTGCTATAACAGAAATACCACAAGTGGATGGCTTTAACAAAGAGAAATTTATTGTCTCACAGTCTAGTAGGCTACAAGTCCAAATTCAGGGTGTCAGCTCCAGGGAAATCCTCTTTTCATCGGCTCTGGAGGAAGGTCCATGTCATCAATCTTCCCTTGGTCTGGGAGCTTCTCTGTGCAGGAACCTCAGGTCCAAAGGATGTGCTCTGCTCCCGGCACTGCTTGCTTAGTGGTGTAAGGTCTCCATGTGTCTCTGCTCACTTCTCTCTTTTATATCTCAAGAGAGATTGGCTTTTATATCTCAAAAGAGATTGTACCATCTTGTACACCTCATCAGAATAACTGCCGCTAATCCATCTTATTACATCATAGTGACAGAGTTTACAACACATAAGGAAATCACATCAGATTACAAAATGGTACACAATCATACAATACTGGGAATCATGACCAAGCCAAGTTGACAGATATTTTGGGGGGACACAATTCAATCCATGACAACAAGGACCTTCCACCAGAGCCAACAGAGAGAGGAAGACTTCCCCTGGAGCTGGCACCCTGAATTTGGACTTCTAGCCTCCTAGACTGTGAAAGAGTAAATTTCTCTTTGTTAAAGCCATCCACTTGTGGTATTTCTGTTATAGCAGCACTAGATAACTAAGACAGGGATTCACAAAAGGGTGGGGAGTTCCACCCTCAGTTTGGCGCTGGGTGTCAGGAACCCAAGACTCAAAGCAGAAATGGATACTGAGAGGAATATTAAGCGGGATCAAAAGAAAGGGAATAGGAGAGTCTAAAGTAAATCCTTACTGCAGGTGCCATTATTGGTAAATTTCAAAATTTGGCAAGGAGACAGGAGTATTCAAATATCCCACTTTAAGATAAGTAGTCATAAGACTATCTTGGCTTTTTCCCAAAATATTATAACCATAGAATCATAAATAACCTTTGGATGAGAGATTTCTTCCAATTTATAATAAATTTTCAGTAATAGATTCAAGAAAAATAGCATAGATTGACATGAATTTGTCAAGGATGAAATCAAGAACTCTCTCTCTCTCGCTCGCTCTCACCCTCACCTCTCTCCTTTTCTCTCTCTCCGCTTGTCTCTCTCTCTCTTCTTTCCTCCCTATTCCTAACCCCTGCCCCCAGCATCTTTCCTCTAGATCACTAAGTCTCTGCTATAGTTTTTGACCGGCCAGTGTAATGTGGCTCTAAATTGTACTAGCATATTGTTGGTGTTATTACAGCTTGATAAACTGTTTCTTTTATTTTCAAAATTTCATATGGAATATGGCTGGTGCATTGATATTGTGTTGTATCCTCTTGAATAATTCTTTGAAAAAGTGGGGGCACAAGAGAGACTTGGAGATGCGTGGATTTAACTTTGTAAATACAAACTACATCCATTCAAGAGGAGCCCGAGTTGTATTGACTGATAGTTGCTTATCTCCAATCAGGCATCTGAATGAGATCCTTCTGACAGTAAATCAGTAGAATATTAAATTGGACAGGGAGGGACTTCATATTTTAATTTCATTGGACTTAATATGGGATTTTGGACTTTAATTTCTTTCTTAGAAATAATAATGTTAGGAGGTTAATTTTTTTTTTCCTGTTTGGAGAATTCTTAGATTCCTGGCACTATATTATCATTTATGTTGACATTTGGACTTGTTGTCTAATTTCAGCTCAAGTCTATTGAACACAGCAGCTAAGCATAATTTTAGGTGAGAAATAAAATAGGTTGGCAAATTTTAATCAATGATGAATGTGGCTTTGGAAATAATTTCTTCATGTCTCATTCTGGCCACATTTCAGAGATTTCTGGGGGGAAAATCTGAGATGCTCATCCCTAATCCTTGGAGAAAATATAAAAGAACAGTAGTTGTCATTAAGGAAGCACCTACAAAAAAGTGGGTTTAGGCACGCATGAACTGGGTGGGGTGCTCCATTCCATTGAGGGAGACAACCAAACACTGGCTGTCCACAGATTTGTCTGTTAGGTTCGATAGGATAAAAGGACAAACTGAGAAGGAGGGAAAATTCCTTATTATATCCTATCTTCTTGCTTCTACAGAGGATAAAGAACTTGCACACCACTCCATGGGAGGGAACAGATTTGGAGTATCACTTACACTTCCCTCTCTTATCCCTCCTCATTAGAAGAGGAGAGACAAATGCTGGTGACTGCCTGATATCTTTGTGTGGTGTCAATGTTTGAGGGGTCTTTGCTCACATATAACCTAGCCTTTGGCTCTCCCTCTTTCTCTCAGAAATGTCTACCTCATGTGGTGTGTGGTCTCCCATAGGTACGTCTTTCATGTATCAGGAACTTTGGGACAGAGCTTCCCCATCCTATGAAGAGGGCCTAAAGTTTCTCAATTATTCAAACTGTGACTGTGATGGTTAAGGTTGTTTGTCAGCTTGGCTGGGCCAGGATTCTCAGTGGCTTAGCAGTTATGTAATGATGTAGTTTGGCAGTTACATAATGATATAATTTAGAGTTACGTAATGATGTCCTCATCCTTCATGATGTGATCTCATATGATCAGCCAATCAGTTGTAAGGTGAGTTTCCTTAGGGGTATGGCCTGTATTTAATATCTATATAGACATTCTGGCAAAGCTTGCTTGCTCTGGATCCTGCATCCAGCTCATCATCATCTGACCTCCAGTTCTTGGCATTTGAGCCAGCTGCCTGCCATACTGCCTGCTGATCCTGGATTCATCATCCTCCACAGCCCATGAGCCAGCAGTCTGTTGTCTGACCTGTCAATCTTGTGTTCAACAACTCCTGTAGCTATGTGAGTCAGGAGAAGCCAGCGGCCTGATGCCTGATGCCTGACCCATGGACTTGGAACTTTCCAGCCTCTGGTATTTATATTTAAAAATCAATTTATTTAATTTAAGGCTCCTTTCTCCCATGGGTATATACTAAACTAAAGGGACTTGGTAGAATCATTAAGAATATTTTAAGCCTTAAGATTCTTCTTAATGAGTATAGTACCTTTCTATAGAATCATAAGGAAACTTCAAAGGTTATTATTATCACAATATGGGGAAAGTATATGTTTGCAGAGAAACTCTTAGTGTTCAATTATTTTTTTAGGATTGTTTGATAGAATTTTATCTTTTTTTTTAGAGTTCAGGGAAATTTTTTGCCCTAAATTAAGGGGTTATTTTAACAAGAATATATTTACAACATACAGGACATCTATTTTCAGATGTCCTGTTATTAGAGCAAGCTCAATGATAGCCATGTGAACAGAGAGGAGACTGACTCTTCCTTCCACTCTGCAACATATACGTTCTAGGTCTGTCTTCCTTGACAAGAAGAAATATGAACATAGAATCAGAAATATACCATTATGTTCAATTTCAAGAATTGTGCCCCAAGGCAAAAAGAATATTTTTCTATATACTTCAGCCAAGAATAAAAGTTAGAATCTTAAATCAAGCACAAAAAAAAAAAAAAAAAGCCCTAAATGGTCTGGATAGTGATAACACAGAAAGAGGAAAGGCTTGAGAACATGAGTTTACTTAATCTCTGGTACAAAGTAGGGACATCGAACAAAGAACTCTTGGTGGAGACACAGCAAGCCCAGACACACAGATGTTTCCAAGCAACTAAGGGCTAGAACAATCTGAAGCTGCATAATGTCAGCAACCAGCAGTGTGCAAGGCTAAATATGCCCAGACTTAGAGCTAAAACTGTTGATTACTTCCTAAAGCTACAAACTAAGTTTTAAAGAAAACCTGACTTTAAAACTAATCAATTACTTGTATTAAGAGATAAGTAAAGTTATAATCAGCTACCTTATGATGTTTACAAAAGACATTTTTAAATTATTTCAAAATAGCTGTCCATTATTTATAGTTTCAATGTAGGTTGACTAACAATGATATGTTTTAATAAAGAGTTTACTTTTGTAGAGACTGATTAATGGTTTATCTTACACGTTTTATGACAGAAATACAGCCTATATGATAAGTAATTTGTTAGTCTAATTTACCTTCTAACAAATACTTAAAGTGCAAGTACATGTCCTACAGAATTATGCAGGGTTAGATTATGTTCAATCCTAATTCGGGACGTCAAAAAAAAAGAGTGTTACCACTTATTTTTATAATATGATATGGTATTAGTTTCTGCTGTTCCTCTACACACTCTTCATTCACTCAGAGGTGATGAAACTTACCTTTACTAATAGATTAGAATATTGTGGGGATATATGCCATTTAAACATGGCTGCAGTATTGACAACTGCAGCCCCCACAGGCCTCTATGCTGCACAGCATGTTGAGACTTGTCTCCAACATGTTGAGACTTGTCACAATTGGTTTTCCCAAACCTATTGTCCCTTTACTGATTGGCTTGTTTACCTGAATTCCTTCTCCCTTGCCCACACCCAAAGCCCATTGTTTTGTTAATTGCTTTATTGCTTGCTGTATTGACTATAAAATAAACTCCTGGGACTGAAGCGGTGGACTCCTCAGAGTGACCCTCCTGGCACCACTTCTCTGTAAGAGTTGTGGCATGGTTACTGTCTCCGCCGCTCGCTGCAACAGATGGTGCTCCATGTGAGGGGCTGCGACAGAGTATTAATCTAGATTTAATATAGCTAGCTGTGGAGGAGGCATGATAGTAGTCTCATATAATATTTCTTCCTTTATTGTTTTCTTCTTTATCCCTAGGGTAAATTTTCTAACGTGGTACCTAGTCATCTAGTAAACAAATGTAACAAATTTTGTACTAGTAACTCAAAGGTCAGTTTCCAGATTTTTCTAGGAAAAACTTCCTTTATACTACTTCTATCATCCTTGAGTCATCCCATTTGGTAGCTTCATCTTCATATCAGGTGTACTCCCTGACACCCGTAGCTCTGGCATGGACACCATTGGTTTTGTTTCTCATCAACTCTCAGTACTCCTTCTATATATTATTGCACTCACCTCATTTAATCATCCAAAGCAGAGAAAAGAATAGCCCCTTCCAAAAACAGGAGTTCTTCTTTTTAAAGCCACAAATAAACACCAAGCTAATAATCAACAACTATCTAAAGTATAAGGAATTTTGGAGTAATTTTCAGTGTAAGTAATTATGAATGCTTAAGAATAACTGGTCCATTTAGACTCTTCCTATCCCTGCATATATATTGGACACTAAAACAGTGTTTTTTGCCCCCAGGTTAAGATTCTGAAAATTGTTTTCTAATGTATAAGAATCTCCAGGTGTTAGGTAAAAATTCAGATTTCTAAGCATCTTTCCTGTGTTTCTTTCTTGTAATTTGTATTTTAATTATTGCTCCAGGTAATTATTATGTTCTGACAATTGAGAAACATTGTTCCAAACAATTGAAAGAGCTCTCTGGAGAAGTTTCTAAGATTCAGTTTGAGGATATAAAAAGAATCATTTTAGAGCCTGAAGTAGCGCTGCTTCTCCACAGAAATATCATAGGGAAAATAAATGGAAGGAAAGAAAGTTGGAAAGGAGAGAAAAAAACTGGATTAGGAGCTGCTGGTACCATAATTCATGATTTGCAGGCAAGCTAAAGCACGAGTTCATTTCTCTGAAGTAGGATATCTGAAAAAAGTGATCATAGAAATGAGACCCTGGATTGGAGAACAAGTTAGTATATTCATTTACTTAGAGCCACCCCCCATTCTCATTCAAATGATAAGAACAAAAATTATAGATTTAGAAAAGCAAATCCTCAGAAATGTTACCAACTTCAGTATAGCATGTATATAGTAAAAAAAAATGAAATTAAATGAAAAAAATGGAAAAATATAGAATATAAGAAACAGCATTGAGAAATATAACAATTGAAGTTAAGTTTGAGTCAACATAATTATTGATGGAAGACATTAAAAAGTACAACAATCTGGAAGAAAAATCTGATGTGATTTTGGACAGAGAGGTGGGAACTGTGGGAAGGTTTTTGTATTGTTCAGTGGCAGAATATAAACATAAAATCAATCTAAACAAAAGCAGAAACATAAAAGTTAAAACATATCTTTTCAAATTTTAATTTGAAACACTACATAAACACAGTGATAGACTATGCAATCTGCATACAACTAGAGGGAAAAAAAAGAAAATCTCAAGTAGTTCAATAGTAGAAATGAAATACTAACAAAATGAAAAGAAAGAAGAATAAATAGAAAAGATAAAATAAGATTATAAAAATAAACCCCCAAATATTAATAATCATAGAAAATGAGAATGAGTTAAACCTCCTATTTTCAGGCAGATTTTCTAAGATTTGAAGGATTCCTCTTTTTGATATACATCCACTCAAAGGACATACATAAGGAGTTAACATGCTCTGCTGGTAACCAAGAGTCACCTCGGAAGGAAAGTCTGGCAATCTACTTCAAAAAATCAGCCACTGAAATCTCTATAGACTACAGTTCTACTCTGACACAAATGGGGTCACCATAAGTTGGAATTGACTTGACAGCAACTGGTAACCTACATAAAACTCAGAATAAAAAAAAAGTGGGGAAAATACAAAACGAGTCTAGAAGGATTGTGGTTAAATATGTTGGATTAAAATAAATCCCCTCTGAAAACCACATGAAATGAGAAAAAAAGGACAAAAAGTCTCCACTCCCAAGAAAAAGAGGATAGCAAAGGTGATAATAGCTGGAGTTATGGTAATCTTGGAAGCTGAAAGCAACTTGATGGATGACGACTGTACAAAGCACATAAAACTTACACTTCAGTTTACCAGGGTCAGGGAAAAAATATATAAATATATATACACACACATATATAATATATATGTATATATACAAATATAAATGTGTGTGTATATATATATATGCTATCAACACTGGGAAAGGCTCAGGTATGAGAGACAACCAGCACCTCTGAAAGCAGGTTTGTAAATGAGGGAGAAAGCTGAAACCTTTATTAAAGTCTGCATAAGAAGTTGTTGGGCTCTAGATTATTTTTTTAACCTAGTAATAATGTGACTATAGCTAAAACTGGGGCAGAAACATGAGATATTATTTGGATATGTAACACAGAATAACATTGGACTCAGGGAAACCAGGTCTCACTGGGTGTGGCTGTGTTTTAATGTAAACAGTAATTAAGTGAAGGTCAACACAGAATGCAGAGACTTTCTCTTCAAATAATTGTTCTGAATTCTTTCTTCTCCTTCTGGAAAATAATTACATGTATATTAAAAAATGTTCATATTTTCCCACCCTTGTATGCTCTTTGTTTAAATTTTTTAACTCTATTTTCTTATTGTGTTTTACTTTAGATAGTTCTGTTGCTGCTCTATCTTCAAATTCACTGATTTGTTTCTCTCTGTGACTATCTGCTAATAAGCCAAACCCATTGCCATGAAGTCCATTCTGATTCACTGAAACCCTCCCAAAGGAATCTTTCATTCCTGCTATTGTGGTTTTCATTTACAGAATTTCCATTAAACTATTGTTAGATTCCTTCTTTCTGCTGAAATTGCATGTTGTCTCAACATATTGTCCACAATTTCCACTAGATTCTTTAATATATCGATTGTAATAAATTTGAAGCCTCTGATAGTTCCAACTTCAGGGTTGGGTCTGAGCCATCTCTAGGTCTGCATTCTTTTCTTGATAATGGTTTGTTTTTTCTTATAATTTTTCACTGAATGTCAGACATTGGTCATAAAATTATAGTAGAGTCTAATCTAAATAATATTTATGTCAAGAAATAATACTTTTATGAGGTTATTCTTGGTAGAGAGGGAGTAGAAGGTGAGTCAATTTAGTCAGGAGTTGAGTTGGGTTTGTGTTTGTTATTCCTAGAGTTAACCTGGGTGGACCAAGCCAAAAAAACCAAACCCGTTGCTGTTGAGTCGATTCTGACTCATAGCAACCCTATAGCACAGACTAGAACGACCCCATAGGGTTTCCAAGGCTGTAAATCTTTACGGAAGCAGACTGCTACATCCTTCTCCCATAGAGCAGCTGGTGGGTTCGAACCACAGACATTTCAGTTAGCAGCTGAGTGCTTTAACCATTGCACCACGAGGGCTAGAGACTTCAAATTCCTCTATGAGTGACTGCCATTACTTTTTGCTTACTGTGAGGCCCAGATTTCCCAAGGTTTTTTCTCAGTATTCCTGCTCCACCCTGAGCTTTAAACAGGCAGGCTTGTCTGTGCCACACAGGAAGTCTCTCTACACACTCTTGCCTCTGCCCAACTAGTAGATTCCTCTTGCTTATTACTTGGGGTAAGGCTTTTGCCTTGTGTTACAGGAGGGTCTGGTCTAGGGCACGGGCAGGTTATTTGTCCCTCCCCAAATGGCAGGTTGCATTTGTTTCACTTCAGACAAGGGCCCAGGGTATATAGGTGGGTTTTTGCTCATGTCCTCTAGTGGCAGCCTATCGCCACCTTTTATTCATGCAGGGTCCAGAGCTTGGATAGGCTCCTTCCAGTACTCCTGCTCAAATCTGTAACATTGGCAGATCTTGCTCACCTGTACCACTATGAAAGGCCTCCCCGTCTCTCCTGCCTTGTCCCCAATCTTTCTCTTCAATACTCAGTGGATGCCCAAGGGAAAATGATAGCAAGCAAGTGGATGCAGGCTCCTCTGTGTCTGGGGTTCCCAGTAATTCTAAAATGTTCCACGGGCCCATACTCAGGCCTTAAAAAAAGTACTTTGAGTTTCACTCTGTATCATTCAGAGTACCCAGTCTAGCCTCTTATGTTCTCAAGAATTTCAAAAAGAAAAAGAAAATGTTACAAAAGAATGAAACTAAGGCAATGAAGAAGTCATTATTCTAACGTTGTTGTTGTTCGGTGCCAACCAGTTAGTCTGACTCAGAGCGACCCTATGTACAACAGAACAAAACACTACCCAGTCCTGCAACAGCCTCACAATCATTGCTACATCTGAGCCCATTGTTGCAGTCACTGTGTCAATCCATCTCGTTGAGGGTCTTCCTTTTTTACACTGACCCTCTACTTTACTAAGCATGATGTCCTTCTCCAGGGACTGATTCCTCCTCATAACATATGCAAAATACGTAAGATGAAGTCTCACCATCCTCGTTTCTAAAGAGCATTCTGGCTGTACTTCTTCCCAGACAGATTTGCTTTTTCTTCTGGCAGTCCATGGCATATTCAATATTCTTCACCAACACAATAATTCAAATGGATCAATTCTTCGGTCTTCCTTATTCATTGTCCGGCTTTTGCATGCGTATGAGGCATTTGAAAATACCATGGCTTGGGTCTGGCACACCTTAGTCCTCGAAATGACACCTTTGCTTTTTAACACTTTAAAGAGGTTCTAGTATTAGCATACTAGTATTAGCATAGCTAGTATAAGCATGGTTTTATTATGATAATTACTTTCTGTCCTGATCATTTTTAAAAATACTAATATTCTCAAAAGATTTTAAAATCCTATTTAAATTCCCAAATATTTAAATTAAAATAATCAAATTATTAATATTAAATTCCCTGTTACTAACAGTAATCTTTCCTACAATTTAGAACACCAAAAATAGTTCAATTTTTTTTTTTGCTATTCACTGTCATCATAAGAATAGTTTGCCAGACATATTAATAAAACATTTATACATCTTTAAATAAAGGTATCCTTATTTTGTATTTTTAAGTAACAAATATTAAAGTAATGGGAAGATTCCTAACTGTAATAGTAGTCAGAAACTAGCTCACTTTTAACAACTTCAACAAAGTGTATTGTTAAAAATTAAAATTTCTACAATATTAAATGTATGTAAGAACTCATAAGTTTTATTTTTCAATTTATGAATCGGGGGCGTCTGAACTGGAAGTTAGATAAAAGTGATACAACGGAAAGTGTTTTGTATTACAGACACACAGGAACAAGGAAGCTATACTGGGCAAATTTTGAATTGGCTCTCGGGAATTTTTTTTCTTTCCGTATTTGTCATAAAACGGAAATTTTGAACTAGGCTAAACTAAGTAGGCAATTTCTAATTGGTTAGCTTAGGTTTCCATTTCCAGGAGAGTCAATTGATTGGCTTGGGTTTCTACTCCCGGGAAGGTTAGGTATTTACAAGAAATAGAAACTTAGTTAAGTTGCGGTTTGTTGACATGCGACTTAGCATAAGTGACTCCATTTTGATCCTAGTATAATCAGGTTTGAAGGAGCCCTGTTAGTTCAGTGTTTAAGAGCTCTGCAGCTAATGGAAAAGTCAGCAGTTCCATAAATATTACAACCTTGGAAACCCTATGGGGCAGTTCTACTCTGTCCTATAGGGTCGCTGTAAGTCGGAATCAACTTGACAGCAATGGGGTTATACTCACTTAGGAGCCTTGGAGGCACAGTGGCTAAGCCCTTGAATGCTAAACAAAAGGTAGGAAGTCAGAACCCATCAGCCCTCCACAGGAGAAAGATGTGCCAGTCTGCTTTTGTAAAGATTTAAACAGCCTTGGAAACCCTGTGAGGCAAGTCTACTCTGTCCTACAGTGTTGCTATGAGTTGGAATCAACTCAATGGCAACAAGTTTATGGGTTATAGTCAGGTTAGGAGACCAGTGGCACAGTTAATCACTTGGCTGCCAACCAAAAGGTTGGCAGTTCGAACCCACCCAGTGGCTCCAAGGGAGAAAGACCTGGCAATATGCTTCCATAAAGATTACAGCCAAGAACATGGTGGACTAGTTAGATGCTTCCTGCATCCCTCTTACAACAAAGACCTGGAAAAACAAGTGATTTGATTCTATGTGAACATCTGACAGCCCTGAACAAGGCAAGGTTAAGAAATCCATCTGAGTCATAGCAGAGAGGAAGACTGTTTGGAAGAGGTGAGGAGCGCTAGAACCATGGTGGCAAAACTGCAGAGACACAGCCACGCCGGTCTGTGGTGAAGCAGGCAAACAGATGTGCTGTGCGCGCGCTCGAGAAGCAGTTTCCACATTGAGAGAGACCCGGCAGCAGAGATTCTGGTTGGACACTCCAAACCAGTGAAGGGCTGCTCCCAAGAGGCTAGGATAAGTACATGCGCGCACCCTTTCACAGCAATTAAAAAAAAAAAAAAGCCCATTTGGGAAAAACCTCTCTCCCTTTTACCTCCTACCTCTGCGCTCTGCACCGGATTTGGGAAAAACTTCTCTCCCTTTTATCTCCTCCCTCCGCGCTCTGCACCGGATTTCGGAAAACCCCCACTCCCTTTTATCTCCTCCCTCCGCGCTCTGCACTGGATTTGGGAAAAACCTCTCTTCTTTTTACCTCCTCCCTCCCTGCTCTGCAGCGGGAGCCCACTGGGCCAGAAGTAGATCTCAAAAGGCGCCCTGACCCATTCTCCTGGACTTGGAGAGGGAACAAATAAGCTGCTGGCTCCCTTATGCCAGGAACACAGGGTCGGCACAGCTCCTTTGCTGGCCACAGAAATCAGGGGTCCACAGACTCTGAGTGCCATACACCCCTGTATAGACTTGTGGGGACCCATCTCAACAGCATTAGCCCTCACTACCACAGTACAACAGGGCAAACATCTGAACTTTAACTTCAACTGCTTCTGCTGTGAACGGGCAGATTTGTGATCCTTGAAACAGCCCTGCCCCTCAAGTAGGCATTTTTATCAATCTGCAGCAAGGTCTTGAGGACTGGTGGTAGCTCCTAAAGTGCCTAGTCACCTGCTACAGGAGTTCAAGAAAAAGTGGTGCCCTCGAGTCTTTGCAGCCAACATAGTGGGGTGCTCTTAGCCAGGCTGCAAAACTCACCTACCTATTCACCCTAGAGAATAGGGACATGCTTTTCTTTCAGATTCGCAGGGGCAGCCATCAGCCCCCTGCCTGGCTCAGCACGTGATCCCCTAACACAGCCAGAGTCCAGTGCCTGCACCAATCTCCCATGCCTCTCTAGAACTGGGGGTGACAGCCTGCATCACACACTTGGTGACCGACTGCCTGCACACCCAAGCTGATCCCATATAGGAAATTTTAACAGACTCTGGAGTGCACATACTTAGTTACAGAACTAACTACCTGGTGACAGGACATTAGAGATCAAAAGGTGACAAAAATCAAACTAGTGCACACAAGCAGCCTATTTGGGCATATCAGAACAAAACAAAATAAGAAGCTAGGTCTCACTAAGCAAACACAAAATAAAATTATAATAAATTATTGATGGCTCGGAGACAACAGTAAATATCAAGTCACATAAAGAGGCAATCCATGATGGCTTCAGCAAGCTCCCAAAATAAAGAATC
>NW_004444132.1:1054784-1056094 GCF_000243295.1 Trichechus manatus latirostris
GAAGTGGGAAGCCTTACACTACCTGATTTTAGGACCTATTATACTGCCACGGTAGTCAAGACAGCCTGGTGCTGGTACTATAACAGATACATAGACCAATGGAACAGAGTTGAGAATCCAGATATAAGCTCATCCACCTATGAGCAGCTAATATTTGACAAAGGCCCAAACTCCATTAATCGGGGAAAAGACAGTCTCTGTAACAAATGGTGCTGGCATAATTGGATATCTATGCGCAAAAAACTGAAACAAGACCGATATCTCACACCGTGTACAAAAACTAACTCAAAATGGATCACAGACTTAAATTTAAAATCTAAAACGATAAAGATCATGGAAGAAAAAATAGGGACAATGCTAGAAGCCCTTATACATGGCATAAACACAATACAAACCATAAGTAAGAATGCACAAGCACCAGAAGAGAGACTAGATAAATGGGAGCTCCTAAAAATCAAACACTTAAATGCTCATCCAAACACTTCACCAAAAGAGTGAAAAGACAACCTACAGACTGGGAAAAAATTTTTGGCTAGGACAAATCCAATCAGCGTTTAATCTCTAAAATCTATAAGATACTCCAAAATCTCAACAGCAAAAAGAAAAATAACCCAATTAAATGGGCAAAGGATATGAACAGGCACTTCACCAAAGAAGATATTCAGGCAGCTAACAGACACGTGAAGAAATGCTCACGATCATTAGCCATCAGAGAAATGCAGATCAAAACTACAATGAGATAACATCTCACCCCAACAAGGCTAGCATTAATCCAGAAAACACAAAATAACAAATGCTGGAGAGGTTGTGGAGGGACTGGAACACTTATACACTGTTGGCGGGAAGGTAAACTGGTACAACCACTTCGGAAATTTTTTTGGCGCTTCCTTAAAAAGCTAGAAATAGAAGTATCATACGATCCAGCTATCCCGCTCCTTGGAATATATCCTAGAGAAACAAGAGCCGTCACACGAATAGATATATTCACGCCCACGTTCATTGCAGCACTGTTCACAATAGCCAAAACATGGAAGCAACCTAAGTGCCCATCGATGGACGAGTGGATAAACAAACTATGGTATATCCACACAATGGAATATTACGCAACGATAAAGAAAAATGACGAAGCTGTGAAACATCATATAACTTGGTGGAAGCTAGAACTTATTATGCTGAGTGAATTTAGTCAGGCACAGGACAAATACTGTATAAGACCACTATTATAAGAACTCAAGGAAAGTTTTAAACACAGAAGAAAACATTCTTTGATGGTTACGGGGGTGGGGAGGGAGGGTGAGGGTTATTCACTA
>NW_004444132.1:1056618-1058788 GCF_000243295.1 Trichechus manatus latirostris
AGGCCAACTCTTCAGACAGGGATTGGACTGGACTATGGGACATAAAGTGATACTCGTGAAGAATATGCCCCTTAGACAACTAGATATAAGAGACTAAAGGGGCAGCTTCTGTCCAGAGGTGAGAGGGGAAGGCAGAGAGAGTTAGGAGCTAGTTGAATGTTCATGGGGAATTAGGGGCGGAGGGGAGGAGTGTGCTGTCGCAGAATGGGGTGAACGGTTGGGGTCTCATAACAATGTATGTTAAAAAAAAAATTCTGTATGCGAGACTAACTTGAAATGTAAACTTCATATAATTACAACAATTAAAAAAAAAAAAAAAAAGGTTACTGCCAAGAAAACTGTATGGGACCTTGGGTCTCTGTGAGTCAAAATCAACTCGACAGCACCTAACAACTACATATTCAGGTTACTAGTATTTTGCTCCCTGATGGTTCATTTGGGCTTACCAAACAGACTATGGTAAAGAAAAAGAATACTAATTCTGAATTCCAACCGTGTAAAATATATGTTAGTTAATGATTGCATTCAGCTGTGACAGAAAGATCCCTCTTCTCCTCAAATCTGTTTTAAACCAGTGGTTACCAAACTTTGCTGCACTTTAGAATCATTTGGGGAGTTTTCAAAAATCCCAGTTCCTGGGGTTCATCCTATATAAATTAAATCAGAATCTCTAGGGGTAAGATCCAGGCACTCAAGTATTTAAAACTCTCCAGGTATTTCCAATCTGCAGCCAAGCTTAAGAGCCAGTGGCTTAAACAAGATAGAAGGTAATTCTTTCTCATGTTAAATGCAGTTTAGAGCATATGGAAGCTTTACACATCATCAGAAACCCAGGCTCCTATTCTTCCACAACTTATCCTCAAGAGCTTCGCTTTCATCTTCAGTCACATCATTGTCAAAGATGTCTACTTATCTCCAGTGATCACATCCTTGTTTCAGGCAGCCAGCAGAAATCAAGAAACCAAAAAAAAATTAAAAAAAAAAAAAAAGGTTTTGAGCCTCTTTCCTTCAGGCTTTCGCTAAAGGATCGCCTAAGAACCTAAGAACACTACGCTTTCATGTAAATGAGCAGAAGTCAGGCATATGGACATACCTCCCAGCAAAGAAAGCTAGGAAATACTTTCTTCTATCTGGTTGTATTTGCCTAGTTTTCTCTTACAAAAGAGAGATCCTTTCTTGATGATCTCTTTTACACCATATTTTAAACACTACCAAAATGTTTCCATCTGCCTCCCACACTGAAACATATGGAAATATTTGAAAATAGGAAAAAATTTTGAACTCATGGGGTAATTTTAATGCCATTTTCTTTTACCGTTTTTCCTGGCCTAAGCTAATATCGCATTCTACTTTCCTCCTCAGTTTCTTTGCACTTAATCTTTTAAGAAATTTTTAATCTCTACCTAAATGAAGAGACGAAATAAACATTAATTTTTCATGTGCCAACATATGGCACAGATAATTAGCAATATGTCTGAAAAAAATTCATGACTGTAGTTTATAGCCTGAATATTTTATTATTTTGGATGGAGTCAACCAATCTCTCAGTGTATAAATTGATGCTTGAAAATAATTTTGCAAGCGTTAGACTGGTATTTATCAAGGTATATTTCTAGGACATAATTGATAAATTTATTCATTCATCATGAATTGCATTTCCAAATATCTCTTTTATACTTCCAAGACAATAAATTTGAATAATAGTTGTCTCTTGATATCCTCACATCACTTTTTTATGCAAGCAGAAAACAATTCATTGCTATAAAATTAATATGTAAACTTCCTTTCTTATTCCTCCTGCAAAGTCATGAAACCTCTAGTCATTCACTAAAGAAGAAGTTCAATAACGACCAATAAAATAAAACCAAAAAGATTAAAAGCTGTTCTTTTCTTTCACAACGATAAGTAAAACCTGGATTCAATTCCATTTGCACTTGAAAAGATTCTAATATTTCTTCATATAGCATTTTGGAATACTTGAAAGTCAGGTAACCAAAATAAATCTCCCTATAGATGAATATAAGAAAAGTATTATTTTAAAACTGTCAAGTTTTGGGACTCCGGCAAGATGGCGGTCTAGGCAGAAGCACCACGCCGTCCCTCCACAACAAAGATCCGAAAAACTAAGCCAAACAGAGAATCAACAATCCTGAAACCCTAGAACATCAAA
>NW_004444132.1:1067240-1075357 GCF_000243295.1 Trichechus manatus latirostris
AAAAAAAAAAAGTTGAGAATTTAGAGGGTTAAAATGTTGTGGAGTTGTTAACCAATGTCATAAAACAGCGTGTGTGTTACTGTTACATGAGAAACTATCTGTTCTGTAAGCCTTCACCTGAAGTACAATAAAATATTTAAATAAATAAATAAATAAATAAATAAAAAAGATGGCAGTCTAAATGCGTGCCTCTAAGAAGTTCCCTCCTTGAAGCCAACCTAAGAGAGCAGAGAGGAGACAGAACAAGTGGGAAAGGAAATCGGAAGCCCAAAGCTAAATTTAAGGAATGTTCTTGCTCATATCACAAATGTTGAGGTATTTCTTCCAGGTATTGAATACCCAATCCATTGCCTTCCAGTCTATTCCGACTAATAGCAACCCTGTAGTGACCCTTGTGGCACAGTAGCTAAGTGCTCAGCTGCTAACTGAAAGGTCAGTGGTTCGCACCCACCAGCCACTTGCTCCATGGGAGAAAGATGTGGGAATCTGCTTCCATAAAGATTTACAGCCTTGGAAAACCTGTGGGGCAGTTCTTTTCTGACCTACATGGTCACTATAAGGTATAGAATATATAAACCAAAAACCTGTTGCCATTGAGTCAATTCCAACTCATAGCAACCCCACTGGACAGAGCAGAACTGCCCCATAGAGTTTCCAAGGAGCAGCTGGTGGATTTGAACTGCAAACCTTTTGGTTAGCAGGTGAGCTCTTAACCACTGGACAATCCAAGGATTCACTGGAAACCTAGTTAGAAGGAATTCTGGTTATCTCTATTACATCCACGTACCTACGGAAGTGAAATCTAGAAGCTTCAGCACCCAAAGAAAAGATGAGTCACTTCTGTTTAGTGCACTTTTCATGCCCCCCCCCACCAAAAAAGGAAACTTGCAACCACTCCAAATGGATTGTCCTAACCCTGTTCTTAACAAGAAATTAGGAACCCACAAATAAGTGAGGTAGAGAATTTCTAAGTTATGGATGGTAAAGGAGAGTCAGGGATTGGAAGCTTGCACAGGCCATTAGAATGATGGGCTCAATATACCTAAAACTATTTTCCTTACTAAGAATGGAAAGAAGCAGAGAAGCCATCTCTAACATATTTTATACTACGTAATAAGCAGCTAATTTGTCCAATAAAGACCCATTTCTGACTCACCTTATTAATAGGCAAACATCTGTTGTATGTGGTTTACAAAAGCACTAATGGTAGCCACTTTTATGAAATGGCCTTTCAAATATAATGCCAGCTGAACACTAGAGTAAGAATTCTCATTAAAGGCAACTTATTGTTGCTGGAATTAAAAGTTACATTATTTAATACACATGTACTCTCACACTATCTGCGCTCAAGTATTTGAAAGTAGATTATAGATATCTTAACAGGTGTCAAGGCGGGGTAAAAGGAAACTGGATTTATACCTTATACCCAAAAATTATTTCCAAGTGGATTAAATATTTAAATGTAAAATAAAAACCAATAAATCTTTCAGAAGAGATGAGAGTATCTTTATGGTTTCATATTTGGATAGAATTGCTTAAATAAGTATCATAAAGAAAAAGATTGGTAACTTCTCCATCATTAAAATTATTAAATTCTGTTCATCAAATAAATCATAAAATGGGAAAAAATAAGCCACAAACTGGGCTAAGAATTTGCAATACACATACCTTATAAAGCACTCATATCCAGAATATGCAAATTATTCCTACAAATTGATAAAACATAAAAAAAGAAAAACCTTGAGCATAGTCTTTATATTAGAGGGAATATAAGTAGCCAACAAACAAAAATTGTTCAACTTCACTAATAATCAGGGAAATACATATTTAAATGGACAAATTTATTTTAGCACACATTGAAAAGCTTGACAATACTAAATGTTGGTGAAGACGTGAAGCAACAAGAACTTTGGATAATGCTGGAGACTGTAAAAATTCAGCCACCTTTTTAAAAAATTGGCATTATCTGGTAGAGTTAATCCTTTACGTAACTTGTCTCACAGCATTCTATCCTTAATAGATACTCCAGAGATTCTCAGTGCACATCTATACCAGGTACCGTGCACAAGAATGTATATAGCAACAGCATTGTTAACAATAGTCTAAAACTGGAAACAATGTAAAGATATCTCAGCAGTAAAAATGGTTGTAATATTTTCTCACAATACAATAATCCACATGTATCCACATGGATAACACTCAATACCATAATATTTAATAAAAGAAGGAAGTAAAAGAATTATACATGAAGTGTGGTTCCCTTTGCATAGTATTCAAAAAAGATGAAGATACATAATTAAACTATGTAATTTAGAGGTACACGAACTATAAAGAAAAGCAAGAGACTGATTATCACGTAAGTCAGAACAGTGCTTACTTCTAAAGGGCGGGCAAGAATGTGACCAGGGAGGGACACAGAAGGATCTTCTAAGGGATAGGTCATATTCTCTTTCTTATCGTGACTAATATAATAGGGATATTTAATTCATAATTATTCTTTTACCTGTGTACATACTTTTATATTCATATGTACATATGGTATTTTTCACAATAAAAATATAACACTTACAAAGTAATAAAAAATTAAAAGTATCTGAAAGTAAATCTAAAAAGATATACAAGAATTTTGTGCATAAAATTATAAAAGTGTATAAAAGTACATTAAATATGGTAAAAATTAATGGAGATATTCCATTTTCATAGAGAAGAGGACTCAATTTTGTAAAGATGTCAAATTGATCTATAATTTAATCAATTCTAATCAAAAGCATTTTATTGTGCAATTGCCAAGCTGATTATAAAATTCAGGGTTAGTTGAAAATGTCCCAAAATAGCCAAGATATATTTTCAAAAGTAGAAAAAAATGAGCAACTGTACTATCAGATAATCAAGATTTATTACGGAGCCAAATAAAGAGTCCAGAAACAGATTCAGACATAACTGGATGCTTGATTTATGCCATTGTAGATTAGTAGACAAAAGACAGACTTTTCAATAAATAGAGCTAAGATATTTGTTATCCTGAAGAAAAAAAATTGGATCACCTATGTCTTAATTATCTAGTGCTGCTGTAACAGAAATACCACAAGTGGACGGCTTTAACAAGCAGAAATTTATTCTCTCACAGTCTAGGAAGCTAGAAGCTAGAATTCAGGATGCCAGCTCCAGGGAAACTTTCTCCCTCTGTCAGCCCTGGAGGAAGATGCTTGCCATCAACCTTCTTCTGGTCTAGGAGCTTCTCAGTGGAGGGACCCCAGATTCAAAGGACACACCCTGCCCTGTTTCTTTTTTCTTGGTAGAATGAGATCCCTCTCCTCTCTGCTCAATTCTTCTCTTTTATATCTCAAAAGAGATTGACTGAAAATAAAACCTAATCCTGTAGATTGAATCCTGTCTCGTTAACATAACTGCCTCTAATCCTACCTCATTAACATTATAGATTAGGTTAGGGTTTACAACACATAAGATAATCACATGAGATCACAAAACGGTGGACAAACCACACTATACTGGGAATCATGGCCTAGCCAAGTTGACACATATTTTGGGGGGGACACAATTCTATCCATAACAACCTGTATTGCACCTAGAACAAAAACCAGTTGTAGGTGAATTACAGAATTAAATGTGAAAGGCAAAGGTATAAAACTGTAAAAAACAATATATGACACTATCTTTACTATCTTGTAAGCAATTTTTAAACAAGCATAAAACATAAATTGAACATAGATGAGTTTTACTAGGTTGACATTAATAACTTTTGTTAATCAAAAGACATATAAAGACAATCAAAAAGCAAGCCACACACTGGAAAAAAAAATTTATCATATATATTGCTACCAAATGACTTATAGCTTCAATATATAAAATAATTCTTTTGAAATCAATAAGAGAAAGGCAAACATCCCAATAGAAAAATAAACACAAAGATGTACAAAAATGTCATAGAAATGAAAATGTAAATGACTTAAACATAAAAATATATGCTCAACCACATTACTCATCATAAACTAAAAACCAAAACTCAATGCCATCGAGTCAATTCTGACTCACAGTGACCCAATAGGAAAGAGTTGAACTGTCTCATAGGGTTTCCAATGCTATAAATCTGTACGCAGACTGCCACATCTCTCTCCCTTGGAGCATCTAGTAGGTTGGAACTGCCGACCTTTTGGTTAGCACCTGAGCGCTTTAACCACTGCACCACCAGGGCTACTCATCATAGAGATGCAAATTTAAACCAATTTGATAGCATTTCACAACCATTGGTTGGCAAAATTGAGAAAGTCTGACAGTATCAAGTGATGGTGAGGATATGGAACAATGGTAACTCCCAAACATGCTTAGAATAATAAATTCATACACTCACTTTGGAAAATAATTTGGTATTACCTAGTAAAGGTAAAGATGTTGAAAATCTATACCACACCAACACATTACTCGGTTTATATTTTAGCATCCCCAGATTTATGAAAGTCCTATATCATGAACACTTTACTCTCATTTGTCACCTTTCAGTGTGAGGACCTGCATCTTCTTTTTTTTTTTTTTTTTAATTGGGATTTAAATGGAAGTTTACAGTTCAAGTTAGCTTCTCATACAAAACTTATACACACACTGCTATGTGACCCTAGTTTCACTCCACATACTGTGACAGCACACTCCTCCCTTCTACCCCAGATTTCCCATGTCCATTCAACCAGCTCCTGTCCCTTTCTGCCTTCTCATCTCGCCTCTGGACAGGAGCTGCCCATTTAGACTCATGTATCTATTTGAGCTAAGAAGCACACTCTTCACAAGTATCATTTTATGTCATATAGTCCAGTCTAATCTTTGTCTAAAGAGTTGGTTTCGGGAATGGTTTTAGTTTTGGGCTAACAGAGAGTCCGGGGGTCATGTCTTCCAGTGTCGGTACCTCCAGGCTCAGTCAAACCATTAAGTCCTGTCTTTTTACTAGAATTTTAGTTCTGCACCCCACTTTTATCCTGCTCTGTCAGGGACTCTCTGTTGTGTTCCCTGTCAGGGCAGTCATTGGTATTAGCCAGGTACCGTCTAGCTCTTCCGGTCTCAGGCTGATGGAGTCTCTGGTCTATGTGGCCCTTTTGTCTCTTGGGCTAATATTTTCCTTGTGTCTTTGGTGTTCTTCATTTTCCTTTGCTTCAGGTGGGTTTGGACCAATCGATGCATCTTAGATGGCTGCCCACTAGCTTTTGAGACCCCAGATGCCACCTGCTTCTTCTTTCATCGTTTGGTTTAAAAGAACCATTAAACCTTTGTGTTTCATGTATTTCCTAATTTGTCACACTTTTAGCATTTGCATTCTTATGAAAAATGAATTTCATGTAATATGCATTACCACTAGTCATTTGTTGGTCATGTAAAACATTGAAATTAAAATATACTGATTTCCGAGATTATAAAAAGGATATACTATTGACTTCCTCTTTTTCACTGACCCTCGATGAGATGGATTGACCCAGTGACTGCAACAATGGGCTCAAATATAGCATCAATTGTGAGGATGGTGCAGGACTGGGTATTGTTTCTTTCTGTGGTACATAGGGCTGTTATGAGTTGGAACCAACACAATGGCACCTAACAACAAAGGTTATTCTTAAAGTTAAAACACTTTTGATATTAAAAATTAAAGATGACACGTAGGACTCTGAAATTCTTATATAGAGATTCTTAAGCATTTTAAAAGATGATTCTTAAATGTAAAACTACTTTGACATTAAAAATTAAAGCATGCACAATATACTGGGCAAGACAGCAATGTAGATGACTCCTTCAAAGATAATATGAAATTTATTTTTCTTCAAATTTTGCACAATTCTCTTAGTACATACTATCAAAAAATAAACTTTTTCAGCAGTTTTGTTGGTATCTATGCTTTATGGATTGAATTGTGTCCCCCAAAAATATGTGTCAACTTGGCTAGGCCATGATTCCCATTATTGTGTGATTGTCCACCATTTTCTCATCTGATGTGATTTTCCTATGTGTTACAAATCCTACTTCTATGATGTTAATGAGGCAGGATTAGAGGCAGTTACGTTAATGAGGCAGGACTCGAACTACAAGATTAGGTTGTATACTGAGTCAATCTCTTTTGAGATATAAAAGAGAGAAACAAGCAGAGAGACAAGGGGACATCATACCACCGAGAAAGCAGTGCCAGGAGCAGAGTGCGTCCTTTGGACCCAGGGTTCTTATGCAGAGAAGCTCCTAGACCAAGGGAAGATTGATGACCAGGACCTTCCCCCAGGGTGGACAGAGAGAGAAAGCCTTCCCCTGGATCTTTTGCCCTGAATTCAGACTTCTAACCTACTGGAGTGTGTGAGAATAAACTTCTGTTTGTTAAAGTCAGAAACCCTGCTGGCGTAGTAGCTAAAAGCTCAGCTACTAACCAAAAGGTTGGCAGTTTGAATCCTCCAGGCACTCCTTGGAAACCCTATTGGGCAGTTCTACTCTGTCCTGTAGGGTAGCTATGAGTTGGAATCGACTCAATGGCAACAGGTTTGGTTTTTCTTTTTTTTTTTTTTGTTAAAGTTATCCACTTGCAATATTTCTGTTACAGCAGAATTAGATAACTAAGATATTGTCTTAGTCATCTAGTGCTGCTGTAACAGAAATACCACAAGTGGATGGTTTTAACGAAGAGAAGTTTATTTCCTCACAGTCAAAGTAGGCTAAAAGTCCAAATTCAGGGCATCAGCTCCAGGGGAAGTCTTTTTCTCTCTGTCGGCCTTGTCTCTTCAGTGTTCCCCCAGACTAGGAGCTTCTCAGCGCAGGGACCCCTGTCCAAAGGACGCGCTCTGCTCCCGGCACTGCTTTCTTGATGGTATGAGGTCCCCCTGTCTCACTGTTCACTTCTGTCTTTTATATCTCAAGAGATTGCCTCAGGACACAATCCAGTCTTGTAGATCAGGTCCTGCCTTACTAACACAACTGCTACCCATCCTCCCTCATTAACATCATAGAGGCAGGTTTACAACATACAGGAAGATCACACAATACCAGAAATCATGGCCTGGCCAAATTGATACACACATTTTTTGGGGGACATAATTCAAACCATGACAGATACTATACTACCATGACAATAATTGCTGTGGTTATAAAGCTGACGGAGCCCTTGTGGCACAGTGGTTAAGCACTCTGCTGGTAATTGGAAGGTTGGCAGTTCGAACTGACAAGCCACTCTGTGGGAGAAAGATGTGGCAGTCTACTTTCATAAAGATTTACAGCCCTGGAAACCCTAGGCTTCCACGGGCAGTTTTACTCTGTCTTAGAGGGTCTCTACGAGTCCATAATCAACTTGATGGCAATGGGTTTTTTTGGTTTTTGTTTTTTTGTAAAGCTGATAATTAAATTTACTCAAGAGTTTCTATAGCTTCCCTCACTTAGAAGTCTTTAATATAATTGCAGTTTTTTATGCCTCTTATTTCTTAGTTCTTGTACCTTTTCACCTTTATTTCTTAATTCCTTTCTTTGTTGTTCAATCTGGTGGGCTATACTTTAAGTATGCTTTTATTATATGAATAAAAGTGTATTTTGGAAGTAGATAGGGTATCAGTTAATTCATGAATAAAACAAACATGTTCTTCTTTCTACTATTGAAATAATATTATCTTGATTACTCTTAGCTGTTGTTAAATTACCTCCTTGATCTGATTTTTTGGCAAACTCGAAAAGCAGAGTAAAAATTAAAAATTAAAACAGTCACTTAAAAAAGTTCTTTGAAAAACAATTCATACCTCCTGCTTAAATTTTTAGAACTCATAGAATGGTCACAACCAGGTACTTCATTAAGTTAGCAGGTCCTGGTCAATGTAGGAGAATAGGAAGATTCAGTCTTTTCTCATATATGTACATACATACAGCTTTATCACGTTCTTATATCTACGTACATAAAACCTGTTGCCTTCGAGTTGATTCTGACTCATAGTGACCCTATAGGACAGAGTGAACTGCCCCATAGGGATTCCAATGAACAGGTGGTGGATTTGAACTGCCAAACTTTTGGTTAGCAGCTGAGCTCTTAACCACTGTGCCACCAGCGATCCATCTACATACATAGATAGGTAAAGAAAAAGAAAACAAAGTTATTAAAA
>NW_004444132.1:1075457-1080573 GCF_000243295.1 Trichechus manatus latirostris
TAAATTATATTTTGCCAGCAAAATTAAGTTAATCACCCTTGCTTTTCAAGTTAAAACTAAGAATTAACAGATACTTCTAAGCTTAATGAAAATGCCACTGATATTCGATGTTTAGTATAAAATTGCTTTTCATAGTTTAGTTTTTCTTATTTACTAAATTTTTAACATTTCATCATGTTTCATTATCTCACACATTCAGCATTCAGAAACTTAAAAAATAAAAAAATAATAATCCACAAATTTCTATGGCAAACAAGAAGAGTGGAGAAGGTTATTCTGGGTTACAAACATAATCCTAAGAAAAAAACAATTATCTCAAATCACAATAATAATTAAGCATAATTGAAAATGAGTATGTAGAAAATCTAATTCTCAATAAAAAAAACAAAACAAAAAAAACCTTCAGTATGTCTAAAATGCACTTCTTTGGAATAATGAAGTACCTAAATATAAATGAGCTTAGAAAAGCAAAAAGCTTGGAGTATTGGTAAGATAAACCCTTAGTAAGCCCTTCAGGGCTATAATTCTCCTTTTTAAATACACACTACTGAAATTTTTCAAGATATAGCTTTTCTTTACAAATGAAAAACATGTGTGGCATAAAATGGAAATTAATATTTACAGTTTAGGCTTTTGTCTTTGTATGAGAATTCTAAACTCAGAAGCGTGGCAGCTCTCTCTAGGCTAGAAATTTTCTTTTTTGAGGGACCAGCTGATGAATTTGCACTTTACACTGAAAAGCTTTTTTAGAACTTGTTCCTTAAATGCTGTTAATATGGCATCTAAGCAGGCATGCTAAATAGATACACTGAAAAGTTCTAACAAACTTTGGTTAAAAACGTAATTTAGCATTCACAGAATCATCTTCCTAAAATAGAGTACTTCAGTCATTGTTAAATGTGTCATTTTCAAAAAGCCTGAAGCACTAATCCACCATAAAAACTAATGACCTGAAAAATGGAACTTTGAAATAGAGCAGATTTTCACAGACTGGAAAGAAACCAAAAGGTCTCTGAATTTTTTTTAACCAATTTTATATTTTTAAATGACAGAAGAAATTTTTCATCAAAATAAAATAAGTTAACAATTGGCTGAGAATTTATGGATCTGTTTTTCTTCCAAAAAAAATGGCACCTATATTACAAATTTTCATATATTATTTCCTACTGAAAAGTGAGAATATATTAATGTGAAAATAATTTTTAGTAATTGTGGTAGAGTGAAGGGTTACATGAACACTTCCACAGAAAACACAAAATCTGAACAAAAAATAAAAATGAAAAAAAAATTACTTAAAGGCACCAAAAGTAGGCAGAAACAGAAGAACTAACTTAAAAATCTTCAAGTGAAAAAAGTAAGAATAGCAAGTTTGTGACATTCTACCCAAGATACTCTTAAATGCCCATGTCTACACAGATAGAAAAAACAGCTTTTCCATCATGGTTCAAGGTGACAAAGAACAGAGTTTAGGTCTGAAAGGTAAGCTGGAAATTTAAGAGGTAAACCTGGAAGTACAAGAACCATAAAATGAAACTCTGCTCAAGACTCTGATCTATAAACTACACATATGTAGAGGGGAACACAGGGAGACCAGCAATGAATGAAAGAAGGAATAAATGAATAAATAAATAAAATTCAAACAAACAAAGAAGAGAGAACAAGGCCCAGCAATTAATTAATTAGTTTATTAATTATTTGATTGAGCAATTGATTAAGACAACCAAGAAAAAGAGAGCCGAACTGAGTAAAATTGGTGATGATGCTAATTTTTTTCTTAACTGAGTTTATTCCCAAGCCTGTGTATAGCTCCAGTGACAAAATGCTGGAACCATTCTAGCTTGAGGTGACTGAGGAAAGAGTTTGAAGCTGACAGAACTACTGGCAACTGAGGGTAGATTCCCATAAGCAAAGGAAACACAGAGGGGTAACTCAAATCTAATTATAAAATCTGATTTTGAGATGTCCTTGGATGACTTCCAAACAATGTAGGCATAGTGAGGTTGAGGAACAAAAATAAAGCAAAGTCAGGGTTAACATTTTGAGTCTAGCAAATCAGCTGCTTAGTAGAAAAATGAACTAAAACAATAGAATCCACTCACTGCAATGTATTATCTACAATTTTCATTTTTCTAAGCAAAAATTACTACCAAATAAAAAATCTACTGCCATCAAGTTGATTCCAACTCATAATGACCCCATAGGGTTTCCAAGGATGTAAATCTCTACAGAAGCAGACTGCCACATCTTTACCCTGCAGAGCTGCTGGTGGTTTCAAACCACCGACCTTTCAGTTAGCAGTCTAGCGCTTTAATCACTGTGCCACCAGGGCTCCAAACAACAACAAACAGATATGTGTGACTCACACTTATAAAAAGAGGAAATCACTAGGAATGGATTTCGATGTGGAATTTAAACAGCAAATACTTCAAAGCAGCTATCGAAAATACATTCAAAGTTTCAAGAAGACAACAGTCTTTAAACAGGAGATGATTCTCAAGAGAAACGAAAACTACAAAATAATCAAATGAAAATTTTACAACTGAAAAATATAATTCCTACAATGTGAAAAATTATTAGATGGGCTCAGTAGCATATTAAAAGCAGCAGACAAAAAAAAGTAAACTTGCATATAGATTATAGATCAATAATCCAAAGAAAATAGAGAAAAAAATGACGGAACAAAAATGAACAGAGTCTCTGGGACCTATGCAACAATATCAAGTAGTCTAACAAATATGATGGAGCCCTGGTGTCTCAACAGTTAAGTGCTCAGCTGCTAACCAAAAGGTTGCTGGTTTGAACCTACTCAGTGGCTCTGCAGAAGAAAGACCTGATGATCTGCTCCCATAAAGATTACAGCCTAGGAAACCCTATTGGGCAGTTCTACTCTGTCACATGGGGTTGATATGAGTTTCAAATTGACTCAATGGCATCTAACAACAACAACAAGATATATGCAATTGGAGTTGCAAATGGAAAGCAAAGAGAGAAAAGGAAAATAAAGAACTAATACATAAAAGTTACCATATTTTGACTTCCGGGCAACATGGCACTATATTCAGAAGCACCACACTGTTCCTCTGCAGCAAAGATCAGAAAAACTAAGTCAAACAGAGTCACACGTCAATCAGGAAACCCTAAGCATCCAATGAAGGGATAAAGAACTCAGCTAAGCACCAAATGGAATAAGAAATTGACTGAGAACAGAAAGTGAGGAGAGATACATGCAGAGGTCCCCTATCAGCTACCGCAGCACAGAACCGCCATCTTGGACTCCTATCGGAGATCAGCAAACAGGAGGTAGGAGAAAGCAGCTTCACTGAGCTTCCAGCAGGAAACAGAACAACAGGTAACCAGCGATATACGCTTTCCCAGCCCCCACCCTTCTTCACCCTCACTTAGCCTCCTCTGCTTCCTGTAACCACAGCCTCTTGGCCGGGAAGCACCAGCTTCACCCTAGTGTGGCTTGGATTCCACCCGCCTGCACTGGCTGGCTCCCTGAGTGCCTTTTGTTGGCTGCTGGTGTTGCTTTTTTTTGCTTCTTTAGATTTGTTCCTTACCTCCCGCCACCTCACCCTCCTTTGTCTCAAATACCTGGCTCTGTGTGCCATCTTTTTTTCTTCTTGAAAGGCTGTGAAATACTTCTCAACTGTGAAACTGCTTCACGGCCTGTGCCACCATGCTGGTGGGACCGTTGGGGCTTTATTCTTTGTTTGTTTATTTGCTCTGATTTTTTCTGTTCTTACTTGTTAGTTTTCTTTTTCTTTTCTCGGCTTGGGAGCCCTTTCTAGCTGGGAAGTACTGCACGGCTTGGAAGCTACTCCCTTACTCTGCGCAGATGTACAGCATATCCCTGGGGGCATTTCTTTTTTCTTGTTTTTTGGGTTTTGTTTTTTTGTTTGTTTTGGGGGCTTTTTTTCTTCTATGTTTTGTTTTCTTCTCTCTCGTTTCTTTTTTGTATTTCTTCATTTCCAGTTTCTCAATTTATTCCTTTTTTCTTTTACTATTTTTCTTTTTTTTTATTTTTGTTTTCCCCATTTCTCAGTCTCTCATCTTTCCACTCCAATAGCAAGCTCCCTTAGCACTCTTTTTTGTTTCTGTGTATGTTTTTAGCTCCTGTTCCTGTCTCCTCTCTCTCATCTTTCCCATACCCAACTTAGCTCCACACATCACAATCTACCCCCTCCTTCCTGCTTATCTGCACCATGCACTGAACATCATGCTCCCAAGCAGCACAGGCACAACCGACTGGAACCTGCCGTGCACTGATTCCAGGTCCACACTGTCAACCCTGGTATGTGCTACAAACAACCCATCCCAGAAACTCCCCTTCAGCTGGACCTGCCCTGCTGTACCATACCAGAGTGACTGACCCTGCCCTTTGGAGAAGGAGGTGAAAAGTATCAGGCCCACAGATGAGCAAACAACAAAGAATGCACAGCCTGCCTGCTCAGACATAACTAAATAAAACAAAAAAGCAGGACGAAACAAACAAATCTACAATCAATGAGGAAAATAACCACTGACTTCCCCAAAGACAGTAGACAATATCAAAACGTTTACAAAAATAGGACAGGATGGTGCCAGTAGGCGTTGAAAATAAAATACCAGATGACCTTCCAGTAGAAGAAAAGGCACTAGACCTAACTGATAGGGAATTCAAATCTCTAATATTCACAATTATCCAAGAATCGAAGCAAAAAGCAGACAAAAATGTGGAACAAATAGACAAATTCATGGAAAAGGCAGACAAATTCATGGAAAATACAGACAAAAAAATGGAAGAATTCAAGAAAATAATACAGGAACAAAATTATAAAATAAATTCACAACTAGAAATTATACAAAAACAACAATAAGAAATCCAAAAGAAAAACAACAAGATTTCAGAAATGGACAGTGTCATTGAAGGGCTGAGGAGCAGGTTTGAAACGATGGAAGATAGGATCAGTGAAATTGAATACACACACTCTGATACAACTCTGTTTGAGGAAAAATCAGAAAAAAGAATGAAGAAAAATGAAGAAAACCTGAGAATTATGTGGGATACAATCAAAAGCAAAGATTTCTGAGTGATCGGAGTTCCAAAACGGGGAGAAAACAGAAAACACAGAGA
>NW_004444132.1:1081495-1112881 GCF_000243295.1 Trichechus manatus latirostris
ATAAAGAACAATGATGAATCTGTGAAGCATCTCATAACATGAATGAAACTGGAGGACATTATGCAAAGTGAAATAAGTCAATCACAAAAGGACAAATATTGTATGAGACCTCTACTGTAAAAACTCATGTAAAAGTTTGCACACAAAAAGACACAATCTTTGCTGGTTACGAGGAATGGGGGGGGACTAAACAGACTATAGATAAGTGGTAACTTTGGTGAAGGGTAAGACAGTACACAATACTGGGGAAGCCAGCACAACTTGTTCAAGGAAAGGTCATGGAAGCAACAGAGACACTTCCAAACTCTCTGAGGGACTGAATTGCTGGGCGGAGGGCTGTGGGGACCATGGTCTCAGGGTACATCTAGCTCAACTGGCATAACACAGTTTATAAAGACAATGTTCTACATTCTACCTTGGTGAATAGTGTCTGGGGTCTTAAATGCCTGTAAGCAGCCATCTAAGATACTCCACTAGTCTCACCCCTTCGGGAGCAAGGGAGAATGAAGAGAACAAGATAGAAGGAAAAGATTAGTCCAGAGGACTAATGGACCACACCTACCAAGGCCTCCACCAGCCTGAGTCCAGTACAGCTAGATGGTGCCCAGCTACCACCACTGAATGCTCTGACCGGGATCACAATAGAGGGTCCTAGACAGAGCTGGAAAAGGATGTAGAACAAAATTATAACTCACAAAAAAAAAAGACCAGATTTACTGGCCTGATAGACTGGAGAAACCCCGAGAGTATGGCCCCCAGACACCCTTTTAGCTCAGTGGTGAAGTCACTCCTGGAAGTTCACGGTTCAGCCAGGGATTGGACAGCCTTATAAAACAAAACAGGACTAATGAGGTACAGCAGTCCAGGGACAAGGACTAGAAGGCAGGAGGGGACAGGAAAGCTGGCAATAAGGAACCCAAGTTTGAGAAGGGACAGTGTTGACATGTCGTGGGGTTGTTAACCATTGTCATAGGGCAATATGTGTACTAACTGTCTAATGAGAAACTATTTGTTCTGTAAACCTTTATCTAAGTTACAAAAAAAAAAAAAAAATTATCTATGTGAGATCAAGCTGACAACAGCAATTCAAAAGGTTTAATGGGAAGCCTAGGGGGCAGTGAGTTTAAGATAATGGTGATGGAATAATTTGGAAAAGGAGAGTGAGAATAGCAGCACAGCTGGAAGAATGTAATCGATGTCACTGAATTGTACATGTAGAAACTTTTGAAATGGTGTAACTATGGCTATGTATATTTTCACCCAAAAAAAAGGTCTTCCAAGGTCAAGAAGGGAGAGTGTTGACATGCTGTGGGGTTGTTAACCAATGTCATAAAACAATATGTGTACTGACTGTTTAATGAGAAACTAATTGTTTTGTAAATCTTCATCTAAAGTACAATAAAAAAAATTTTTAAAAAAAAGAAAAGGCAAATGTTTGGAAAACAAAGTTTATTAGTGGTTATTGGGGTGGGAGGGAGGGAGACAGGGGGGTTAATGGTGAGGGAAATATTGAATTGATTAAGGGTAGGGTTGCGCAGTCGATTAGTGTAATTGCTGTCAATAAATTGTAAACCTGTAAAAAAAAGTTACCATATTTTGTTAAAAAAAAATCTTACAGATATAGAAATTTAATAAACTCAAAGTAGGACAAACACACACACACAAGAAAACCACTCCTGGGAATATTACAGTCAAATTACTAACACCATAAAGCAGCAAGAGGAAAACAGCAAAGGGATAATAATGGATCAACTTCTACTTCTCGTCAGAAAAAAATGGAGGTCAGTAAACATTGAAATATCATATTCAAAGAGCTAAAAGAAAAGAAAATACTATGAACTAAGAATACTATCTCCAGTGAAATTTAACTTAAAAAATGAAGGTAAAATATGTACAATTTTTTACCAGAAAACTTACACTACAACAAATGCCAAAGGAAGTTCATCAGGCTAAAGTGAAACCATCCTAGATAGCAACTTAGATCTACTGGAGGAAATGATCAGCATGGAAAATGCTGGGCAAATTAGATAGGTAATATTAGTAGTAATAATAATAATAATGACAATTATATATATATATGCTTTCTTTCAATTTGTTGAAAAAATCCATTAGAATGTTTAAAACAAAATTTATAGCATTTTATTTTGGGGGTTATAAAATATACAGCTAAATAGAGATGTAATATATATACAAAGAAATAAAGATGGGAGGAAATGGAAATATACTACTGTAAAGTTCCTATATTTTACATGAAGTAGTTAAATGTTAATTCTAAGGGGCTATGATAAGGTGAAGATGCATATATTAATACCCAGAAAAAACACTAAACAAATAATACAAAGGGATATCACTAGAAAGCCAATAGAAAAATTAAAATGGAAATTCTAAAAAAAATTTGATTAACACAAAAGAAGTAAGAAAATGAATGACAAAGAAACAAGAAGCAAATAAACTATCAAAAAAAGAAAGCTAGCCAAAATGGAACATTTAATACAACCATATCAGTACTTGTATCACATGTAAATAAATGAAACATTCCAAGCAAAACACAGATTATCAGACTTTAAACAAAAAGTGAAACCAATAATGTACTGTCTTCAAGAGTCATACTTTAAATAAAAATATACAAATAGATGGAAACAAAATGATAGCAAAGGATATATCAAACAAACACTAAGCACGAGAATAATGGAGTAGCTATATCCATTATTAAAGAAAATATACTTCAAGAAGATATACTCAACACAAAAAAAGACACCTAATAACAATAAAAAAGAGCTAATACATCAGAAATATATAGCAATAATAAATACATACACCTAATAGCTGAGAGGCAAAAATGTGTGAAGGTAAACTGACAGAAATAAAGGAAGAAATAAATACACAGCCATAGTTCTTGACTTTAAAACACTTCTCGCAGTTATTGATAGAACAACTAAAGAAAATATTCAGGGAAAATACAGAAGATTCTAATGACAATATCCACACCCTTAACCTAATAGACATTTAGAAACAGAGCACCCACTAACTACAAATTCTTTACAAGTGGACATGGAAATTTCACCAAGATAAACCAAAGATTAGTCTATAAAACAAGTCTCAAAAAGGTTCAAAAGATGAAATCTAGCAAAATAAGCAATCTTACTCTGAAATAAATCAGAAGTCAGCAATAATAAAACATCTAGAAAATCCCTAAACATATGAAACCACAAGAAAAAAACTCACTTCTTGACAATCAATGGGTCAAAGAATAATGAAGGAAAAATGAACTAAATGATAATAAAAACCCACCGTATCAGAATGCATTGCTAAAGCAATTCTAAGAGGTAAATTAATAGCTTTAAATGCCTATATTAAAAAGATAAAGGGTCTGTAATAAATAATGTTGCTTCCTATCATAAGAAACTAGGAAAAGGAAATAAAATGAAACCCAAAGTAGAAGTATGGAAATAGTAAAGATAGGAGCAGAATCAATGAAATAGAAAATAGGCAGGAGGCAGCATCAACATGACGTTGTAGACAGAAGCACCATGCTGTCCCTCTGCAGAAAAGACCTGAAAAACTAAGTGAAACAGATACAAACACCAATCCTGGAACCCTAAGCATCAAATGAAGGAATAAAGAACTTGATCAAGCACCAAATGGAATGAAAAACTGACACAGAACAGAGAACGAGGAGAGCTAGAGTGGAGGTCCCCTACCAGCTAATGTGGCACAGTTTCCCTATCTTGGACTATAGCCACCAAGGAACACTGATAGGGAGTACCGGAAGGCCTCTGCCATTTTCCAACAGGCCACAGTCGCTCCGCCGGAGAGACACTAGCTCACTGCTGCCCGGGTTTGCCCCTCCCCCATCAGGCAGCCCCTTCAGTGCCATTTTTTTGGTTTGTGTTTTCATATTTTGTTTTGGGATTTTTTTGTTGCTTCTCCCTCTCTCTCCTTTCCTTTCTTTTTCCTCACCCCACTAGCCCCATGTCCCTTCCCTTCTTGACAGGCTATGATTTTTGGTTTGTTTGCTTTGTTCTTTTTTCTTTTTCTTTCTTTCTTTCTGTTTCTTCTCTCTCTCTCCTTTCCTTCCTTGCTTTTCTCCTGCCCGTCTAGCCCTGTGCATCGCCCCCACCCCTTCTTGAGGGGCCTTGCTGCACTGCTTGACTGAAGAATCACTGCACCCAGCCTCCCCAGGTCAGCGCTGTTGTCACCAACTGGCTCCCTTAGAGCCATATTATTTATTTATTTATGTTCTGTTTGTTTTTGTTTTCTTATTTTTTGTTGTTTCTTCTCTCTCTCTCTCCCTTCCTTCCTCTCCTTTCTCCCACTCAGCCCCGTGTGCCACCCTAGCCCCCTTCTTGGTGGGCTGTGCTATATGCTCAGCTGGAGATCCTCTGGCACACTGTGTCCCCAGGTTTGCACCACCTCCACAGGCCAGCTCCCTCAGCGCCATATTTTTTATTTTTCTTTATATTTCCTCTTCTCCCTTTTCCTTCTCTTTGCCACCTAGGACCTCAGCTGTCTCTGTGCCTTCCTGACAGGCCATGTCATGCCACCTGGTGAGAGACATCAACTTGTCACCACCCCAATTCCACCCTGCCACCAATGGCCAGCTCCCCCATCACCTTGTATATATTTTTTGTTGTTGTTTTTATTTTTTTATTTTTTGTTTGCTTGTTTGTTGTTTTCTTCTTTCTCTTTCCCTTCTTTCCTTTACAATTTTCTGCCCACCTATCCCTGTGCACTGGCCACACCCCTTCTTGACACCTGAGTCACACCACTCAGCTAGAGAGCCACTGGCGCATGACCTCAATTGGTCTGCCTCACCCCCACCCAATGAATCCTATCACACTGCAATTTTATTTACTTTTTCTTTTTTCATTAATTTTTTTCTTTTTTGCTTTTATTTCTCTCTTCTTTCACTCACCAACTTAGCTCCACACATCAGTCTTCTCTTTCACTCCTGCCCATCTGCACCATGCACCAACCACCACATCCCCGAACAGCACCAACATGGTCCCCTGGACCCTGCCCTGCACTGCCCCTGGCCCTGCCCCATCGGCCACAGTTCATGCTGTGAACTACCCATCCCTGCCCCTCCACCTCTGCTGGACATGCCCTGCTACACCATAGCTGATTGACCAGCCATTCCCACCTGGACAAGGTGGTAAGAAGTATCATGACCACAGGCAAGCAAGCAACAAAACATGCCCAGCCTGCCTGCTCAGACATAACCAAATACAACAAAAAAGCAGGACAAAACATATCTACAGTCAAAAAACAAAGAAAATAATTCCTGAATCTCCTGGAGTCTGCAGACAATTTCAGAATATGCAAAAAACAGGAGAGGGTAGCTCCAGAAAGTGACTAAAATAAAACACCAGATGACTTTCTGCCAGGAGAAAAGGCACTGGAACTACCTGAAAGGGAACTCAAAACTCATATTCAGGGTTCTCCAACAGATGAAGGAAAATGTGGCCAAAAACAAGAGAAAAATAGGCAAAATCATGGAAAATACAGACAAAATCAGGGAAAACACAGACAAAGCAATGGAAGAATTCAGGAAAATAATACAGGAACAAAATGTCAAAATAAATAAACAACTAGAAATCACATAAAAACATCAATTAGAAATCCAAAAGGTAAACAATGAGATTTCCAAAATAGACAGTGCAATAGAAGGTTTTAGAAGCAAATTTGAAGCAATGGAATACACGATCGATGAAATTGAAGACACACCCTTGGATACCACTTTGTTTGAGGAAAAATCACAGAAAACAATGAAGAAAAATGAGCAAACACTGAGAACAATGTGGGATAAAATCAAAAGCAAAAATTTGCGTGTGGCTGGAGTTCCAGAACTGGGGGAGAAAACAGAAAACACAGAGAGGATCATTGAAGATTTGTTGATAGAAAACTTCCCTAATATCATGAAAGACAAAAAGCCAATGATCCAAGAAGTGCAACGAACCCCAAACAGGATAGACCTCAAAAGAAAATCATCAAGACTTATCATAGTCAAGCTCGCTAAAACCAAAGACAAAAAAGATTCCTGAGAGCAGCTCAAGAAAAACAAAAAGTCACATAGAAAGGTGATTATTTGGCAGAAACCATGCAAGCAAGAAGGCAATGGGATGACATACATAAAATCTTGAGAGAAAAAAAACCTGCCAACCAAGAATAATATATCCTGCAAAACTCTCACTCAAATATAGCAAAATTAAGGGTTTCAAAATAAACAGAAATTAAAGCACTATGCAAAAACCAAACCAAACTTATAAGAATTATTAAAGAGAGTCCTTCAGTTAGAGAACAAACAACATCAGACAACAACCTGAATTAAGCACATAAGACAGTATCAGCCAGATATCAACATAGATAATGAACTCTCAAGGACAAAACAAAACTAAAAAATTTACAAGAGGGAACCAGAGAGGTCAGTCTGGAAATGACAACATCAGAACAATGAAACAGGGAATAAATGGTGTAGGTATAGAGCTTTCAAATGGAGAGGAAGTCAAGGCAAGATCAAGTAATAAAAAACCACTTTAAAGTTAGGAAGATAGGGGTAAATTTCAAGGTAACCACAAAGATTAACAAACCAACTCATCAAAATAAAGAAGAAAAACATAAAGTCTCAGTAAACACAAAATCCACAAAAATGAAAGAAACGCAAAAAAAAAAATCCACAAACAATAGGAATTCGGCGCAGAAGTGTAAAAAGAACAAAGAAGACATCAGTACCACAAAAAAAGCACTACAAAATCACAGCAATAAACTCACATCTATCAATACTCACACTGAACATGAATGGCTTAAATGCACCCATAAAGAGACAGAGAATGACAGAATGGAATAAATAATAAGAGCTATCAATATACTGTCTACAAGAGACACACCTTAGAAACAAAGACATAAATATATTGAAAATCAAAGATGGAAAAAAATGTATCAAGCAAACAGCAACTCAAAACAAGCAGGAGTAGAAATACTAATATCAGATAAAATAGACTTTACAACAAAATCCACCATCAAACACAAGGAAGAAAACTATATAATGATTAAAGGGACACTCCACCAAGAAGATGTAACCATAATAAATATCTATGGACCCAATGACAGGGTCACAAATATGTAAAACAAACTCTAACAGCACTGAAAAGAGAAACTGACAGTTCCACAATAATAATAGGAGACTTCAACACACCACTCTTGGTAAAGGACAGAACTTCTAGAAAGAAACTCAACAAAGGTACAGAAGATCTAAAGGCCACAATCAACCAACTCAACCTCACAGACATATATAGAACACTCCAGCCAAAAGCAGCAGAGTACACATTCTTTTCCAATGCACATGGAACATTCTCCAGAATAGACCACATCTTAGGCCACAAAGCAATCCTCAACAAAATCTAAAACATTGAGACAATACAAAGGATCTTCTCTGATCACAATGCCATAAAGGTAAAAATTAATAACAGGAAGAGCAAGGAAAAAAATTAAATAAATGGAAACTGAAGAATACCTTGCTTAAAAACCACTGGGGAAAAGAAGAAATAAAAAATGGAATAAAAGTTTCCTAGAATGAAACAAGAATAAAAACACATCACACCAAAACCTCTGGGAGACAGCAAAGGCAACGATCAGATGGCAATCTATAGCAATGGACACACACCAAAAAAGAAGGGACAAATTAAAAATATTAGCTATACAACTCAAAAAAATAGAAAGAGAACAGCAAAAGAAGCTCACAGCCAACAGAAGAAAGGAAATAATAAAGATCAGAGCAGAAATAAATGAAACAGAAAAAGAAAAACAATAGAAAGAATCAACAAAACCAAAAGCTGGTTCTTCAAAAGGATCAATAAAATCGAAAAATCATTGGCCAGATTTACAAAGGAAAAGCAAGACAGGACACAAATAACCCAAATAAGAAATGAAATGGGGGACATTACAACAGACCCAACTGAAATAAAAAGGATCGTAACAGAGTACTATGAAAAAACTATACTCCTCCAAATTTTAAAACCTAGAGGAAATGGACAAATTTCTCAAAACACACTACCTACCTAAACTAACACAAACTGAGGTCAGAAATTTGAACAGACCGATAACAACAGAAGAGATTGAAAAGGTAATAAACTCCCAAGGAAAAAAGTACTGGCCAAGACGGCTTCACTGGAGAATTCTACCAAACATTCAAAGAAGAGCTTGCACCAGTAGTACGTAAACTATTTCAAAACATAGAAAAGGAATGGATACTTTTGAATTCACACTATGAAGCCAGCATAACACTGATACCAAAACCAGGTAAAGACAACACAAAAAAAGAAAATTACAGACCAACATCTCTCATGAATATAGATGCAAAAATTCTCAACAAAATTCTAGCCAATAGAATTCAGCATCATATCAAAAAAATAATGCTCCACGACCAAGTATGACTCATACAAGGTATGCAAGGATAGTTCAACATTAGAAAATCAATCAACGTAAGCCACCACATAAATAAAAGGAAAGAAAAGAATCATATGATCATCTCAATCTACTCAGAAAAGGCATTTGATAAAGTCCAACACCCATTCTTGATAAAAACTTTCAATAAAATAGGTATAGAACGGAAATTGTTCAACTTTAATAAAGGGAATTTATACAAAAACAAAGCCAACATCATTCTTCATGGAGAGAGGCTGAAAACATTCTCCTTGAGAACAGAAACAAGACAAGGATGCCCTTTATCACCACTCCTATCTGACATTTTTCTGGAAGTCCTAGCTAGAGCAATAAGGCAAGAAAGAGAAATAAAGGGATTCCAAATTGGTAATGAAGAAGTTAAACTGTCACTATTTGCAGATGATATGATACTATATGTAAAGAACCCAAAGGACTCCACAAGAAAACTACTGGAACTAATAGAAAGATTCAGCAGAGTAGCGGAATACAAGGTAAATGTACAAAAATTAGTTGGATTCCTATACACCAATACGGAGGACTGTGAAAAGGAAATTAGGAAAGCAATACCATTTATTATAGCCCCTAAAAGATAAAATACTTAGGAATAAATCTATTCAGGGACATAAAAGACCTATACAAACAAAACTACAAAATACTACTGCAAGAAACCAAACGAGACCTACATAAATGGACATACATACCATGCTCATGGATAAGTAGACTTAACAGTGTGAAAATGTCAATTCTACACAAAACAGTCTACAAATACAATGCAATCCCAATCCAAATACCAACAGCATTTTTTAATGAGATGGAAAAACTAATCATTTTCTTTATAAGAAAAGGAAAGAGGCCTTGGATAAGTAAAGCACTACTGAAGAAAAAGAATAAAGTAGGACTTGCACTACCTGACCTCAGAACCTACTATACAGCTATGGTAGTCAAAACAGTCTGGTACTGGTACAATGAAGTGACACATTGACCAATGGAACAGAATCAAGAACCCAGATATAAATCCATCCACCTACTTGATCTTTGACAAAGCCCCAAAGTCCATTAGTGGGGAAAATACAGTCTTTTTAACAAATAGTGCTGGTAAAACTGGAAGTTCGTATGTGAAAAAATGAAACAGGACCCATGCCTCACACCATACACAAAAACTAATTCAAAATGGATCAAAGACCTAAATATAAAACCCAAAACCATAAAGATCATAGAAGAAAAAATAGGGTCAACAACAGAGGCCCTGATACATGGAATAAACAGCATACAAACCATAACTAACAATACACAAACGCCAGAAGATAATCTAGATAACTGGGATATTTTAAAAATTAAACACTCATACTCATCAAAAGACTTCACTTAAAGAGTAAAAAGGTAACCTACGGACTAGGAAAAAATTTTGGCTATGACAAATCTGACAGGTCTAATCTCCAAAATCTGTAGGAAAATCCAACCCCTCTATAACAAAAAGACAAATAATCCAATTAAAAAATGGGCAAAGGATATGAACAGACACTTCACCAAAGAAGACATTCAGACAGCTAACAGAAACATGAAGTAAATGCTTGAGATCACCAACCATTAGAGAAATGCAAATCAAAACTACAATGAGATACCATCTCACCCCAACATTACTGGCACAAATAAAAAAAAAAAAAACAGAAAATAACAAATGTTCAAGAGGCTGCAGGGAGCTTGGAACTCTTCTGCACTGCTGGTGAGAATGTAAAATAGTACAAGCATTTTGGAAAATGATATGGCACTTCCTTAAAAAGCTAGAAATAGAAATATCATATGATCCAGCAATCCCACTCTTAGGAATATATTCTAGAGAAATAAGAGTCATCACATGAATAGACATATACACATCCATGTTCATTGCAACATTATTCACAATAGCAGAAAGATGGAAACAATCTAAGTGCTCATCAACAGATGAATGGAGAAACAAACTATGGTACATACACACAATGGAATACTACACAGCAGCAAAAAACAATGACGTATCTGCAAAACCTCTCATAACATGGATGAATCTAGAGGGCATTATGCAAAGTGAAATTAGTCAATCACAAAAGGACAAATACTGTATTAGACCAGTATTATCAAAACTCATGAAATGGTTTACCCACAGAAGGAAACAATCTTTGATGGCTACAAGGCAGGGGTGGGGAGGGAAAAACACTAGATAATAAATAAGTGGTAAGTTTGGTGAAGGGTAAGATAGTACACAATACTGGGGAAGTGAGCACAACATGACCAAGGCAAGGTCATGGAAGCTTCATAGACACACCCAAACTCCCTGAGAGACTGAATTACTGATCTGAGCACTGGGGACAATGGTCTTGGGGTACCTCTAGCTTAATTGGCATAATATAGTATATAAAGAAAATGTATATATTCTACTTTGGGAAGTAGCATCTGGAGTCTTAAAAGCTTGTGAGAGGTCATCTAATATATTCCACTGGTCCCACGCTATCTGGAGCAAGGGAAAATGATGAAAACCAAAGACACAAGGGAAAGATTAGACCAAAGGACTAATGGACCACAAGTATCACAGCCTCCACCAGACTGAGTCCAGATCAGCTAGATGGTGCCCAGCTACCACAACCAGCTGCTCTGACAGGGAACACAATAGAAGGCCCCAGACAGAGATGGAGAAAAATGTAGAAGAAAATTCTAACTCACAAAAAAGAGCAGACTTATTGGTCTGACAGAGACTGCAGAAACCTCAAGAGTATGTCCCCCAGACACCCTTTTAACTCAATACTGAAGTCACTCCTGAAGTTCACCCTTCAGCCAAAGATTAGACAGGCCCATAAAACAAAACAAGACTAAATGGGCATACCAGCTCAGGGGCAAAGACGATAACGCAGGAGGGGACAGGAAAGCTGGTAATGGGGAACCCAAGGTCAAGAAGGGGAGAGTGTTGACATGTCATGGGGTTGGCAATCAATGTCTCAAAACAATATGTGTATTAATTGTTTAATGAGAAACCAATTTGTTCTGTAAATCTTCATCCAAAGTACAATAAAAAAAAGAAAATGAAAATAGGCATTGGAAAAAAATTTTAAAAGCCTGTAACACTGAATCCTGTTCTGTGAAAAGATCAAAAAAATTGATAATCCTCTAGTAAGCCAAATCAAAAGATCCCTGGTGGTGCAGTGGTTAAGCACTCGTTGCCTAAGTGAAAGGACTGTGGTTTGATCCCTCCAGCCACTCCACAGGAGAAAGTTGTGGCAGTCCGCTTCCGTAAAGACTGCAGCCTCAGAAACTCTATGGGGCAGTTCTATTCTGTCTTACAGGGTCACTGTAAGTTGTAATCAACTTGACAGCAAAGTTATTTTGTGTGTGTGTGTGTGTAGTTTCTTTTTTTTTTTTAAGCCTGATCAAACAAAGAGAGAAAAGGAAGAAATTACTGCCTTAAAAAACGAAAGCGGGGATACCACTAGAAATACTACAAACTAGGGTTACTAACCATCATAGTTTTCCCAGAACTGAGGGAGTTCCTGTTATTCAGTACTTTCAATCCTAAAACCAGGAAAGTTCCAGGCAAACCAGGATATGCTGGTCACCCTACTACAGACAAGATAGAAGAGGATAGTATGAAAAACTTTATGCAAATAAATTTCCAACTTGCACAAATTCCTTGAATGGTATAATTTACCAAAACTGACAATAGAAGAAATAGAACATTTGAACAACTTTTATCTTAAGGAAGTTGAATTCGTAATTAAATACTTTCCCACAAACGAAACTCCAGGCCCAGATGGATTCATTAAGAAATTTTAGCAAATCTTTAAGGAGTAAATATTGATTAAATATTTAATTAAATATTAAAATAATAATTGAGAAAATGTTTTCCAATTAAGTCTATGACACCTATGTTACTGTGATACCAAAGCCCATGCAGAGGCCTGAGAAGAACAGAAAATTACAGTCAGTATATCTCATTTACATAGATGCAAAAACTCTTGACAAAACATTAAAAAAATGAATTTAACAATACATAATAAGAATAATACATCATGATCAAGTAGGGTTTAATCTAAGAATTAAATGGATGATTTAACAGTTGAAAATGAACCAGTGTAATTTATCCTATTACTCAAATATAAGAGAAAATACATATAGCCATCTCAATAGATACAGATAAAAAAATTGACAAAATTCAACACCATTTCTTAAACAAAAAGCTTTTAAAAAAAACTAGGAATAGAAGTGAATTTCTCAATATTCATAAAATGTCTATAAAGAACTAATATCCAACTTATTATCTAATATCAAACTTAATAGTGATATATTATTTTTCCCCTAAGATCAGGGGAAAAGGCAAAAAAGCCTACTTTGACCATTTTTATTTAATATTGTACTGGAGGGTGTAGTTAGCGTAATAAGGTAAAGAAAAGAAATAAAATACATTAGAAAGGATAATGTTTGTATTCTTTCTGGTCATTTTTGAGCCTGGATGTTATTATAAGATCCTGTTTTTCAACAATAATTAAACCAAAAAAGAAAGTTTAAAAACCATGTCTATGTTAAAAACAAACAACAATAACATTTCATAAGATCAGATTAAGATCAGATGAGACAGCAGAGAACAGTGAGGGGAGCTCAAGCCACAGGCCTGATGAACTCTAAATCAAAACATAACAAGGACGAGTTTAGCTCTGGCAGAATAATAGAGACCCAAAGTTTTCCAGATGAAATGTATTAGCAGACATAGGCTAGTAGCTCAAAATATCGGGTTGTTCAGGCTCTTACATTCAAAAGGAGCCCGAAAAAATTATAGACAATTGCCACCTAGAACTTCAGATTATAGAAGTTGTTCTTAACTTGGGCTGTACATTAGAAACACCTTGGAAGCATTTAAAAATCCTGATACCTGGCCCCACTCAAGATAAATTAAATCACAATCTCAGCAGAAGAGAGAGAGATGCGTGGAGAAACAGAGGAAAAACTGTCTGGTCCTCAAGAAGAAGAGAGGCCTGGCTTTGGAGCTCCATGAACTGCAGGGACATGTCTATGTTCTGAGATCATGTCAGAAAGGCACATTCTGAGAGGTAAAAGGCTATGTGGCGTGCTAAAAGATGTCAACCTTCAGAAAGATTCCTGGGCCCACATGCATCACCAAAACTACTGAAACACTTCAGGGGACCACTCAGTGGTGACTAGTGGCACCTCCTTGAATATTATGCTTTCAGTTGCTGGAAACCTTTGTACATCCTGGGTGTCGGGGGGATGTCTTGTGGTACAGTAGTTAAGCTCTTGGCTGCTAACCAAAAGGTTGGTGGTTCTAATCCACCAGCAGCTCCATGGGAGAAAGATGTGGCAGTCTGCTTCCATAAAAATTTACAGCCTAAGAAATCTTAATAGGACAGTTCTACTCTGTCCTATACGGTCTCTATCAGTCAGAATCATATCGACGGCAACTGGTTTGGTTTTGTTTCGTTTAGTATGGGGGGAGACTCAATAGGGACAGATCTAATTTTCTGACATCTTGGCTGAATGGGAACTTTGAAATCAAATTAAGTTTTATTTAAATCTGAAATTTAATACTTAAATCTAATTTACTTTGTAAAACGGCATGGTATTTCTTGCTCATTAGTGCCTAGTAGGCTGCTCTTACATTGAGAATCTGGGCCCCTAAAAGCGTCTGAATGCATTATAACTGTAACCAGACCTGGAGTGTCAAAGACCAGTTGATACTTGGCCTGGAACAACAAGAAAAATAAGCACCACCTCGTTATCAACCTTTAATTTTCTCTTTTGTGCATATAGTTGCTGTTGTTGTTTTAATATATAAAAGGAATTTTTTGAGAGAGGGAGCTGCACATAAGCATCACATAAGCCTTCTGAGCACTGCATGCAAAAACAATAGAATCCCCAAAAATGGGATCTTTGAAATCAAGGCCTTAATTAGATAAATAAAAAAGTAAGTTGTAATATAATCGATAGAAATTGTACAATTTCTTCATTGCTTCTTAAAATGAAAACAGCAGTTTTCTTAAGAATGGTTAAGGATATCTTTGTAGAATCCAAAGGGAAGAAAATGGACAAAGAAAAGAGGTCACAAAGCCAGCAGAGAACTTGTCCAGTCACCGTTTAGAAAGCACTCCGCTGACCTCTTCATGATTTGCCTTTTAAAACTTTTCTTTGCCTCTTTTCCTGTATCCAATTTTGTCACAATTCTACAAAGCCTTTGTCCTCATTATTTTCAAAAATTCAGATTGGCACATTACCACACTACTCAAACCAGCAACCAGAAATAGATAAAATCGAGAAAGGTTTCAGACACTGAAAGAACTTCTGAGTCAAATATTTTGTTATATCACTTTGTAATTAAGTGACCTGTGATACATAATAATTTATTTTTAGTGTATTATTTTACAAACAGTTTATAGAAGTAAGAATAAAGGGTAAAAGATAATATTATTAAAATTTTTGATAAGAATGTTAACATACCTTACACAGATATTTATTCTACATTCCCCTGGTTTCAAATGTATATGTCTCTAAAATGAGCAACACCCTATAAATGCAATTAACTGCTTATCATGTCCCACATAAACTTGGAACATATCCATTTTGTAAATACTGATTATGGATTTCCAACATATTTTTCTATAATTTCTAGCTTATCATTATTTCTCTTTCTTCTTCCATTTGCATTGTCAAACCACAATACTTTTGAAAATTTGGCAGCTCATAATTTTGTGGAAGAGAGGTTGGTCATAGTCCTAATTCCTATACTGTAAAATGGTTCCATGTTTAAATTTCAAATAGTGCATTGATCAGTACAATAAAGCTTTCCATATATACATCGTCTATTCCTTCCAATCACCTTTGTATACACACATGCCTTCAACATTTGTTTACTTACAAACTATATCAAGTAAATTTTAGTGCATTAATATCACAAAACATGCAAGAATACTATCACACATCCTTTCAGCAAAAGAGGATGATCCAAATTCCTGTCACAAAATATTGCATGACGAAATGTCCTGTTAAATGACTAACTGGGTGAGGATACCACATTTTATTTTTGCCCTTAGAAACATGTTATTAACTCATCAGTTTTGAGTTTGAGTAATGCTTGTAGGATATCATCATCCGAAGACGTATAGCCTGAGATTATATGTATACAGTTGATTTCATCATCATCATTAGAGTCTAGAGTACTGCTATATGTCTCTTTTCATTCATATAAGAATTGTGAAATATCTTTTATCAATATTCTTCTCTTTGTCATTACAAGTGGAAAAAAATTCTCAATTCTCAACTGTGTTCAATAGGAAGGAAGAGAAGGAGGGAGGGAGGAAGGAAGGAAAGAAGGAGGGAAGGAAGGAAAAACGGCACCTCCAAACCCAAACCTCCGCTGCTGTTGAGTTGATTCCAACACATAACAAACCTATAGGACAGAGTAGAACCGCCCCATAGGGTTTCGAAGGAGCGGCTGATGGATTTGAACTGCTGACCTTTTGGTTAGCAGCCGATCTTTTAACCACTGCACCACCCGGGCAGGACTTCTTTTATTCCTTCTTGAAAAATAGTGCAATACTTTGGGCAGATAATAAAAACTGAAGGATGATATAATAAAGATGATTTACTTCACTATTGCATTATCTTTCTAGATGACGCCATCATTTTTTTCAGTATTCTAGTCATTCTTAGCATTGTTAGGAATCATTGATGAATAATAAAATGATTCCATGGATGATGAAACGGCAAAATGTTTCATGATATACGAAAAGGTAAGATCATTAAGGTTCCATAATGTATCTTATATTTATAAAAGAGTCCAATGGATCTATGTGATAACTGCAAAATAGAATGAGTTTTATTTTACTTTTTAAAAAATTATATTAAAAAAAAACAGTAAATTCTCTCTTTGTTCTTTGGAAAACATGTATGAAAGAATAATGATCATGAAATATAATCCCTATAAGTAATTGTTGCTGTTAGGTGCCGTCAAGTGGATTCCAACTCATTGCAGCCTTAAGTGACAGAGTTGAACTGCCCCACAGGTTTTTCTAGACTGTAATTTTTACAGGAACAGACGACCTGATCTTTCTCCTGTAGAGCTGCTGGGTGGGTTCTAACTGCCAACTTTTTGGTGCTCAACCATTGCACCACAAGGGCTCCCTTACAAATAGTTAGCACTGCTCAGAAAAGAAACTCAAAAGCTAAAATTGGAGTAATGAATGCTGCTAGTATATCAAGGGTTCAGGAGTTTCCAATTTATGCTGCTTCAAAAATTCAATCTCTCTATCTGCAAAAATCCTACTATCACTTTCCATCTTCAGAATGCTATTATTATTATTACTTTGGTTACTACAGCGGACTCCAAACTGGACTCGTGGATCCAGATCCCCATGTCTTCCAATTCATTCTCTACCATACTAAGGTCAAGTTTCAAAAACACAACTCTAATCATGTTTCTATTAGGCTTAAAAATGTTCTAATATTTCTCAAATCCCTCAAGATAAAATTCAAATTTCCTTCCATGATTTACAAGATCATTCATAACCTGCCCCTAATTTAACTCTACAGCTTCATCATATACATGATAAAGTCTATGCTTCACATCATTTCAAATGTTCAGTGATCTCACTCTCTCTTCTCAAAGCTCTTCCCTCATGATGTTTTCTCTACTTGGATACATTAAAATAGGTAATTTCCTCTACTTGTAAAACTTTCTATAAATCACCATTTGTCAGGCCAACACCTATTCATAATGAGGTTTAAGGTTGAGTGTCACTTCCTTTCTGAAACCTACCTGGCAAACTGTATTTAATGACAAAACTCGCCAGCTATGGTTTAAATACATCTCTTATTAAACTACTTATCACATCATTTGGAGCCCTGGTAGCAAAGTGGTTAAGAGCTCAGGCTGCTAACCAAAAAGTCGGCAGTTCGAATCCACCAGGCACTCCTTGGAAACCCCATAGGGTAGTTCTACTCTGTCCTATAGAGTCGCTATGAGTTGGAATCGACTTGACAGCTCACAACAACAACAACACACCATTTACTTACCTGTGTCTTCCCATGACACTGAAAATTTAGGAATAGCCATTTCTGTCATTACTTTAGCCATAGTCCTATCATAAGGGTGAATAGGAGGTCCTCAGTGAATGTTGAAATACACAGCAGCTTAGTTATACTTAAAGTTCATTTTCATATTTCAGGTTAATTAGGGTGTACAAAACAAATAAGGAAGACCAAAGAAGAAATGACACCTTTGAATTGTGGTGTTGGCGAAGAATATTGAACATACCATGGACTGCCAAAAGAACAAACAAATCAGTCTTGGAAGAAGTACATCCAGAATGCTCCTTAGAAGCAAAGATACAAGACTACATCTCACATACTTTGGACATGTAATCAGGAGAGATCAGTCCTTGGAGAAGGACTTCATGCTTGTTAAAGAAGAGGGTCAGCAAAAAGAGGAAGAGCCTCAACAAGATGGATTGACACAGTGGCTGCAACACTGGGCTCAAGCATAACAGTGATTGTAGGGATGGCGCAGGACTGGGCAGTGTTACATTCTGTTGTACACAGGGTTGCTATGAGTCGGAACTGACTCGATAGCACTTAACAACAACAACAGGATGTACAAAACTGTAAAGAAAATGAATAAATATGCAACTGTCATAGTAATAATTGTAATTTATATAATTTGGTGCATCTTCCAAAGTGTGTTCATGCTAGAATGTACATGACATGGAGGGACTTTCCAAAGGGGGGATCTTCAATGATCAAACAAGGGAATCATATTTTTTTTTAAAGTATGAAGTTTGCACTATTTATCTGCTATTGTTGGAAAGTAGTAGCGACACAATCACAAACAAGACATAGTTTACGCCCCCAATAACCTGGATCTGAAACCTCTGGTATTTGCAACTGTGCATTATTAGGTTTAGTTACTTACATTTTTAAGCCTCAATTTTCTAAAGTTCTATCATAGGAACTGTGATTTTTCTTATTAACTTTTGAAGCTCTACAGTATTACAAAAATGCCAAAGACATAATAAATGATAAATATATGTGTAAAATAATGAATAAATATAAAATAGAGAATATACCTCCCTTCTGTGTTGTAATGAAGAGTAAACCAGAAAATGCATTAATTAAAGGTAATTAAGTATTATAATAACTATCAAGGAAATATGAATAGAATCAAAATAGGGCCCCAAGGAAGAAATGGAATAGTCACTTCTCTGCTAGGGAGGAGGCGAAGAGTATAGAAAAGACTTCAAGATAAAGTTGATCAAACTAAGCATTGCCAAGTGTTCACCAGGAGGATAGTGCTGAATGGTTTTCCAGAAGGAAGAATCAGCATTATTAGCACAGAAAAAAAGCAAAAATTAGAAGATAAAGGCAGAACTTTTGTGCGCTAATACTATGGAGTTTAACCCATGTTTAATATGATCTGATTTTAATTTCCAAAAATCAGTCTGGCAACAGAGTAGAGAATATATTAGAGAAAGATAAAACTCAAAGCAGAGAGACCAATTTTGATACTATTGTAGTAATTCAGGCTCAAGATGATACATGCTTTAATTCTCAGTAGCTCTAGGGATAGAAAGAAGAGATTGGATATCATGATGCAGAGGTTGAATTTACAAAACTTGGTGACTGAATGGGGGGTAAAGAGTGAAAGATAGGGAATTGTCTATTATGAATACAAAAAGCAGAAAGTGTTTGATAGTTTTTAACTAAAAAGTAAAAGGACTAGATTTGTGTTTTTTAAAAAATCATTCTGAAGAATGTATTTGGGAAAGAGGGGAAACTGGAGGTAAGCAAACAATTTATGAGACAAATTCAATATTTCAGATAAAAGTTGTTGGGAAAGCAAAGTAATATAAATGGAAGAAAGCAGAATATTCTAAATTCTTTGCTAAGACTCATCAATTCTCCTGAATTGTTGAGCACTTCAGGTAATTCACATGGAAATGAACAACAGAGTCAGACACAGCCCCTGAATGTATCTCTAATAATTCTGAATAGTTGAATAAAGATGTGAAAGTTTCAGGCACATGTGTAGTTAGTGTATCTGCTTTCCCACTTGAAACTAAATACTTTGGAAAGGAAGATATGGAAAATGAAAAGCAGAAGTTCTCATTTTGGAACATGGTTGCCAACTTCAGAAAAACTACAAAGTAACAGTTTATCTCTTGATGCCTAGGAAAAATGTGTTTGACAAGAGCACTTTATTTAGTAAATGTGTATTACTTTCCTGTTTTATATTATGGTACTCAGTATACAGACTCGGTATATAGATTAATATATAAATATATATGCATTTATATATTAATATATAAATACATGTATAAAATATTAATATACATGCATATATATTTATATATTAATCTATATACTGAGTGCCATGCATATATATATATATGTGTGTGTGTGTGTACCAATCAGGGTTCTCCAGAGAAACAGAATAGGAGATAGATAATAGATAGATTTACATATATAGATATATAAAATTCTTGGTACAAGCATAAGATGAGATATATATGTATTTGTATATACATCAGGTTCAATAGAGAATCTAAGTTGAGACTTAAATGATGAATAGGAGGTTGATGCATAAATAAATTAGTGACAATCATTTATGGTAGAAAACACAGCAGAAACAAGAGTACAAATTGTACTAATGCAAACTGCCAAAATGGAGTATGTAAGAGTAGAGAATGAAAGAAGAAAGGAGCATAAGCGGTGGCTAGCCAGGGTTTTAGATTTCATCTTGTCCCAACAGGGAGATTCTGAAGAGCTTTCAGCAAAAGGATACCATCACATTTCTAGTCCAGAAAGAGACCCAGCAGCAGTATAAGGGAATATTGGAGCAGCAGAAGTTCCTGATCTCTGCCTTCATTGCACAAACCCAGGCGAAGGAGCCAATTTAGGACAGAAAATCATAAATTCATCTTGGAGTATGTTAAATGTTAACATGAGACATCCAAATGAAAATCACCTTTAGGCTCAGGCAATAGGGCCCCATACTGAGACCTGCTCTTTATATGGCTTCACATGTCACAAACATGCACCCACACACACACACAAAATAGATGTGTTAAAGATCACATGGACACCTCTATCACGTGGGATCTGGTGCTCCGTGCTTGCAGCACAACCTATAGCCCTATATTTTTGCTCTCATTACTAACTGGTTTATGCCCCGTGGAATGCCTTTCTACATCTCTTGGCTTACGCCAATCATACAAAAAAGTGATTGTATCCAAATGTCACAAAAGTTTGTGGGTTAAATCTTAACCCAGATCCAAGTAAAAGCTTGACGACATGAAGTGTTTTTAACAGCTCTTCTTCTTTTCCTTCTTCCATGAAAACATGCCCCAAAAGGGCTGCTGCTTCAAAATGGGTCCCAGAATAGTAAGACACAAGTAGAAGGGCCAGAGCAGCGAACCAACAGCTACTGACATATTGCACGAGCAATACGTAAATGCCTGTTGTCATAAGCTACTGAGATTCTGGGTTTATGTGTTACTGGAGCAAAGCTGACTAATAAAACTAGGAAAAAATGAAGGCAAAGAAGTAATGCAGAGAAATACATAGAAAACTCTAAAAAAAAAAATTCTTGAATGTGAAAGAGTGTTAACTCTAAAGAGACCTGGGACAGAAAAAAGAATATTATTTTAAAATGGTAGAAAGCTCATCAGACTGATGTGATGTGAAGGTGTTGTTAAGGAGAGTATACTGAAGTCACAGGAAAGGGAATAATCCAGAGTGAGGTTCCTGAGATAATGGAGGACATGAAGTTCAGAGAAGAGACGGAAGGATTCTCTTTGAGCAGAAAGGAACATTTTTTTTCCTTTGTAACTGGTAGTCAAGTGGAAATACTGGGTGCACTTGCAGGTGAGTTAGTAAATGGGGAGACTGGAAGTTGAGAGAGATTTTTCAGTGAAGAAGTGAGGATATTTGATGCTATGAGGAGCCAAGATAGAAAGGGGTCCAAGGTTTGAGGAAAGTGGAGCTCTTACGATAGTTTAAAAAAAGAGAGAGAGACTTCAGTAGGGTATATCTGTAAGAATTTCTAGACACATTGAGAGCCCAAATAAATGTGGAGATAAAGATTTATAGAGGCAAAAATCTGCCACATTTCTTAGGAGTGTTTATCTGTCCAGAAAAAATGATTCATCCTAAGATTCATCTTGGATTGGTATTTTAATAGGCTGGTGCAGTGGAATTACAATGATAAAAGGGCTCTGAGAATATTGCAAAAGAACTATTAAAGTGACAAAATGTAGTGTTTAAGACTGAAGAAAGAAGTGAGGACTAACGATGTTAATAATAAATAAATAGAATAAGGGATGGGCAATCTCTAGGAGTCCAGTGAAGAAGGGTGGTTGAAGTAATTGAATAAAAGTGGATTATAAGAAGTTGTGATCACTGGGCATTTAAACAGGCAGAAATAGCATAATTCAGAGAAATGAGTTCCTACTGAAAGATATTTCCAACCTTCATGTAGGGTAGTATATGAGCTCCATTCAGAAGTGCACTCCAGGCAGCTCCTTACTCTGCTACTGTGTAAAGTTAACTAAGCTCATGTCAATTTTAAAAATCTACTAAAAGTGAATCTCAAACAAAACGGAGTGCTCTTTTTTAAAGCTGTCTATTGCTATTGATTTCCACTTCTTCCAAACACAGTGTAAGTTTTCCTGATGAGACATAGATTAGCTTGGTTCAATTCTAACTTTGATGAAAAACTGAGTAACAGACCAGTAACAAAATAAAAGGCAGCTTAGTGTGTTTGCTGTAATTGATTTTATCACTCATATTTTTCTTGACACATTGTCAAGATTAAAAGCAAACATGCTGATATCCTTGAATTCTCTTTTGATCACAGGCATGGAATTTCTAAGGAGATAATCATGAGGAACCCACTTTTCCATTCTTCTTGACCTCAAAAATCCAGAAGAAGTCATTGAAACTTAGGACTGTGCTAAATTGGGCTTATACTGAGAAAGCCATTTTATAGCTCATTTGCCAGAGAAAGAAACTTTGAGGTTCAAAGAACCTTCTATCATCTTCCATCCTTTTGAAATAATGTGTTTTCCACCTCCATGAACATAACGTTTCCCCAATTTCAGTCTAAAAGTGTTCAATTTATAGTGAAGACCTTTTGAGAGGGCAAGGGGAAGAGGTTAAAAAAAGATCTAAGGAATAACAGAAACCTATTTAAACTCAGACCTAATACCCATCTTTAGTCTTTGAGTCTCTGTATGGTTCTGTTCTATTACCAGGGGTTTTTAAATACACAAGAATAAAAAGAAAAGATGTCAATATTTTAAAATCTAATAAATACCCTGACATGCTTAAACTTTAATTATTTTTTATTGACTGGGCTACAAGGTATATTACTAAAAGTTCATCTAAAGAGCTCATTTTAACTATTTGTTATAAATATGTCTATCATTAGCCATTTTGTTAAAACTACTTGTTAGTGAGATCCGTCTTTCTCCCGTTTCCCTCTTATATTTAGGCAGTGATGAGCAGGAGAGGCAAGAAAGGACCTAGAAATTTTCCTGTTCAAGAAAATAGTCCTCTCTATAAAAGAAAGGGTATTAATTTTTTATCTACGAATATCAACATGTCTTCAGTCTGAAGGTTTGTTAGGTCACCAGATGCCTGGATTCACAAGTTCAGTTACATACATTGGAATTCTAAAGCCCTCTTCAACTTCCAAATAGCTTTCACCTTGCTTTTTTTTTTTTTTTTTAACGTGCTCTCTGCTTGTTGTCACCTTATTTATTTATTCTACTGTGCTTTAGGTGAAAGTTTACAGCTCAAGGTAATTTTTCATTCAAAAATTTATACACATATTGTTTTGTGACATTGGTTGCAAAAAAATACGGAATGCTTCACAAATCTGTGTGTTACCGTTGTGCAGGGGCCATGCTAATCTTCTCCGTACCATTATATGTGCTACCAAAGCGAGCACTCATCTGACTCTTTATTGTTGGTCTCAATTCCTTTGCCACCATCTTCTTTCTACAACTCTTTGTCATCCAATGAACACTATCCTCTTCTTTTGTTCCCACAAAATCCCACTAATCAAAAAACGATTTCCGTACCAGACTTTCATTATTTTGGGAATAACTAAGAGTAATTATACCAGACACAGAAAACAATTTCAAATTAAATTCCAGACTTCACTGTTCTCATATATAAATGGATCATTCACCAATAAGAAAAATTATTACCTACTTACCATGTCCTATCTGCCTAATAACACATTCTCACCTCTCATTAACCCTAATATTTCCCTCTTTCCTCTACCATCGAGTTTATCATCATCATCATCATCTCTCTCTAAAGAGAAATGCAAATTTTCTTACTTGATCATAAATATATTTGTGATGAATATTTGATTTGCTCTCTTTCTTTCCAGCTAGGAGCTATAGTTGAGGTGGAAAATGATTTCTAAACTTAGGGGCTCATCAAGGTGCTTTCCTAAAAAAAGAACCATCTAACCCCCATGATTATTTTAACACTCTTCTGCATGGCAGTTATATTTTATTCAGTGATTATTTCTATGCACTATTACCAAAGATTTAAATTTGGCAGTCTGGTAAGGGAAACCCAACTGTGTATAAATGTTTGGCAGAGAAAGTAAATGAATCCTGCTACATTGTGACAAAACTGCCTAAAGCTAACTTCAGATACTAAGTGTATATAATGATTTGTAATAAGAGGTCCACTGTATTAAAAGCAGAATGTTCATAAATGCATTCTAGGTCAACAAATGTCCAAAACGTCTGGGTTAAAAGCAAAAAATAGTAAGTGCATCATATGGCAAGCAATTGAGATTTTTCCAACTGCTTCAGAATGGTTTCTCTGGGTTAACTGCAATAATTTTCTTTCAATCTGTTCTACTTTGTCCTAGCCCACCCACATAATTCAAACCAAATCAGTACCTCTTAACAGCAGGCAATTGAAAAAGGAAAATAGCCTATTTATAAGGTACAGCACAAAAGGGAAAAATAAAAGTAATGTCAAGTATCAAGCTTCCCAATATCTCATGTCTGGCTCCTGAGTGGAAGACTTTCACAGGTCTCCCGCTCAGAATCCACACGCTTACAGCAGGTATGGTGTCCACGGCTCTTCTCCACATAATGCAGCTGCATGCATTCCTGTTTTGCTATCTCAGTGAAAACTAAACGAATGTGTTTGGTTATCTGCAGAGCACCCCAGCAGGATGTATATAGTCCCATCACAAGCAACATTAGTTTGTGGCCTGGCTTGGGACTTCTGCGGTGTCTTGCCTCTCAATTCTTCCCTATCAATGCTGAATCAGCTGTCTGTTGCTCCTCCTTTTTAAAATATAGGTCATATATCATTTTTCTATGCTCCCAAAACCCAGTCAGAAGGATAAGGATTTGGGCACTATCAGCTCAACTTCTTTGTCTTACTGAGTACCTGATTCTATGACATAATATGGTTTAGCTTCTTTTTTTCCAAAGAGGAGAAAGTCATCTCCAAAGGAAGAGCTACAAACACATAATCCTAAATTTGAATAATTATAAACAGAATATCAAGTTATACTTGGTATATCAATAACCATATGTTTTCCAGTATGCAGTTTTCTTTGTACTCAGAACCATCAGATTACTTAAAATACAAATTTTTAATGTCACATAAGGACAAACATCTAAGAAATGCCTGAATGATCAATTTCACCTAGTAATCTGGAAATCTAGTAGCTTCAGTAGTGTGTTCCTGCAATGATATCTATATAGCCAATTTTTCTTTTTACCATCTCAACATTTTGCTCTTCCAGGCATTAAAAATAGTGTAGCATACTTGATTTTTTTTTTTTTTTTTTAGTGCTGTTTGCCTTGCAAAATTAAATAAGTGTAGCTCTGCTCAAAATTTAAGAACTTTTACTGAGTATAGATTGGAGGCAACAAGAACCACCAAAACCAAAGGGTCTAAGCCACTAAATCTTGAAAACGTATTTTTATTGGATATTGTCCAATTCAACATGGACTTCCACCCCGCCTCTGAGTCTGCTTAGAAAAGAACTATTGTCAGCAACAATGATGAGATGATATTTGCATCATTAACATACATTCACCCTGATAAGACATACCCAGACCGGAATCAGCCCTTCATCTTCCACACTATGACAAGAACATTAAATTAATACATAGCATATTAGAATTCACACAGTAAAACACTTAAGCTTTTGACTTCTTAGTTACAATAAGCCTCTGAATTCTCATTTATAAAACAAAATGATAATAAGAGTATAAAATTCACAGGGATTTTCTGAGGATTGTATGAGATATTGCAAGTAAAGCACTGAATAAAGTGAAAGAGCAAATATTAAGAAACTAATATATAGAAGCTATTAATATTATTATTTTCTTTTTGCCTTTTCATTAAATTGGCACTGGGCATGGTACATAAATAATATAAAAAAATCAAGTGAAATGTATATATTTGTGAACACATTTAACATGTCTCATTAATATTATCCCAAGATCAATGACATACAAGAATCAGTCATGTCTTCAGTCCATTACATTTTCCTTTTTTCTCTCTTTTCATGTGAAATCCTACCTTACTAAGAAAACAACTGCCCTCCATGCTCGGTCAACTGGGTTCTGACATGGAAGTATTCTTCCTGGTATTGCATAAGGCCACTAATTCATTACACTAACCATTCATGTGAATTTAATGTTCAAAAAAAAAAAAAAAGAAGAAGAAAGTATTATATAATGAAATAAAGGTTGGATACATGGTTGAGCAAACAGCTACGCAGGAGAGGGAGGTATTATGAGTTTATAATAGTTAACCACAGTATTAAAGAGAAAATCCAAAGCCATTATATGCTTTTCTTGAAAATGTCATCATACTTGTGATACTTCCTCATAACACACTTGAAAAACAAACATAAACAACAGCAAAAGTAAAGATATATTTACAAAACCAGCCCCAAAGTTACAGACAATATTACCATGCTCAACAGACTGGGGATGTTGGATGAACACAGAAATGATGTGACTGCATGCTAAATAATTCTCATGTTAAGGAGAAAACATAGATGTTGATAAATTTCAGAACTCAGATTATAATCACAGAAAAAATATCTTAAATGACTAATAAAGTTTAAAAAATTCTGAAACTCATTTTTAAAAGTGAAACACAAATTAAAACAATGAGTTATGATTTTATACTTATTAGCAAACATTGGAAAAGTAGAGAGCATAAATTGTTGGAGGGAGCATGGGATATGAGAATTTTCATGCTGCACTGATGGGTGTGTAGAATAGTGCAGATATTCTGGAGAGGAAAATAACAGTATTCAGTCAGATTATGTATACAAAGACCCTAGGAAACAGCAATCCTTCCCCTGGGCATTTCTCCAAGAGAAACTGTCCACAGGTCTAGAAGGGATGATTATTGTAGCATTGCTTGTCATGGCAGAGACCTGGAGACAATTTACAGGGCCATTACTGAGGAATGGACATTAAAAACATAGTGGAGAGTGGAGCAAGATGGCAAAGTGAGTGGACACTCCCATTTGCTCCCCAGCAACTAACCCACTGAACAACGAATAAAAACAAGCATAAACCAAGATCTAAGAACTCTGGAGGGCAGCTGAGATGTTGAAGAGTCAGGGTAAGACCAGAAGTGGGAAAGAAGAGAAGTGGGGAAGGCAAAGAAGCTGGGAGAAGCTACCTGCTATCATCAGGAACACTTGTTCATCACAGTCATTTTGGGATGGGGCTGGGCAATACCCAAAACAAGAAACACAGAAAGGGAGTTAATCTGAGGAAGACGTAGTTGATTTTTTAAAGATGGCACAAATTGGCTGTGGGAGTTCATGGGCCCCAAAATTGGGAAGGGCGAAGTGAGGCCATGGTGCTGGGAGAGAGTGCTGCTGAATCTCACTGAGGCCTAAGATGGACGGGCACTAGGACTAGAAGGAACCACAAGGGCAGTAGGGCAAGGGGAATACTTAAAACTGACAGGCAACACAGAGGGAAATAGCTGTTTCCCTGCCCATAGCGGATCACCATGGGAGAGCCTGTGCAGGGGCACCCGTGAGGGAAAGACATAGAAAGTCGAGGCTCACCACTTACTTCAGTGTCTGTGACCAGCTAACCTTCCAACCATGCATGTGTATTGAATTTCGGTGATAAAGCATTCAGATCTCCTGAATCAGCACTGAAAACAAACCTAAGGATAAGAATGCCCTCTAGTTGTTCTCAGGAGATGATACCAAGTGCACAGTCACTGAGTCGATGCTGACTCATAGTTACCCTGTGGGGTGAAGTGGAGCTGCTTGTGGGGTTCCCAGAGCTGTGAGTCTTTGCAGAGGTGGGCTGCTGCATCTTTCTCTTGTGGAGCAGTTGGTGAGTGCAGGCCCCACCCTTTAAGTTGGCAGCCAGGCACTTGTTGCTACACCACCAGGGCATCCAATCAGAAAATTATCCCACAAAAACCAGAATAAAAAATTTAAAGTAAAAAAAAGACAATAAAATGGCACAAGTTCAACAAAAAATAGTAAAACACACAAAATCACAGAAGAAGAAGGACAAATCAAAAAGTAAAATATGAAGAAGAGGAAATTTCCCCTATGCAGGCCAGACTAACACAAAAAATTGATAATTTTCACACTATGGTGCTAAATAGGTTTAAAGAATGCAAAAAGCACACAGAAAACAAAGTAGCGGTGATCAGGAAGCAAATGGAGGAAAAAAAATGAGAGACATGACAAGGAAACTGAAAACACATACATGCACACACACACACACAAAGAGAACTACCAGAACTGAAGAATAAAGCAACAAAATTAGAAAAAGCAAGAGAAACACTCAAAAATAGAATCAAACAGACAGAAGATAGAATAAATGAACTAGAAGACAAAATAACTGAACTTACCAAGTCTCAAGAGAAACAAAAGAGAAGAACAAAGAAAAATTTAAAAAACCCAAAAGGAAATATGGGTTTGAATTAAGAAATCTAATGTTAGAATTATTGGAATCTCAGAGCACCATGGCAACAATAAAAGCATAGAAACAATTTTCCAAGATATAATCAGAAAGAATTTCCCAGACCTGAACACCAGAGAACTAAGCCTGCAAATACAGGAAGCTACATGAACCTCAATCAGAAGAGACACAAAAAGATCAAGTCTATGCAACATTCTAAAAAATTCTTGAAAACCAAAGACAAGCAGAGAATTCTGAAAGCAGTAAGAGAAAAATGAATGCAATATAACATATCAAGAGCTTTCATAAAAATCAGTGAGGATTTCTTTCCAGAAACTCCAGATGCCAGAAGAAAGTTGAGCAACACGTATAAAATACTGAGCAAAAACAATTGTCAACCAAGAATTCTCTAACCAGCAAAGTTTCATTCAAAAACAAAGGGGAAATCAGGACATTCTCAAACAAAGACAAGCTCTAGAAATTTGCCATTACGAGACCAGCTTTGCAAGTATTACTCAAGGGAATACTCCAAATAGAAAGGAAAGAGCATTAAATAAGTGCTCATATCTATAAATGAGAAATAAATAAATCTTAGGAGACAGAGAGATCTTCAAAAAATGCAACTACACAGGCAATCATAAGGACCAAGTATATGATAAGTTCAGGGAATAAATTCAATAATTAAATCTTACAAACAATAAGCACAAAGTAAACTTAACAACAATAGGTTGTATACTGATGTTAAGGAGTCCTGGTGGCACAGTGGTTAAGAGCTCAGCTGTTAACCTACAGGTTGGCAGTTGAAATTCACCAGCTGCTCCTTTGAAACCCTATGGGGCAGTTCTACTCTATCCTATAGGGTTGCTATGAGTTGGAATTGACTCGATGGCAACAAGTTATTGCTGTTAATGGAGACACACCAAAAGAAAGGGAGAGAGAAAAGCATATCAGGGATAGATCTATTACGTTAAGATTGTATGTTAACTGTTGTTCATATGTTAAACATTGTTAAAATTGTAACTTATGTAATGTAATATTATGTGATAACCACTAAGAAATCAACAACAAAAAAAAATTCAGAAGTAAAGAAGGAAGAAAGTAAAAATGCTCATCAATAGAAACAAAAACAGAAAAATCAGAATAAAAAACCAAAGAAGATACAAAAAACTCAAAAAACAAACAGCAAAATGAGTGAGGTAGGCACTTCATTTTCATTAATAACCTTAAATATAAATGGTCTAAATGTCCCATGCAAAAGGCAGAGACTGGCAGAACGAATACAAAAACACAATGCATCCATTTGCTATCTACAAGAAACACACGTTAGACATAAGGAAACAAACAGATTAAAAATAAAAGGAAGGATAAAAATATTCCATGCAACAAGTAAACAAAAAAGAGGAGGGGTGGCCATACTGTGTATCAGATAAAATAGACTTTAAATCAAAATCTATTGCAAGATATAAATAATAATAAAAGGGTCAGTCCAGCAAGAAGACGTAACAATTATAAATATATATGCACCTAACAGCAATGCACCAAAATACATGAAACAAATACTGACTAATATGAAAGGAGAAATAGACAACTCCACAATAATAGTAGAGGACTTCAACACACCACTTTCAATTATAGACAGAACACCTAAAAATAAGATCACTAAGGATACTGAGAACTTAAATGAAACCATAAGCCAATTGGACCTAAAAGACATATATAGAACCTCCACCCAGCATCCGAACAATAAACATTCTTCTCCAGTGCACATGGATCATTTTCCGGAATAGACCATATGCTAGGCACAAAACAAGTCTCAACAAATTTAAAAAAAGATTGAAATTACACAAAGGATCTTCTCTGACCATAACAGTATGAAGTTAGAAATAAATAACAGGAAAAATAAATACATGGAAACTAAATAATACACTACTAAAAAACTATTGGGTCATACAAGAAATCAAAACTGAAATTTTAAAAACTCCTAGATCAAATGAAAATACAAACATAACATATTAAAACCTTCGGGACACAGCAAAAATACTGGTCAGAGGGAAATTCATAACAACAAATGTTTATATTAAAAATAAAGATCCAAAATTATTAACTTAAATTGACAAGTTGAAAAAATAGAAAATGGAGAGCAAAAGAAATCAAAAGCTACCAGAAAAAGGAAATAATAAAGATAGCACAGAAATAAATGAAACAGAATGTAAGAAAACAATAGAAAGAATCTACAAAACCAGAAGATGGTTCTTTGAAAAGATCAATAAAATAGATAAACCCCTGGATAGACTGACAAAAGAAAAAAAAAAGAGGAGGCAAATAACCATATTAAGAAATGAAATTGGTAACATTACAACCAATACAACAGAGACAAAGAAGATCAAAATTGATTACTCTGAAAAATTGTACTTCAACAAATTTGAAAACCTAGATGAAATGGACAGACTCCTAGAAATACACTATCTACCCAAACTAACACAAACAGAAGTCAAAAATATAAACAGGCACATTACAAAAGAAGAGATTGACAACGTCACCAAGAAACTGCCAACAACAATTTAAAAAAAAGCCCAAGACCAGAAGACAATGCTGGAAAATTCTACCAAACATTCAAAGAAGTGTTGACACCAATCCTACTCAATCTCTTCCAAAACACAGAAGAAGGGACACTACCGAACTCTCTCCATGAAGCCAGCAAAACTCTGATACCTAAACCAGGCAAAGACATCACTAAGAAAGAAAATTACAGACAAATATCCCTTTTGAACACAGATGCAAAAATTCTCAACAAAATTCTAGCCTACATAGGTTCCGGCAAAATGGTGCTCTAGGCAGAAGAACCACGTTGTCCCTCCACAGCAAAGATTTGAAAAACTAAGCCAAACAGAGAATACAACAATCCTGAAACCCTAAAACATCAAATGAAGAGATAAAGAACTCAGCCAAGCACCAAATGGAGTGA
>NW_004444132.1:1121014-1126530 GCF_000243295.1 Trichechus manatus latirostris
ACCAATGTCATAAAACAACATGTGTACTACTGTTTCATGAGAAACTATTTGTTCTGTAAGCCTTCACCTGAAGTACAATAAAATAAATAAATAAAAATTCTAGTTCAGCAACATATCAAAAAAATCAAGCACCATGATCAAGTGGGATTCATGCCAAGATTACAAGGGTGATTCAACAGTAGAAAATAAATCAGTGTAATCCACTACATAAATAAAACAAAGGAAAAGAACCATATGATCATATCAATTGACACAGAAAAAGCACTCCGTAAAATTCAACATCTTTTTGTGATAAAAACTCTTAGCAAAGTAAGAATAGAAGGAACTTTTCTCAATATAATTAAGGGCATATATGCAAAACCAACAGTCAACATTATACTCAACAGAGAAGGGCTGAGACCCTTCCCTTTGACAATGGGAACAAGACTATTATTCAACATTGTGCTGCAAGTTCTATCCTGAGATATAAGACAAGAAAGAGAAATAAAAGGTATCCACATTTTAAAGGAAGAAGTAAAACTATCTCTACTTGCAGATGACATGATCCTATACATAGAAGACCCCAAAGATTCCATAAGAAAACTGCTGGAACTAATAGAAGAATTTAGCAACTTTGCAGGGTAGAAGATCAACACCCAAAAATCAGTCGGGTTCCTCTACAGTAACAAAAATTGCTCCGAGAAAGAAATCAAGAAAATAATACCATTTACAACAGCCCCCAAATCAATAAAATACCTAGGAATTAAACTAACCTGGGACATAAAAGACTTATACAATGAAAATTATAAAACACTACTACAAGAGACTAAGACTTACAGAAATGGAAAGGCATCCCTTGCTCATGGATTGGAAGACTTAATATATTGAAAATGTCATTTCTACCTAAAGTGATATACAGATAGAATTCAATTCTGATACAAATTCCAACAATATTCTTTACTGAAATGGAAAGACTAATGTCCAACTTCATATGGAAAGGAAAGAAAACTCAAATAGCCAAAGCAATACTGAAGAAAAAGAACAAAGCAGAAAGCCTCACACTCCTCAATATCAAAACATACTATACAGCTGCTGTAATGAAAACTTCAACGACAGACACATAGACCAAGCAAAGCAAACCAAACCCATTGCTGTCGAGTCAATTCCAACTCATAGCATCCCTACAGGGCAGAGTAGAACTGCCCTGCAGGGTTTCCAAGGAGCAGCTGGTGGATTTTAACTGCTGACCTTTTGGTTAACAGCCGAGCTCTTAACCACTATGCCACCAGGGTTCCACATAGACTAGTGACATAGAACTGAGAATTCAGAATTAAACCCAACCATCTATGGACAACTAATTTTCAACAAGGGGTCAAAGCCCATTCAGTGGGACAGAAAAGGTCTCTTTAATAAATGGTACTGGCAAAACTGGATATCCACCTGCAGAAAAATGAAACAGGACCTATACCTCACATCATACAAGTCATAGAAGCTGCACCCTAGAGGTCATTAGGAGAATATCCCTCTGATGCCTCACCTACTTTTAGGCCCACCTAGGAAATCTCCCTTTGATTACCTTAAAGTCAACTTATTCGTAAGCTAATCACAGTAGTGATAGTCCATCATAATCACTGGTCTTCTCCACACTCAACTGGAGGGAATTATACAGGACATATGCATCCAGGGAATCTGGGATGCCATCTTAGAATTTTGATTACCACAAAGGTCATTAATAGTAGCAAGCTATGAAAGTATAAAGAGTATGATTAATGAAACTCTATACCTAATAAGATTCAAAACTCTAGAATAAATGTGGATGAGTTAAAGAACAGATCAAATACAAATGAAGACAGAATTAGTGAATTGGAAAATGTCACTGAAAAACAATGAAGAGAACACTGAGAAAGTCTAACCTACATCTATTCAGAGTTTCTGCAAGTAATATTAACAGAACAAGTCAGGGAGGCAGTGTTAAAAATTCTAAACGTGGGCATTTTCCAGAGTTGATGAATGACATGAACCCTTGGATAATATGTTGAGTAGAATGAATAAAAAAAAAAAATTAATGCCTATGCACATCTGAGTCAAATTGCAGAATACCAAAGATAAATAAAGTCTTAAAATTAACAAGAAATGAGAGAGAGAGTGAGCAAACTATTAGACGGATTGGAAACCAGACAACAATGAAATTATCTTTTCAAAATGTTTAGATAAACAACTATTAACCTTTAATTTTGTAACTATCAACAGTAATTCTCAGAAAAATATACAACAGATTATATTATTGATGTGAATTGTAAAAATGCAAATCCAAACAGCATAAAATGTTTAGGGATATGTATGGTTTAATCATTTCAATTTGCTGTTTTTATAAGTCAAAAACTTGAGCATTTGCAATTTCATATGGTTCGCCCTAACATATATAAATGTGAAAAAATTTACGAAGCAAGAAAATGAAGTAATTAATATAACATTCAAGATTTATTTATTCATGTACCTGGTAAGACTGAGTTGATAGAAATGGAGCAGTCAACAAAACGTAGCACCTATTCTTACGTTCTCTTGGAGAATTCATTTTAGCAGAGAGAGAAACAATAAACATACTAAAATCATGTGATTAATCTATGGAAATATAGAAACAAAGCAGATAAGGCAGTCTGGGTGTGCTTGGAGGAAATTGGGTGGCTATTTTACACATAGGCTAACAGAAGATGTCTCTGATTAGGCACAGTTTGAGAAAAATACCTGATGGAAAGGAAGAAGAAGGCCAATGGCTTTCTGGGGAAATAGTATGACCGGCAGAGGGAACAGCAGACATAAAACCCCTGAAAAAGGTGTGTGCTTATATCATTCCAAGAATAAGAATAGCAAGAATGTCTACCTAACTGGGGCAAAAAAAGTGACTGTGAGGCCGGGGGGTGGTGCTGGGGGGGTGATAGGAAATGAGATCAGAGAAGCCAGAGGCCAGATTATGTAGGACCCAACAGGCCAGTATAAGGATTTTCTCTTCTACTCTGTATTACATGGAAAGCCACTGCAGTCTGAAGCAAAGAAATGATGCAATCTGCCTAACGTTTTACAAGAATCACTCTGGATGTCATATGGAGAAGAGAAAAAGGGAGAAAGATCAAAAGCCAAATACTGTATTTTTATGCAAATAACGTGTGCCTTATACTTTTTTTTTTTGCCAACTGTGAAGCCCCTCCCACATTATTTTCCTAGGTGCGGTATTTGCGTTGTATGTGTGAGCGAGTTATTTATGTGGGTGTGTTATTTGCGAAAACATGGTATAAAGCAACAGTAATAATCCAGGCAAGAGAAGAGGTCGTGAGAAACCAGAGTGAATTGATTCCGGATCTTTTGAAGGTAAGATCAAAGGGTTTCCTGATTAATTAAATGTAATTATGAAGGAAAAAAAAAAAGTCAAAAAGAACTCCAAAATGTTTGGCCCAAGGAACTGGAAAAGTAGGGGAAAATGTGAAAGGAGGAAGCTGAGCAGGGGTGCCTAGAAAATGAGGTTTTGGTTGGAATATTAAGCTTGAGACACTATCAGCCGTCTAAATGGAGGAGTAGGGAATTGCATACAGAACTCTGATGTTCAAAAGAAATTTCTTGGCTGGAAATTAAATTATGGGACTCTTTGATGTATTGATGATTTTTCAAAAGCTAACACCAGTTAGATCACCTAGAGAGTGACTGTAGATAGAGGAGAAAGGATTGAGGGCTGAGCCCTGGGGTACTTCTGGGCTTAGTGGTCTAGAAGAGGAGAAGAAACAAGCAAGGAGATTTACAAGGAGCAGCAGTGAAGTAGGAAGAAAATCAAGCCAAAGTGGAACCTCTGACACAAATTAACATGATGCTTCAGGAAAGTGTGACTTATATCTGGTGGGGAGGGGAGTAATAAAATTACTGGACGGTGGGGAATGGCTTTAGTGATATTGGTGGCATTCTATTTTCTAATCTGGGTGGTTTATTATTTGATATAGTATGTATTATGATTTTGTTACAAAGGAAATAACTCCAAGTAAAAAATAAAAATAAGCTGAAAATCCATTACCAAGGAAAAACGTGGTGGCATAGAAAGAAAAAGGGAAATAATTATTTTCCTAGATTTCTATAGAAAATAAGCCACCATAGACGGCAATTATGTTGCGAAATGAAGGAAGAGGCATATATTAACAGCTCAATTTGTCACCAGTTTTAGAAGCTATGTCACGATATGTGTCCCAATACTTATTAATACTATCCAACCAAAGAGAAATTAGTAAATTTTGAATGGTGTACAGTTGGCCAAGAGTTACATGTTCCATCTGTGAAAAAAAATCACGATATGCTAAACTGTATATAAAGAACAGTATTTTCCAAATATATTTTTATGAAACATGCTTAAAATCTTTACAACTAAAGCTGCAATGTTGATAGAAAAACAACAATAAAAATGAAGCCCTTTGGGTTTATTCATTTATCTTATAAATACACTAGAGGAAAAAATGTAATTTCCTCTTAAAATATATAAAACTCATTCTGAAAACTTTCCCCCTTGAGAAATAATAATTCATGAGAAATATTTCCAAAGTTTTGTTACCCTTTGTTTTAACATAACAAAAGCCCATAAAAATTTATCTTTTGCTTTTGATGCTGTGCTTTGAAAATGGTTTTCCCAATGAGAGAATAAAATAGACCTCTAGATAGCATTTCTATACCTGCCTTCATATTAAAAAATGATAAGCAGCAGTTCTATTTCCTCACCCTTACTTGGTAAGGGGTCATGGCAGGGGGTGAGGGAGGGAGCACAGAAAGTAGATACATCATGTCAAGCAGCTCAAGATGTAGATTATTTACTCATTTATTGCTAAAGATAAACTGCATAGTACCAGCAGAAGAATCTCTCTGTCTCTCTCTCTTTCAACTTCTTTAGCTAAAGCTTCTTGACTTTACTTGAAGCATATAATGAAGCTGCCACTAGTAATTATATAATCCACCTCTGACTAATATTGGAGATTATCTTCTCAAGCTATGTCTGTATCTATGTAAAGGGAATCATTTCAAAAGCAAACAGAGAAGTATCCTGAACTTCCTTGAAAGGGGTATTTTGATAGCTTCCAGCCATGATAGGAGGTAGGATTAGACTCATTCTTGGGGAAAATTTTCTATATAAAAACTGCTAGAATTGGAAGAGAGGCATTAACTAAAACCTAGAGATATCACCTGAACTGGTTTGTATATACCCAAAGCTGTAAGAGCAATCAACTGGATCTATTCAAATATCCTACTGATTTAGTTATTTAAAATATTAAACTGATTATTTGACGTCATTCTAGCAAAAAAAAGTATTAGACTTTTTTTGGAATTTTTTGGAATCTTATAGTCATAAGTGATGATGACATGACATAAAAAATAAATTTTTTAATGAAGTCATCCATTTTTCCCATTGACATACATGCCTACAAATTGGAAAACATCATTACCTCAAGTTTTTTCCTCTCTTCTATTAAAATGGCTCATTTCCCATGGGAACTTTAAATATATATATATAT
>NW_004444132.1:1126630-1243141 GCF_000243295.1 Trichechus manatus latirostris
ATGGGTCGAAATATTTTTATAACCAAAAAATGAATACTTTCCTACATATGCTTCCACTATGACAAGATTAATCATTTATATGTCATTTGTATTGTTGTGTAAGTATATATATATATCTAAAATGAAACATTTACCATTTCAACACTTTTTCCATATACAATTCAGTAACATGAATTACATATATCATGTTGCACAACCATCAAAATTAGTCATCAGTTTTACAACTAAAATATAATCTTCTAAATTGACATCCTTCTTTCACACTCAAAACTGTTTAGAGAAATAAAACATTATTATCATAACTTCTATCTGTGGCCATGCATTACATTAACAATTACTATATATAGTCGTGAAGCAGCACACATACCTATCTAGAAGATTGTTGTTGTTGTTAGGTGCCATCGAGTCAATTCCAACTCATAATGACCCAATGTATAACAGAACAAAACACTGCCCGGTCCTGCACTATCCTCACAATTGTTCCTATGTTGAAGCCCATTGTTGCAGCCACCGTGTCAATCCATTTCCTTGAGGGTTTTGCTCTTTTTCGCTGACTCTCTACTTTAGCAAGCGTGATGTTCTTCTCCAGGGACTTGTCCCTCCTGATAACATGTCCAAAGTATGTGAGACAAATTCTTGCCATTCTTGTTTCTAATGAATACTCTGGCTGTACTTCTTCCCAGACAGATTCATTCATCCTTCTGGCAGTCCATGGTATAGTCAATATTCTTCGCCAATACCACAATTCAAAGGCATCAATTCTACTTCAGTCTTCCGTATTCATTGTCCAGCTTTCACATGCATATGAGGCAAGCATATGAAGCGATTGAAAACACCATGGCTTGGGTCAGGCACACCTTAGTCCTTAAAGTGACATCTTTGTTTTTTAACACTTTAAAGAGGTATTTTGCAACAGATTTGCCCAATGCAATGCATCATTTGATTTCTTGACTGCTGCTTCCATGGGCGTTAATTGAGGATCCAAGTAAAATGAAATCCTTAACAATTTCAATATTTTCTCCGTTTATCATGATGCTGCTTATTGGTTGATATAATCTAAAAGATTATAACCTCAAAATTTTAGTACAATTATAGCTGAATACCAATAAGGCTTATAGATAACTGAATAAAAATGAATGTGTAATTTATTTCATCTTCTTAAGGGCAGTGATAACACCCCAGAAGGAAATGCTGATAAATAATTTAGGTCCTATTTACAATTCTATAATGAACATTTATTATGTGAATGTCTTCTGAAGTATTAATATCTGTTAATGAATCTCAATGAGTTTGAGTTTCTATGAATATTCTAGGATAGATGTAATTAAATATGTAACAACCATTTGTTTAATATCCATTTGCCCACTAGACAATAAGGCAGGCAATATGTTTGCTTTTATTTTTCCTGAGCACTAAATACATAGTGTTGACCGAATGAATAAATAAATGATTGATTGAATTATTGTACATAATAATGTCTAGCTTCAGTCAAAATTCTATGCACTGATAATACAGCATTCTATAACAAAGGCTTGTTCTTCAGAATAGAATAATATGCTAAACTTTAAATCACATTTTATTCCAGTGAGGTTTTCTGCTTCAGTCAGGTCAATTGTGAATAGGACCTGCATCTAGACTACATTTATATTATTATCAAAATTAAAACACAAAAATTAAAATATTTGGGGGAAAATGTATAGATTCCCAATAATATAGATATAGATTCCCAGGAATCAGACAACTCTAACATGTAAAATACAGGAAGAGACAGTTCATTGAAATGGAAGACAATGACAAGTCAATAACGGAGGTACTGATTTAGAAAATAATATTGGAATCATTTATTCCCTTTCCTTGAGCGTAGAGAATGCGACCCAGCTGGAGCTGGGCTCACAAGGACTCACAAGGACACATCAACTGGGCCCTGAGTAAAGACAATAGTTAGGGTAATCTTGGGGGAAAATATATTTTACGGAAACTTTAACATAAGCCAATCAAACAGAACACAAAAGACTTTCCACTCTTACCTCTTTCTATTAGCATTTAGTGAATAGAAATTTGTTGGACCAATAAAGAGCCTCCTGACTGTCGTTACTGAAACCTGTACCAATGATTGTTAAGAAAGGCAATTCGAAATGTAGAATCCCAGTCTCTAGCCAATCTGTGAAAACGTAAAGCTTTCAATGGTTTTGCCCATTTGTAATGTTAGTATATAATGATGACTGTAATGGTTTTTGGACTCGGGCAGACATGGCTGTGGCAGCATGCTTGTCCGTCTTCCCACTCTTGCCTGTTCTGTAATATTCTTTGGACTCAGGCAGACATGGCTCTAGCAGGATGCTTGTCCTTTTCCCACTTTTGTCTTTCTGTGATACTTCCTTGGACTTGGGCAGACATGGCTCTGGCAGCATGGTTGTCCACTTCCCACTTTTGCCTTTTTGAATATATGTCAAATAAAACTTTCTTTTTGCTTTACTAAACTTTGTGATGTTTTTCCCCTAAAACACTACTTGAAATCACACTGAGTACTAATCACCTATTCAGCAATTTGTATGGTCAGACCTACTCTACAACCTATAAACACAAACCAGTATACAAAGTATATAAATTCCCACATGAAGTATATACATTTACGTCTTTAAAAGAAATGGCTTTGGGGATTTAGTCTGTCCCTATTTCCTTTACCACTCTGCATATATATAAAGAAGATGCTCCCTTCTTTACCATATGAAGATCATTCTCTCACCCATTCAGTGGATACACCTCCTAATAAGGGCAAGCTCTGCATAGTCTAGAAGCATTGGTGGTTCAGTGGTAGACTTCTCACCTTTCACGTGGAAGACCTGGTTTGATTCTAGCCCAGGTACCTCATGCGCAGCCACCACCTGTCAGTAGAGGCTTATGTGTTGCTATGACGCTGATGAGTCTTCAGCAGAGCTTCCAGATTAAGGCAGACTAGAAAGAAATGCCTGATAATATATCTGAAAATCAGCCAATGAAAACCATATGGATCACAACAGTCTGATCTGCAACTGATTGTGGGAATGGCACAGAACCAGGCAGTATTTTGTTTTGTTGTGCATGCGGTCACCTTGGGTCACGGGCAAACTCAATGGCAGCTAACAACCACAACTGTATAGTCTAGTCAAGAAGGTGGTTCACGAAGAACCAGGGAGGAAGAGGAGAGAGAAGGAAATCTCTATTGAGCTCCTACCACATACAAGATCCTATGATAGTTACTTTTATTTAAATCTTCCCTAAAAGCGAAGCAACAGCTCTCATTCAAGCCTACTACGTATGTAAGCTATTAGCAGCCTTTTCTTCTCAATGTTTGTTATGCTTTGCCCTGTTCTAAAAATACTTTCATAGGTGGCATCACAAAGTCTATAATCACAATGCTGATAAGCGCAAGCCCGTAGCATTGCAGTGTCAGGATCAATGCAACTCGTCATCTATGCAGCAAGAATCAGGATGTGACATGGAATTTTCATGACGACCCCAGTGCTGCCTGACAGCTGGCTTAACTTAAATACAAAAAGAGATGTGAAAATGCAAGCAAAGTCAGAGCTGACATTAAGGACAGATGAAAAAGACAACAAATTAAACTGCATGGCATAAAAAAGATATATTTATAATGGCTCATCACATGCCAAAAAAATAGACACTATGTTTTTTTGTTTTGCTTTTTCTGTGACAATGTATTCAGTGAGGTTAGACTGAAGCTGTATATTAACAAAATTAGAATATCTTCATGTTATCTTAATATGAGGATGGTGCAGGACCAGGCAGTGTATCGTTCTGTTGTACATAGGGTCACTATGAGTCGGAACTGACCCTATGGCACCTCACAACAACACCTTAATAAAATTGTTCCTGCACAAATAAGAGTTGGGATAGTGTGTTACACAGCATTAGATAACTGATACAGGAAAAAATAAATTTAAAAGATAGTTTATAGCAATATTACAAAGATTTTTAAAAAGGGATGAGGAATATTCAACAAATAAAGAAATAATAAAATATAATTTCAATGAGCTGAAGATTTTACTTTTTCAGATGAAAAGACATTCCTTAGGACCAGGTAAAATTAATGAAAAGGGAGCACACTAAGTAGACCTCAGTGTTGTTTCATTCTTTCCCCTAATGTCAAAAATGAAGAAAAAATCCTGAATTTGAGTTTTAGAGGGAAACATTGCAATTCAAAAATCATCCCATCCAAACTATGATTTTCCTTTGAAAGTAAATGAACAAAATACTCATACATGAAAGCACCCATGGAAATACAGGAAATGCACTATGTACACAGACTTTCTGAAAAAAAATTCAAAGACATATTCCACTAAACCAAAAATTAATTTTAAAAAATTGGGAATAGGAAAAACATAATAAAAAATAGCAATGAGCAATAAAACATTCGTACTTAAAGTTGCCTTTTAAGAGTTGAGATAGCCACAAGGTATCAAGTAAACACGCAATCATATGCAAGAGACAGAATCCATCTGAATGTTTTAGTTTCTAGGTGTTAGCAGCTTCTCTAACAAGTGAACTTTAATAATGAACTCATTGAGAATCACTAGTAAATATTAATACTTCAGAAGACAAATCAAATTGGACCTTCTGCATATTGTCCATAGAACAGGACATCTATCCTGGTCCAGAAAAGAACTGTCAGCACTTTCTCCGCCCCTTCCAAATGAGCTGGGTCGCTAGAATTCTGAGAGTGTTTCCAGTTTCAACACCCAGCTGAGTGAGAATTCAATTTGAAGTACAAATACCAATTAGCTAACTGAAAGGTCAAAACAGTGATTTTTGGTCTCAGGGCAAATTGAAAAGCTTCACAAACACTGAATAAAAAAGAACATACACCTGAAGGGAAGCCATTCAAGAAGGCTCACCTATGCAAACTAAAAATTTCGCATTGGTGATGCGTTTTTTAACGTAAAACAGAGATTTTTGTTAACACCGTTTATTAATAAAGTATCTTCTAAAATACAAGATCTTGATTTTTTATTACTCTGAATTTTTTATAACTGTGCTTGATTTGGAACTATTGTAAAAAAGATAATTTTTCAATATTAAATGATGATTTTGGAAGGCAGTTTATCTCATCCTGCAGTACTCATCCAGTTTTACACGAGGAAAAAAAGTTTAATGTTTTTATCCAATAATCAAACCTAGTGTATCACAAATTATTTCATAGCATGAAATGATCATCAGAGAAACAAAATAAATGAATTTCTTTATTCAGGACTTCTCAGAACCTTCAATATGCTAATACAGCAAACACCGTCTTCAAGGCCTTTACATTTGCAATTCCCAATGCCAGGAAAGCTCTTCATAGAAGGGAAAGATGTCTAGCATTTCCAAAACCTATCTGACAAAGAAGATATTTTCTTGGAAAGGTATTAAAATCTGTCAAATAGTGCTTCATAGAACTCTTGTTTGGAAATGTTGCCATAGAGATTCTAAGTATTGTACCAACTCAAGCAATAATTTTCCACCATCATTTCAGTATAGTAATAACATCCAGTCCTAATCAGGAAATGAGGGATAATTGTTTGTTCTCTGATGTTCTTAGTATCTAAGAGATTGCCTGGCTCAAAAATATTGATTGAGCAATTAACCAAAGAGAACACACCTTCTAATTAAAACTAAATTCACAGAGCATGTAGGCTCATGGAACTGCAACATTAGAAACAATATACAATTTTTAAAAATCGATTATCATATAAGCACATGTTGGCTTCTAGGCCTTTGTGTTTGCATTCCCCACTCAGGGATAGCTTTTCCTCCAGTTACTCGGCCTACTCCCTCATTTTCCTGAGGTGTCTGCTCAAAATTCACTTTGTTAGAGAGATCTTCCCTGACCACCTACATAAAATTATAGTGTTGGCAAACAATATTGAATATACCACGAACTGCCAGAAGAACAAACAAATCTGTCTTGGGAGAAGTACAGCCGTAATGCTCAATAGAAGTGAGGATGGTGAGACTTCGTCTTGCATACTTTGGACATATTATCAAGAGGTACCAGTCCGTGGAGAAGGACATAAGCTTGGCAAAAGTAGAGGGTCAGCGAAAAAGAGGAAGCCCTCAACGAGATGGATTGACACAGTGGCTGCAACAATGGGCTCAAGCATAGCAACAATTGTGAGGATGGCACAGGACCAGGGTTGCTATGAGTCAGAACTGACTCGAAGGTACCTAACGACAACAATACCCAGCTACCCCTGTCCCTTCCTGTCCCCCTTACTCTGTTTAAAGCTATCATCATCTGACGCATTACTTGCTTGTTGTCTCTTTTTGACGGAAATATAAATTCTACAAAGTAAAGATTATATCTTGTTTAGTCCTCTACGCCTAGTATCTAGGGTATTTCCAGGCATATAAAGGGCATTTGGAGCCCTAATGGAACAGTGGTTAAGAGATACAGCTGCTAACCAAAAGGTCAGCTACTAACCAAAAAGGTTGCAGTTCCAATCCACCAGCCACTCTTTGGAAACCCTATGGTGCAGTTGTACTCTGTCCTATAGGGTCACTGTGAGTCGGGATAGACTCCACGGCAACGAGTTTGGTTTGTTTGTTTTCTTTAAAGGGCACTCAATAAATATTTATCAAATGAATAGGTAGATAAAGAAATAGTTTAAATGTCTAAAAACAAAAAACCCACACTCATTGTCATCAAGTCAATTCTGACCCATAGCGACCCTCTAGGTGTAATTTAGACAGTTTTTTTTTAAATCTTTAGCCTGAAATCAACTATGCGTTAAGAAGCAAAAAAGAGAAGTTTTATAGCATCCCCTTCATATATTTTATCATTACTATTCAAACTTATGCACAACCAGAAAAATGAGCAAAGTACATTGTCATGGATTGAATTGTGTCCCCCCAAAATGTGTGTCAACTTGGCTAGGCCATGATTTCCAGTACTGTGTGATTGTCCACCATTTTGTCATCTGATCTGATTTCCTATGTATTATAAATCTTACCTCTGTGATGTTAATGAGGCAGGATTAGAGGTAGTTATATTAATGAGGTAGGACTCAATCTACATGATTAGATTTTATCTTGAGTCAATCTCTTTTGAGATATAAAAGAGAGAAGCCAGCAGAGAGACAGGGGGACCTCACACCACCAAGAAAGTAGTGCATCATTTGGACCTGGGATCCCTGCACTGAGAAGCTCCTAGACCGCAGGAAGATTGATGACAAGGACCTGCAGAGCTGACAGAGAGAGAAAGCCTTCCCCTGGAGCCGGCACCCTGAATTTGGACTAAGACACATATGAAAGGTAATCCACCATAAAATAAATAAAAAATAGCCTATGGATATGTAAAAGACTGTCAGATTAAAAATAGGCAAACACAAATTCAAACAGCAATTTTTTCATGTTTTACTACAAAAAAAATTTTTTTTAATGCTAATATGCAGTTTTGAGAAGCCTGAGGTGAAAGAGGCACTCCTATACAATTGATAGCAGTGCAAATTTGGAAAAAAATTTCTCGACAAAAAATTCTGGACAAAAATTTTTCATAGCTTTTGGCTCACTAAATTCATTTATGGACAAATAAAAAAACAAACTTGGTTTGGCATAGTTGTTTACCTAGTATTTTCATATCTATGAATTTTATTAGAAGACAAAATGGAAATGTACATGAAAAGATAACAATAAGACATTTGAAACAACCTAAATGCTCAGTGATAGGAGAATGGTTAGGTAAATTATTATATAATAATATGATGGACTATTATACAGCTATAAACAAGAAATTACATTTTGTAAGAAGATTTAATAACCTGATAGATATTAATAATTATGATTATGAAAAAAATCAGGTTACAAGATACATAAATATAATTATCTCAATTCAGTTTTAAAAAGCTCATGGTTATTAAAAAGCTAATGAAATACATATTTGAAACATCTCTATTAAATTGTTTCTTAAGCAGTTTGAAAGAACTTTGATTACTTTTGGTGTCTCCAATATGTGTTTAAATAGCTGCTAAGCAGCAAAGTGCTGGTTAAGTTATTTGTTCTGTCTAAAATACATAAACAAAACTATCTTCAACATTTAAAATAAACAGTGAAAAATATTAAAGTCGACATGCTGTCAAACAATACAACGAAAAGGAATTTACATAGCTAAGCCTCTCAGACCTTCTTGCATTGGTCTGATGTGAAACCAGGAGCTATGAGCCTAACAAATCAATGTATTCAAAGAATGGTTACATCAGGGAAATGACACTATAATAAATCATACTGTCCCTTGTGGTTTTTTATCAAAGTGTTTACTCCACGTGCAATGTTTAGATCAGAAAAGGGAAATGCACCTACATTCTCTTCTCAAAGAAAACGTATGAAGTTAGAGTCTTTCAAAGGTTGACAGACAATTCAGATAATGGGAGAGAGGTATTCATTTGACCCTAAAGGTTTCCTATTTCTTTTATTAATGTTACTATCTTCGCAGCTATAGGCTCCCTGTCTTAAATAATGAGAGGCTGAGTGAGTCGAAAATTTGGACTCCTTCTCCATTTGTCATGTCAGGGACCTATCAGAGCCCCAAACGAAGTGCTTTTGTTCTTGCAGGTAGAACTCCAAAACAGGACACTTTGCTGTACTTGACCCCTACGGCGAAAAAGGTTTGGAAAATGCAGGAGAATCTAGAGCAAAATTGGTGGCCATGAAGTAATCTATTTACGAAGTGGAAGGAGGAGAAAGAAAAAGTTTCTTCCAGTATTTTGGACGAAATAATGCAATATTCACTTGAAGAGTCAAGGCTGAATTTTTAACAGAAACCCAACCTATCTAACTAATAATGTGGTTTATAGGACAGACTCTTGCTTTCTTTATCAAAGTTAAACTTAAATTTTTTAAAAGATCTAATTGTTTAAACGTTAAAATCACAAAGTAGTGTACATTTTACATTTTTTATGATTTTATTACTATTACTGACTTGAGTCCAAATCATGTTATTAGCAGTGATATTTAAATAAAACCAAATAAATACTTTTTTAATGATCTGTGTACAAATTGCCATAATTGTATGTTCACACACACAGAAAAGGGGATTTACCTTTACCTCCTTAATTGAGATTTTTCTAAATTTAAGGAGAAAATGTTTTAAGGATGGGATATACCATTACCTCAGTGGACCTGGTGCTAACTACTGATACTCGAATTTTATTACAGCTAATAGTATTTCAATTATAAAGAAAGATGATTCCAAGTAATTTATTCACATACAAATTTATGATTGCCTGCCAACACTAGGTTAGGCAATGGTGTTATAAACCAAATAGGATCACTACTCTCAAAGAGTTTATTGTCTTAAGTTGACTTATGACTGGCAGAGCCCTCATGGTATAGTGGTTAAGAGCTCAACTGCTAACCTAAAGCCTGGCAGTTCAAATCCATCAGCCACTCCTTGGAAACTCTATGGGGCAGTTCTGCTCTGTCCTATGGCATTGCTATGAGTTGGAACCCACTTGATGGCACCTAACAACAACAACATAACGGAGAAAGAAGTTAACTATCCCATAATGCATCAAGAAGTTCAATATATTTTCAAATAAAAATATCAAGAGACTTTTTATGAAACTTGAAAATTTAGTGGTAGAATTCATATGGTGAAAAAGGAGCTCTGGTGGCACAGTGGTTAATAGCTGCGCTGCTAACCAAAAGGTCAGCACTTCAAATCCACCAGCCGCTCCCTGGAAACCTTATGGGGCAGTTCTACTCTGTCCTATAGAGTCGCTATGAGCTGGAATCGATTCGACGGCAATGGGTTATGGTGAAAAAAATCAGCAAATATATGCAAGAAAATGTTGTCCCACCAGTTATCAAGATAAAATATGCAGGCATAGTAATTGAAACTGTTTGGACTGGCACAGAAATTAAGATGTAAAGGGAAAAGAGAACAGATTTCTTAAAAATCATGAACACATACATGGAATTTCAGTCTAAATAAAAGGGGCATTGTCATCAGTGGGAGAATGTAGATCATTTAATAAATTACACTGGATAATCTGTTATCCATTGAATATCGTTTGAGACCCCTGACTCTATACCCCTACACACACAAATAACGAATTGGTTTCTTCTTATCTTCAAAATGTGACCAATTAGGTTTGTTTTAACATCGTTATAAACTCATAGATTAAAAACCGTATGAGTTGTGATCCAATCTAATTCTTATCCTTTTTGAACCACAAATTGCCCCATCTTCAGCTAGTAGAAGATTCTCCTGATTTTTTCTGATATGATCATACTATTTGTTTCTCATTCAAAAATTTATACACAAATTGTTTTGTGACATTGGTTGCAACCCCCTGCAATGTGTCAGCACTCTCCCTCTCTCCCTTTACATCCCAGATGCCCTGTGTCTGTTCCTCCAGGTTTCCTGTCCCTTCCTGCCTTCTTGTCTTTGCTTTTAGGCAGGTATTGCCCGTTCGGTCTCATATACTTGATTGAACTAAGAAGCACATTCCTCACGTCTATTACTGTTCATTTTATAGGCCTGTCAAATCTTTGGCTGAAAGGTGGACTTCAGGAGTGGCTTCAGTTCTGAATTAGCAGGGTGTCCAGGGGCCATAGTCTTGGGGGTTCCTCCAGTCTCTGTCAGACCAGTAAACCTGGTCTATTTTTGTGAATTTTAATTTTGTTCTATATTTTTCTCCCGCTCTGTCCAGAACCCCCTATTGTGATCCCTGTCAGAACGGTCGGTGGTGGCAGCCAGGTGCCATCTGGTTCTTCTGGGCTCAGGCTGGTGAATGCTGTGGTTCATGTGGTCCATTAGTCCTTTGGACTGATATTTTCCTTGTGTCTTTCGTTTTCTTCATTCTCCTTTGCTTCAAACATGATGGAATCAATAGATATATTTTAGATGTCTGCTCACAAGCTTTGAAGACCCCAGATGCCACTCACCAAAGTAGGATGTAGCACATTTTCTTTATGAACTGTGTTATGCCAATTGACCCCGCAGACCATGGTCCCCAGCCCTCAGACCCAGTAACTCAGTTCCTCAAGGTGTTTGGATGTGTCTAGGAAACTTCTGTGGCTTTACCTTAGTCAAGTTGTTCTGACTTCCCCTGTATTGTGTGTTGTCTTTCCTTTCACCAAAGTTAACATTTGTCTATTTTCTAGTTAGTGATTTCTCTTCCCACCTCTCCCCCACTCATAACCATCGAAGATTGCTTTTTTTCTGTGTGTAAAACTTTTCTTGGGTTTCTATTATAGTTGTCTCATACAATATTTGTCCTTTTGTGATTGACTTCTTTCACTCAGCATAATGACCTACAGATTCAATATGACCAGAGTATTTTTGATAGCTTTCCTGATATCTGTCATGTCGAGATATTCCAGGCTAATCTGTTACATTTCCTGCCTCAGTTCTAGAATCAGCCATTAATCCAAGAAGCCGGTTCCTTATAATGGAAAGTGGTATGTTAAGTTGGCCATCTGTGTGTTAGGAATTCTCATGGCTACTAGTTTAATCATTGTTCTAGGTCTTTTCAATGTACAGAAAAGAAATATAAATAAATAGATACAGAGAGAAAGAGAGAAAACCTCATGAATTAATAACATTTCTAATTCAAATGTAAGATTAAAGGGTTTTTGCCTAAATTTGTCTATATTACTCTGTATCTCCTTTCTTCCACACTAATGATCATAGTTCTCAAGGATACAGAAGATGATGAAATTAGGATATCCCTTAGTCACTCATATCTCACACTATATTATATATTTCACATACCATAATACCTTATTACACACACAAATGTTTCAGAAACAATGATACTAACAGTACCACCACTAATTATAAATAATGAAATCAGTTACAATTTTTGCATATGCCATTCCCATTCTTCCCAATTTTATGATTAAATTCTATTTATATTATAAAATCATGCATTGTTGTTGTTGTTGTTAGTTGCCATCAAGTCAACTCCAACTCATGACAACCCCATGTACAACAGAACAAAACACCACCCAGTCTATTACATTTTATAATATCCTTCTCTTTACATTCGCTTTTAATTTTACAAAGAACTCTGTATTGAATGGTCACCTCTAGTCTTTATGTTCATGTCTGTTAAATCACTTTGATACTCTGAAGTGCATCTTTATTTTCTTAGAAAAAAACTCATGCAAACAATAAATCATGATGTTTTGAATGTTGATTACAGTGTGCCTGTTCCCTTTACATTGGAATATAAATTTTCTGAATATAAATTTTTGGCTTATATATACTTTCCCTGAGTATTAAATATGTTATTACATATTTGGCATAAAAAATGCTGTCAGAGAGACTGACGATGATCCAGTTTTCTTTCTCTTATATGTCACATGCATTTTTTATGACCAGATGCCCAAATGATTTTTTTCTTTCCTTTGAAGTCCAGTAAATTTACTAGACTATGTCTTGATATTAGTTGTTCTAGGTCAGTGTTCTCGGTACATGGTGTGCTCTTTTAATATGTAGTTTCTTTTTTTTTTTAATTCCAGGAAAGTTCTCTTGAACTATAGTTTTTAGTATTTGTTATGTTCTCCTTGCTTTGATTTTCTTCTTCAGAGACTCCTCTTTTCCATACGTTGCACTAGTTATTTACTGTATTAGTTTCCCTGGGCTGCTGTAACAAATTTATTCTCTCATAGTTTTGGAGTGCAGAAACCTGGAATCATTATCACTGGATCAAAATCACAGTGTCAGTAGAATAATCCAGAGGCTCTAAGGACAAAATTTGTTCCTTGTCTCTTCCAGCTTCTGAAGGCTGCCAGCATTCCTTGGCTATTAGCCATATCACTCCAATCTCTACCTCCATGTTCACATTGCCTTCTCCTCCTCTCTGTGTCATCAAATCTCCCTCTGCCTCCCTATTATGAAGATGCTTGTGACTGCTTTAGATCCCATACGGATAATTCAGGATAATCTCCCATTTCAAGATCCTTAACTTAATATCTTGAAACACCCTGCTACCATATAAGATAACATTCACAGGTTCTAGGATTAAGATCTGATATCTTACAGCAGGGGGGAGGTCATTATATTCAGCCTACACATCTATCTTCAATATTTGTACTTTCTATTCAATCACTTTTATGTTTCTCTTAAAAAAATCTTTTTCATTTTCTATATATCTTAGGGCATCATATGTTATGTTTATTTACTCTTCTATTTCTTCTACTTTAGTCTTCATTTCTAAAATTTTTTTTCTATTATTTCTATTTTTTCTTGAATTCTTCCCTCTCATTTCTAAGGTTTTCTAATTCTGATCTAAGTTGTTCTTTCATATTTTTAATCATTTTCTGAATGTCTTTTAGATCATTTTTAAATAATATGTTAGAGTTTTGATCTACTTTTTAAGCATATAGTTCTAACAGGATTTCATTGCCTATAGAGATATTCTTCTCATAATTTTATCTAGGATTTAATAACTTTCTTTACCTTATTTTTGTATGGATTTCATTTTTCTACACTTTTAGAAGGAGACATGGTCCAGATATCTTCTCTAACTTCACAAAGCTCCCTCTTCTCTTGTTTTTGTGTACAGTGAAAAATATGGCAGTTTGTTTCCTGAGACTCTCTGGCTCTGTTCATCTCCCTAACTTCTAATTACACTTCCTTTTTTATTCTGTCCCTGTCAATTTCAATTCCACTGTCAGCATTTTCTCCTCAAGGTGGAGCTCTGTCCTGGAAGAGAACATTAGCGAGTCAGTTTCAAAAGTTCCTAGGGCTACAAAACTAAAACTTTTCCCAAGGCCAACTCTTCAGACATAGACTGGACAATGGGACATAAAATGATACTCATGAAGAGTGTGTTTCTTAGGCAAGTAGATACACGAGATTAAATGTGCAGCTCCTGCCCAGACGTGAGATGAGAAGGCATAGATGGTCAGGAGCTGGTTGAACGGACACAGGAAATCCAGGATGGAAAGGAGGAGTGTGCCATCACAGTACAGGAAGAGCTACTAGGGTTACATAACAGTGTATGTATAAATTCTTTGTATGAGAGACTAACTTGAATTGTAAACTTTCACTTAAAACACAACAACAACAAAGTTGTTAGGGCTATACTGCTCCATACTCTTTAGATCTGACCACAAAACTCATACTCACTCACTTTAGAGAGAAAAACACCTGCCCCTCAGTTGTAGCTGAAATCCTAAAATTTCCCCACTACAATTACAAGCGGACCATGCCGGGGTTCCACTGTTCTCAGATCCATCAGATGTCTCCTTCTACTTTTTTTTGCACAGATGCTAATTAACAGGTATGTCTCATAGCTGTTGTTACTTTGTCTCATTTCACCTTTATTTTGGAATTTGAGGGAATACGTAGTTTGTTTGAAAATACAGCCATGGGTTTTTGGTTTTTCTGCCTGGTTGCTCTGTTTTTAGTGGGGATTTGGGAAGATCCAAAAACTATGTTGCCACTACTGCTACATTTTCCAAAATCTTCTCTGGTATAATATTCGTTTTTAAATATTACTTTTAAAAAACATGAACACAGAACATAAAATTTTAACCCCATTTCAAAATATCCCATTTAGTAAAACATTAAAGAAATGTGTACCACAAGATCTGGAGGCATAGCACACAACCAGAATTGGTGAGTTACACATCCCCACAGACAATATAGAGTGCTCAGCAGCTCCTCTATCATGTTGATCAAAACTAGAGCAAAAGTTCGTAATCTGAACTTACTTATGAGAAAATCTTCAGACAAACTAAATTCTAGGACATTCTACAAAATCACTGATCTGTATTCTTTTTAAAACTATCATGTCATGAAGTAACAAGACCTAAGAACTTAGGAGCCTAAGACACATGAGAACTGAATGTGACAAATGATCTTGGACTTTCTTTTCCTATAAGAGACATTATTGGGACAACTGGAGAAATCCCAGTAAAGTCTGTGGGTTGGGCAACAGTATTGTATCAAAGATAAATTCCTGATTTTGAGAACTGTGCTGTGGTTATATAAGAGAATTTCTTATTTTTAGGAAATGTATACTGAAATACTTAGGAGGAAAGTAATATTGTATCTGCAACTCACTCTTAAAAGATTCAGAAAATATATTTAAATGTGCATTTATTTGTACATACCTTTATATGTTTGGAGCCCTGGTGGCACAGTGGTTAAAAGCTACAGCCAGCTCTGGCTGCTAACCAAAAGGTCGGCAGTTCGAATCCATCAGCTGCTCCTCGGAAATCCCGTGGGGCTGTTCTACTCTGTCTTGTAGGGTCGCTATGTGTCAGAATCAATTTGATGGCAATGGGTTTGGCTTTTTTGGTTTTATATGTTTATATGTGTGGTGTGTGTGTGTAATATTTATATGTATGTGTGTGTGTAGGGAAGGAGCCCTGGTGGCACAGTGGTTAACCACTCACTGCTAACCGAAACGTTGGAGGTTCGAACTCACCAGCCACTCCATGGGAGAAAGATGTGGCCGTCTGCTTCTGGAAAGATTTATAGCCTTGGAAACCCTATGGGGCAGTTCTACTCTGTTCTATAGGGTCACTAACCTAGAGACAGAAAGAGGGACAGAGACATATAAGGATAAAGCAAATGTAAAATGCTAACTTTTGAGGAATCTGGGTGAAGGGTATCTAGGAATTGCTAGAATTCTTCTTGCAAGTTTTCTGTAAGTCTGAAATTATGACCAAATAAAAATTTTAAAATACTCTCTCTGATAGTCTGTCCATTGTGCATTAATAAATCACGTGTACCTCCATTGATCCAATATAAACCAAAAAAACCTTTTGCTGTCCAGTAGATTTCCGATTCATAGTGACCCTACAGAACAGAGTAGAACTGTCCCATAGAGTTTCCAGGGCTATAATCTTTACAGAAGCAGACTGCCACATTTTTCCCCAATGGAGCAGCTGGTGGGTTCAAACCACCAACCTTCTGGTTAGCAGGTCAGCACTTAACTACTGAGTCACCAGGGCTCCTTTAATGCGTTACAACTCCCACTAAATTATTCTCTTTTAGCTAATGAGCATGTTCAAGGTCCCCAACTCCTAAAAAAAAGTAACCTTTTCTTTACCTTTTTACTTCTTTAACTTTTGCCTTCCCTTATCACTTTTCAGCCAATCTTCATAGAACTGAGGTCTTCTTTCTGAACCTTTCTCTGATTTCTCACTTTAAATTTATTAAACTGCCTTAATTCTGACTTCTGCTACCTCAGTTTTACTCTAAGTACTATACAAAAGGTCACCAGTAGCATCCCAGTTTCCAAATCCAGTAGACCCTTTTCCATTTTCATTTTTCTTGGGATATCTTTCTGCTAGATACTGTTCCCCATTCAATCCTTGTAAAAACAAAACAAAACAAAAAAACCTTACTCTTGCTGTTTCTATGAATTCACTTTACCTCTCCAATTATTATAAATACTGTAAATTCATTCCCAGTTTCCCAACTCCACAAACACTGACTTAGTTCAAGCCCTTATCTTTTTGCTGATCTCCAGAATTTAAATCCATCTTCCATATTTCTGCTGGAGTGATATTTTTATTAGGCATATTTAAGCTTATGATCTTCCTTCTTAAAACCATTAGCTACATCTCATTATCCTGGATAAAAGCCAAGTTCATTAATATAGCATTATCTTTTCATTGTACATTCCACAAAAATTTGTTCTTCACTATTCTGCTGCTACTTTCCCAAGTCCAGTAGGCTGTGTTATTCTTTCACTGTTCAATATATTCATCTTGTTTATCCAAATAGTATACCTTTAAACCAATCTGTCATGAAAACACTCGTGGATTCATAGACCAAGACAATTCATGGATCCCCCAAATCTGCCAGGAGAGATCACTTTATTCTAGTTTAGCTTCATATTCGTTTTGATGTATTGATACTGGATTCACCTTAAAAACAACATTTCTTCAAATACACCATGCAGTTCTACTTACTCTAGACCACCTAGGAAATGATGCCCTCAGAATACAAGCCCTCACTGCCCTGACTGATTAGAAATCTGGTCAGGTTCTCACCAGGCCTACATAAAGAGGGATACTAAATTATAAATACTGCTTTCTTGTATTTCTCCTCTACAATGAAGTTTTTAAAGTCAAGGGATGCCATGTCTGTTAACCAGAGTGCCTATTCCAGGCCCTGGTTCTTAAGTGTTTAATCAGTTATTGACTTGAACCACAAAAAGGAGAGACAATAAAACGTTGCCTGAAAATGTCATCATTAGTAAAAAGAATTCAAAGCTTACAAAAAAATAAAATAAAATAAATGTTCACCATTATCTGGTGAGTACCTTCTTGTGAAGGACCTTATGCTAAGTGTTATGAGAGGGAAAGTTGTATAGAGTATAAAACTAGACCCAGCCTTCCTAGATTGGAATCTCTGTCAGAAAAGGACTTGGCAGGAAACAGATGGCACACTCAAATTGAGTACTTTGAGGAGAGTTAAATAAAGGAAATGCTTACAAAGGTGTAGGGATAGTTATACCAAGGCTAGTAACAGGAAGGAGTGGGGGCATCAGCATACCTAGGCCTAAAGGGATAGTTACTGGAATCAAGAAAGAGAGTGCACACTTTGTGGAGAGGGAAGCTTGAAAGGAGCTGTGGCCTTCAGTCAAGTGATACTAATGCAACAAGTGAGTGGGGTGTTAGGAAATAAATATCTACACCCTATGCTCCCCATATCAAACATAACAATGATCTTGAAGATGGCACAGGACCAGGCAACATTTCGCTCTATTACACATAAGATTAGTATGAAGCAAAGCTGACTTGAGAGCACCTAACAACAACAACAACATGCTCCCCATTGATCCTGTTCAAACATTAGTCAGAGGGGAAGGGAACCCAGTAGAGGTTGTTCATACCAGTCAGCCTCTTGGAACAGAGAACAGAGTAGAAAAGGGGGAAGAATTGATCTGGAGGGCCAAACAGAAAATATCCAGCACAGCAACCCAGCTTCATCTTAATAGCAGTGAGACTTTCAGCAAATTACTTAAGCCCTCTGTGTCTCAGTTTACTTATCTGTAAAATGTACAATTATAATAATAGAATATACTTCATAAGGTCATTATAGGGATTAACAACATGAATACTTGTAAAGCACTCAAAACAGAACTGTGGTAGCCATCCTCCAAGATTGCCCCAATGATGCCTGCCTCCTATTATTCACATCTTTATGTTGTCCCCTCCCTCATTGTACTAGTGTTAGTCTGTGTGATTAATAGAATGTGGCAGAAATGATGATATGTTGCTTCTGAAATTACGTTATAAAAGATTGTGGATTCTGTCTTGGGCTCTGTCTCTTGGATCACTCACCCAGGGGAAGCCATGTCATTAGCAGTCCTGTGGGGAGGTTACTGTGGCCAGGAAGTGAAGCTACCTGCCAAAAAGCCATATAATGATCTTGGAAGTAGATGCTTGAGACTCAGTCAAGGCTCAAATGACTGCAGCCCCAGCTGAAACTTTGATTGCAGCCTCAGGCCAGAACCACCCAGCTATGCTGTTCACAGATTCTTAACCCATAGAACTGCTAGGTAATAAAATGTATGAACTGTATGTGTTTATTAAATAAATGAAAAATGACAGATATAAATGTAAGTGAAATATGCTCCTAATCTTAAAGAACTTAAATAAGTGATTATATAAAAATTATATGCAGTAGAATATAATAAGCATCATCATTAGAGATCTAAATAAGATGCAGCTTATTCAAAGAGAACTTTTACAAGTTTCCACTACCACATCTCCCTACCTGCAAGCACTTGTACTCTTATGCTCTGAACTCCCTCCAGATATAACCATAGACAAATTCTCTATTCTCCTAACTTGAGTCACCACATTTCACATAGTCATTCTCATTCATCCATTCATTAACTTTTCAATAAATATTTTGAGCACCTATCATCTGCCACGCACTGTGTTAGGTGGTTGGGACACATCAATGTTTGCCCTCGTAAAGGTTATATTGTAGAAAGCAGAAAATACATAAAAACAAAAACATGTAAAATGTTAAATAACTTAGAAGACTATAAATGCTATGAGAAGAAAGAAAAATCAAAACAGAGCGAGGAGGATAAAGAATACAGGGCGGAACCACTTGTAATCATAAATTTTACATTTTTAATTTTCTTTCTTTACAAGGTCATTTCCACCAGCATTCAAAGTGATTTTCCTTATCTTGATAAAAGCATCCTTCATGACTCCATTTCCTTTTGCAGCCAATTCCCTGTTCCCCTTTATAGCCAAACTCCTAGGTATTCATCCAGATGAAAGAGACCTAAAAAGTGTCACCATTGCCCAACATGGGGTGATGTCAGTTCAACCATACTGCTACCTAAAACTAAAAATGCAAGTCATCACCAGTACCCTTTAGATAAGACCATGGTGGATAAAGTGGGAAACAGAAACAATTACCTAATATAAAACATAGCTGCTGAAGTCCCACGAAATATCTTGTTGATCAGTGTTTCTCCAAACTATATTATGAGAGAAAGAGCATGAGAATTGTCATTGCCTTAGGTGAAAACAATATATTGTCTCTGCCATGAGAAGTGAAATTGCTTCGGATTATCTTTGCTCATAAAACTGAGCAAAAATCATTTTCAATAGCTGCGTATTAGGTACAAGAGGATATTTTTGTTGTCTCCAATAAGAATCCAAATCTAGAATCATAGCTGTGATTGGTATCTCCACCTGTTTAAACAAAAAAAAAAAAAAAAAAAAACCCAAGAGGCAGGGCCAACATAGCTTGCTAGACAGGCACACCATGCCATCCTTCTGCAGCAAAGACCTGAAAAACTAAGTAAAACAGATACAAACATCAATCCTGGAATCCTAAGCACCAAATGAAGGGATAAAGAACTAGATCAAACACCACACGGAAGAAAAAATTGACAGAAAACAGAGAATAAAGAGAGATGCAAAGTGGAGGTTCCCTGCGAACTAACACGGCACAACATTGCCATCTTAGAATACAGCCAGCAATGACCCTGGACACAGATTAAGGGAAGGCAATTTCACGGAGCTCCCAACAGGAGACAGAGTACCCAGTAACCACAGAAACATGCTTTCCCATGTCTCACCTTTCTGGTGAGTAGCAGCAAGAATCCCTCTAGCCAGTGGCCCTTACCGCTGGGGTCTACAATACGAGCCACCCTCCCCAGCCTGCACCGTGTCCCTGCTGCTGTGTGGCCTTTTTTTTTCTTTCTTTCTTTCTTTTCTTTCTGACGCCACTGGACCCACCACACTACTATGGCCAGAAAGTCATCGGCCCGCCACTGCCACAGGTCTACCCTACCCCCACTCTCCAGGTTCTGTTGTGCCATTTTTTTTTCTTCTTTTCCCTTTCTTCCCTTTCTTTCTTCCTCCCACATAGCCCTGTACACCATCTCCTCAACTTCCACCAGTCCTCGCCATGAGGCTATGGCTAGAAATCCTCTGGCCCACAGCAGCCATGGGTTCAAACCGCCTCCACCCAACAGCTCCTACAGCATGTGTGTGTGTGTGTGTGTGTGTGTGTGTGTGTAACTTTAGAAGCCCAATAAATAGGTTTTCCGTTAGACGAGAGAAAAAAAGGAATTATAATAAATTTCAGTATCTACTTATTCAACATAATATCTACATTAATATCCAAGATTAAATACAGTCTAACGTTCTTTTTCCAAGAAAATTAAAGCCTTGGTAATTCATTTGTTTTTAAAAATCATTTAATAAGCTTCTACCAAAGGTCATTCTATTATGGGTACTAGAAAGGGCACATTAAAGAGAAGATAGATATGGTCCCTGACCTCAAGGAGGCTTCATTTTTGTATGGTAAGACAAAAATAAATAAGTGAACAACAACGGGATAATTTTATATTGTGATAAAGACTATGAAAAAATAGCAAGCATTACAAATAGTAACTGGAGTGGATTTTGGTACTACTTAAGAGTTAGGGTTGTAGTGAAAAGTAATCATTGAGAAGAGACCTGAGCCATGAGAATATCTATTAAGACAGTAGAGTAAAACGAGTAAGAGCAAGGCTTCTGGAGCCAGGCCCAAAGGTACCTTGGAAAAAAATGCTGGCAATCTACTTCTGAAAAATCAGTTATGGAAAACCTTGTGAAGCATAGTTCTACTCCAGAGTCAAAGGAAGGTAATGAGCGCCCAGGGGCAATCTCTAAGTTTGCACCCTCCCCCAGCTCACTGGCTGGCCTCTTAGAGGAGGGGGTGTGTGATTCAACAGCCAGCTTCGTCTGGTGCCCCCTTGGACTTGTGCCCAGGGGCAAATAATGCTGCCTTCTAACCCTCCCTCACTACACTTCTGTTCTACTCTGACACACATTTGGTCACCATGATTGGGAATCAACTCTAGGACAACTGGTTTGATTTTTTGTATTAAACGTTAAAGCTGCGATGTCAGGAAGGATACACATTATGTAGAAATGTCTACGAGTACAGTTTTGTAAGTTTGTTTGCTGTTTTTTCATTTGATGTGAAATAAGTTGAGCATTTTTACTAGCATTTGATGTGATATATGAAAATGATTGCTTCAATTATGTTCAACTCTCTTATTGATATTTTGACAAGAGTACTTTTGACAATTTCTTTTTCAGTAAGTTATGAGATGGATGAATTTAGATTTGATCGCCCATCAGGAAACAAAAGCCTTATATTTTTTTCATCTTAATGGTAATTAATGTTAATTTGTAGTTTTAAATACCTAAAAAGAGCTTCCATTTAATTCTAAACAATTAAACCTGATAACATATAAATACATATTGTATCAGTATATAGTTAAAATATGTGAAATGAACAAAGGATCAGAGGAGAAATAGCCTTTTTTAAATTAATGCTGTAAGAGTAAGCTATTCTATCCCAAAAGCAGTGATGGTAGATATCTTAAGAATCTGCCTAAAATAGGTATCTAAGTTTTTTTAGTTTAACTAGTTATGAGAGATTTTAATTGATAATTAAATCTATGATTATTATTGACTTTAAGAATAAGACAAGCTAATATTGAATTCATTCCAAAATATTTATTGAGTGTCTACCATATGCCAGGTACTATCAAGTGGATATAGCAGTGTACTAAACAAACACAGTTTTTGCCTGCTGTAATAGATTTCAGTCTGATGGAGAATTTAGTCTAACGGGGAATTTCAGTCTAATGGAGAATTATTTGTCAATGTATTTGTACACAGACAAATATTCCCATAAATAATTATTTTTCATTGTAATTAAAGTCTTAAAGTCTTTCTATGGGAGAAAAATACAGTGCTATTCTAGTCTTGATATACCTGTAAAGAGGATGGTGGGGAGAGGTCAGAGATTTCTCTTCTCTTCCGTTTAGCTGGAATTTTCAGAATGAATAGCGGGTAGAGGTAATGCTAAATAGGTCCACAGTGACCAGATTATACATAGCCTTATGGAATATATGTATCTATTCCTGTTCTTTGATGGGAAAGCAGGGGGGAGGGGAGGAGAGGGAAAAAGATTCTATCTTAAGCCAAAAAAAAAAAAGAAAAATGAATATTGGATAACAGAATAGAAGGAAAAGCTGAAGATCTGGTCTTTGTAAAAGGATAGGTATCAAATCACCTCCAGGTAGTATCTTCATGAGGCCATCTTATGAATTAATCTTCCCTATTTATTTTTGTTCTTTATGTGTCATAGTTGTCTAATGATGCCATAACAAAAAATACCACAATCAGGTAGCTTTAAAGAACAGGAATATATTTTCTCACAGTTCTGGAGGCTAAATGTCCAAATCAGAGTCTCTGCTATGTCGACTCCTTCTATGGGCCTCTCTCTTAATTTGTGGTGTCTGCAGGAAATCACTGACATGCCTTTTCTTATAGATGAATCTTCACATGGTATCTGTACTCCCCTTGTGTGTACGCCTCTGTAACTATTCTGTTCTTTCTATTAGACACCACTCAGAAATAATTAGGTTTAGAATGCATGCTACTCTAATATGGTCTTATTAAGATAACAAAAGAAACCCCCTACTTCCAAACAGGTTCATCTATTTACAGGCACAGGCGTTAGGTCTTCCACATTTTTTAGGGGGACACAATTCAATGCATAATATTATGTAACTCCACTCAAGATTCATATTTCCTAACGAGAGCCTAATTGGCCTAGTTGGGACCACATTACATCCCTTGGCAAAAAAAAGAGCATGTAAACTTGACAGGTTGTTTCAAATTCTTCCCAGTGGACATCCACTAACAGGAGAGTACTTCCTCAAAAGAAAATGAAGGTGATACTATCAGAAAAAAGGAGAGCGTTGCTGAAAGTGGAAACAAGAGTCTGGCAAACATCACTACAAAGCATTTTCTCCACATATGTGATTTATCAAGTTCAAGGTAATAAACATTCTCCAGAGAACTGAAAATGCTTTCACTGTCCCTAAAGGAAAGACCCAAAAATCTTATTTATCATGTTGTTGTTGTTGTTGGGTGCCACTAGGTCAGCTCTGACTTATAGTGACCTTATTATAACAGGAAAAAAGTTGCCCAGTCCTGTGCCATCCTCACAATCATTACTATGTTTGAGCTCGTTGTTGTAGACACTGTGTCAATCCATCTCATTGAGGGTCTCCCTCTTTTTTGCTGACCCTCTACTTTACCAAGCATGACGTCCTTCTCCAGTAATTGATCCCTCCAGATGACGTGTCCGGAGTAAATATGATGAAGTTTCCCCATCCTCGCTTCTAAGGAGCATCCTGGCTGTACTTCCTTAGAGACTGATTTGTTCATTCTTCTGGCAGTCCCTGGTATATGCAATATTCTATGCCAAAACCACAATTTGAACACATTAATTCTTCATATTCCTTATTCATTGTCCAGCTTTCATATGTATATGACACGACTGAAAATACTATGGCTTGGGTCAGGTGCATCTTATGCATCAAAGTGATATGTTTGCTTTTCAAGATTTTAAAGAGGTCTTTTGCAACAGATTTGCCCAATGCAATATGCCATTTGATTTCTTTTTTGTTGTTGTTGTTGTTATTTATTTATTTATTGTACTTAAGATGAAGGTTTACAGAACAAATAGTTTCTCATTAAACAGTTAGTACACGTATTGTTTTATGACAATGGTTAACAACCCCACGACATGTCAACACTGTCCCTTCTTGACCTTGGGTTCCTCACCACCAGTTTTCCTGCCCCCTCCTGCCTTCTAGTCCTTGTCCCTGGACTGTCGTACCCCATTAGTCTCATTTTGTTTTACGGGGCTGTCTAATCTTTGGCTGAACAGTGAACCTCGGGAGTGACTTCATTACTGAGCTAAAAGGGTGTCCGGGACCATACTCTCGGGGTTTCTCCATTGTCTGTCAGGCCAGTAAGTCTGCTCTTTTTTTGTGGGTTAGAATTTTGTTCTACATTTTTCTCCAACTCTGTCCGGGACCCTCTGTTGTGATCCCTGTCAGAGCAGTCAGTGGTGGTAGCCGGCCACCATCTAGTTGTACTGGACTCAGTCTGGTGGAGGCCATGGTAGTTGTGATCCATTAGTCCTTTGGACTAATCTTTCCCTTGTATCTTGTTTTCTTCATTCTCCCTTGCTCCTGAAGGGGTGAGACCAGTGGAGTATCTTAGATGGCTGCTCACAGGCTTTTAAGACCCTGATGCTAATCACGCCATTTGATTTCTTGACTGCTGCTTCCATGGCCATTGATTGCTGAGCCAAGTAGAATGAAATACTTGACAATGTCAGTTTCTTCACTGTTTATCATAATGTTGTTTATGGGCCCAATTGTGAGGATTTTCATTTTCTTTATGTTCAAGTGTATCCATACTGAAGGCTGTAGTCTTTTACCTTCACCAGTAAATGCTTCAAGTCATCTTCATTTTCAGCAAGCAAGGTTGTGTCATCTGCACATCAGAGGTTGGTAACGAGTCTTCCTTCAATCCTGATGCTGCACTCTCCTTCATATAGTCCAGTTTCTTGGATTATTTGCTCAGCATACAGACTGAACAAGTAAGGGTGAAAGGATACAACCCTGCCACATACCTTTGCCAATTTTAAACCATGCAATATCCCCTCGTTCTAGTCTATTCCTTCTCTAGATTCATTGTGATCACACCTCAATACTATAAAATGATTGGTAAACTTTACCACCATGAACATTCTCCAAGTGCAGTTTTGGGAGGAAGAAGAAGAAAGAAGAAAAACTAAAATGTGCAATGTATGAAACACATTTATGAAAACAAATCAGGTAAAATTTATAGCTGATGTTTTAGCCATTGGTCCCAAGACTACTGCTGATACTTATTACTTCCCTTTACCCTGTTCTATCGTTTCTTTACCTTGTTGGGCAATGTAAGAATTCAGGCTAAAATTCCATTAATTACCTAACCCCTATAAGGTCCTCCAATCTGACTAGTGGGCTATTATGCCCAAGAATTTGTCTCATCTCAGACACTGGGTCCAATATTACAAGAAAAGCACCGCCATTTCTCTCATTCCAGTGCTCGTTTGCCTAGACAAATAGCCACAGATATTTTGGCAGAAATCTAGAAAAAAAGTTCTTATAACATTAGACTAAGTTCTTCCTTATAGAGAGACGTGCTAACTGCTTTATTTAAGATGCTCTGGTCTGTGAACTGAATCAAATCTAAAAGTAGGTGAGGGGCTGTGTCACTATAATGTCTTGGCTTAAGCCAGGTGTCTGATTTCCAGGTTTAAATTTTTTTAATTGTTAAATAAACCAGACAGTTTGCTACTGGTTTACCAGCTGTTTTAATTTGTAGAGACAGAAACAGAGATATCTGGAGGAGAGACTATTTTCACAGCCTGGATTACTGAGACTATTCTGCTGTCTTTTATGGTAATCAGCCCTGTATTTTTTCCTGTTACTTAAGTGCCACCATCTGGGCTCTGTCACCATGGGATTTTCCCATTCTTGCCAAAATCTGAGCCCATTTCAATTGCACCAGTATCTTAGGTCTAAAAGAGTCATTAAAGTATTTTTGTAGATTCTTTTGCTTTTTTTCGATCTACTGCCTTTCTGGATGGGTAGGTAGGAGACATGGCAGATTTAATCCTGAGTCCTGTTACTCAGAGTCTTTTTATTATTTCCTTACTAACAGAGATCATAAAATCTACTTCCTACTGAGAATGGGAAGATAATTTAACTAGTGCAATCGACTGGAATGGGGTTGGTGTAGAGTGATAGAACCTATACGCAAACTGAAGCACACCTGCCCCCTCTTAAGTGGACAGCAGCAAATTGCTGACGCATAGGAATATGGGCTCAGTGTTGCCAAATCTTTTAAAAAGAGAATGGAAATAAAGGTTTTTATGCAAGGATTCTTGGCACATAAATCAAATGTTTTAAAAACATTGTGCAGGCCAACACTATGAAAGCCAAACAAAGCATATCGAGAGGCTGGATTCAGGACTCAAGCTGCCAGGTTGCAACCTCTGTTCTGCATGATGGCCAGGCATTTCTGGCCTCTTCATGTCTTTCTGCATGGACCAACTTTGGATTTGGGTTTTTATTATTCAACCCTAGAATCACTACTCTAACTCTGGCTAACCCATGAAATTCAGAATCCCAAGAAAGTATAGCCATATCAAAAAGAAAAAACATAATTACAATTTTATTACACTCACCTTAGCAGCCAAGTAAGTTTATTGCTGATGAAGATAAACGGGTTCTAGTGGGGTGTTAGTTTTGGAAATTGATGCCCTCAATTTTTTTTTCAGATGTTTGATTAATCAAATCAGCAAATTCTTCCAATTTGTCTGAGTGTATGTAACCTTTCATTCCCTCCTCTGACTCTGCACTTCAGTGCCCTGGAAACGATGAGCTTGGATTCTGGTTATTAACAAGCAACAGCATGAGAAGGAAGGGAATTGTTAGCTTCTCCCTCTTAGTGGGGGAAGATTTTCTCCTGCAGATAACATGTAAATAGGGAGTTTCAGATGACTCTGATTTGCCACACTCCACATTCAGGTCCTCTGAACCTTTCTAGACATTTTTTCCCCCAAATGGTCACATCTCCATCAGTTATTGATCAGTTCTCTTTCACACAGGAGACCTGATGAGATTATAAATTCAACTGATATTATCATTCAGCAATCTTCAGAATCGATAACCAGTTAGTGAACTAGCATTTCTGCTGTAAGAAGAAACCAGTCTTTTAAGGAGAGTCAGAAAGCCCTTATGTTTCATTTGTGATACGAAGTAACAATTTAGTGATCTGAACGTGTTGTCATCCTCTTGCTTTAAGTTATCCAACGCTATCAGAAGCACTCACCAGACACAGTGGCCCTGGAGCTCATCTTCTCTGTTAAATTATTCTATGGCAACAGCCGCTTGGATCCCAAAGCTTCACTCTCAGTGACTCATGGCCCCAGGTTCCGTTTGGTCTCCAGGGTTATTAGTTTCTCTTCCTAGAATATGAATTGGAATATCATTGTCTCCGATTGATATCCAATTCCCATTTCCCAGTGAATATTTAGCCAGCTAATTGATTCTATTAATTTATTCTCTGGAAGCAAGTTTTGTATTAGTTTTCTTTGGTTGCAAGGAACAGTGGCCAAGCTAGCTTAACGCTGATAAAGACAAAAGGGTTCTAGTGGATTTTCAGTTTTGAAAATCTGACTGAGATGATCAGCAATATAAAGACTTTTATTTCTCCATAACTGAATTTAACTTATTCATAAGCCCCCATTTCTCCTGACTTCCTTTTTTTTAGAGGTAGTGAATAACTTGTGCAGGTAATGAATGAATTCCATTTTAAAATGGTCTCTTTTTTTTGTTAAGTACTCAGTCAAACTCAGAAGCCTCTTCCTGTGTTCTTCTGGGTCTTCTCCATATTTGGGGCATTCTAACATCAGGGGAGGGCTTCTAGCCCTTCTATCCTCAGACTTTTTTGGCTCAAACAGTTAAATGCTCGACCACTAGCTGAAAGATCGGCAGTTTGGACTCACCCAGAGGCTCCTCAGAAGATAGGCCTGCTGACCTGCTTCCGAAAGATTACAGCCTTAAAAACCCTATGGAGCAGTTCTACTTTGCACACACGGGGTCGCCATGAGTTAGAGTCCACTCAATGGCAACTAACAATTATGGTTTAGCTCGCCCAGTCTGCTTTTTAGTTGCTTGCGATGGCATTCACTTGCTGATATCTATAGTCACTGCCATGTCATAATTTGCGATATTTGTACAATATGGCAATCTTACTTTAAACCCCAGGTTCTTCTAGTCCAACATCTGAGGAGTGGCAGAGAAGAGTTCCCTTACTAATTCTAAATGTCTACCTCACTGCGTCAGAATCTTCCTTTATCATTTATCTCTGATATCCAGCTCATATCCTTGAGGCCTCACTTCTAATTTCAGCCATGATTGAAGTGGACAGTTACACAAGGGCTTTAAGTTACTTTATGCCACCAGCATTTGACCATTAGAACACACTGCTCTACTTTACACTTTCTGTCCTGGGCCCTCGCCAATGCTGTACTAGTCTGATTGGCTCAAATATATATATAGCTCAGAAGTACAAAGGAGTTAACATCCCAGGAATAACTCTTGACAAGTGAAGGATGGAAGCCAATGAATAAAAATGTTTTTGCCTCTCGTCCTTGAAAAGACAGTTTTGGAAGGCATTCTCTACGTTTCTCAAAAGGTTGTGATGAAATATAGACCTCGTTGTCCACAGTAAGTATCTCAATAATACACTATGACAGTGGATTTTTCACTTTCCTATCTCACTCTCCCTAGTTTCTTCTCCTGCTCCTGAGGACCATCTCCCAAATAAATAAGTTGCACACAAGTGTTTGTCACAGTGTCTGCTCTTGAAGACCCAAGTTGAAGCATGCTCCACCCTAGACTACTCTTCCATTGCAGCACAAAGATGACTTTTTCATCTCCTTCCAGAGTGACATGAAACATTTCCCATATCATACTGTCTCTATGCTGTAGTTTAGAGTAAAACTCCATAAACACATCTCCAAGTTTGCTCTCTGCTCTGTAAACACAGCCTTGGAAATTCAGAGAAAAAGAAAAACCTTTGCACTCTCAAAGGCATAGTGCTTGCAACTGAAAATCAGGTTTCATGACATTTAGCCCTCCAGTGAGATTTAAAACTGTATATTGAACATTAAAGCTAAGCATTGATTTCTTTATTTTTGGCTATGTTCTGCCCTCTCCCTGAAGTAACAGTTGCTTCCGTCTACATGGACAGAGCACCTCCAGCTAAAAAAAGAGTCACAGGAATAAAAATACTGTCAAAAAGATTATCCTGCCACATTTCCTACTGAATTGAATCACAAAGAGGAAGCTCAAATTTGGTAGAATTCAGATTGAAGTGGATAGGGAGTGACTAGAAAGTAAGAGTGAAATAACAAGCCTGGGAAATTCGGTAGATAAGCTTGAGAGGGAAGAGGGTGGTAGCTGGACAGTTTATAGGTCCACTAAGGGTTGGTTTATTTATTTACTCATTTATTTCAGCTATTCATTTAACTATTCTAGGTACTGGCATATACTGCTGTCGTCAATAGCTGCCATCAAATCGGCCTCCAACTCATGGAAAATCCATGCACAATGGGGTCACACCGTTGAGATCCACTGGGTTTTCATTGGCTAATTTTTGGAAGTAGATCACCAGGCCTTTTTTCCTAGTCTGTCTTATTCTGGAAGCTCCGCTGAAACTTTTAAGCATTATAGTAACACTCAAGCTTCCACTGACAGATGGGTAGTGGCTGTGCTTGAGGTGAATTGGCCAGGAATCATACCTCGATCTCCTGCATGGAAGGCAAGAATTCTACCACTGAACAAACACTGCCCCACTAGGCACACAGTAGTGAATAAGACGGATGAAAATCACAGCTATTACGGTGGGTGGTGGAGACAGCTAGGCCTTCACCAAATATCCAAGCTGTTTGTTCTCACTGGAGGGTAGTTACAAAATCAGGGGCTATATTTCTTATCCACTTTCATCCTGATATGGCCATATGAACGGGTTTCATCATTGTAATTAGAAGGCAAGTAAAGCTGGTTACTTATGTGTTTTGGTCTTTAAGAAACAGGAATGGCCTCGAGGATTACCTTATAGGCCAAAGTTAGAAGATGGCAGGGCTTTTGTCAGCCTCGTCACTGAATGACTCTGTGGAGCAGAAGACCCTCCCTAACCACTGACCTTAAAAATAACTGACTTTTTATCTGAGCCAAAAACAAACTGCATTATACTAGCCTGCTGAAATTTGGGGCTTTATTTGTTAAAACAGCTAGTGGTTTTATAATATATGGAACTTACATTCTAGTGGAGTCTCTGGGTAGTGCAAATGGTTAACATGCTCGGCTGCTAACCTAAAGGTTGGAGGTTCAAGTCTACCCAGAGGCACTTCTGAATAAAGGCCTGGTAATCTACTTCCAAAAAACCTAGCCATTGAAAACCCTATGGAGCACAGTTCTATTCTGACACACATGGTGTTGTCATGAGTTGGAACTGACTCGATGCCAACTGGTTTCCATATTCTAATGGGGAAAACAAACAAAAGCAAGGCAAATAAATAAAACATATCTTTGTTACGAAGAGAAGAATACTGTCAAACATATTATCCTGCCACATTTTCTGTTGAATTTAATTGCAAGGAAGAAGTTCACATTCGTTGAAACTCAGGCTGGAATGGATAGGGACTGACTAGAGAAGAGTGACTTAAGAGGAGTTAGTCAAGTAGATATCTGGATGAAGAGCATTACAGGCAAAGGTTACATCAAGTGGAGAAGTCTCAGCTGCAAGCCATGCTGGTATGTTTGAGGAAGAGCTAAAGGACCATTATGGCTGGAGCAGAAATTAGAGAAAATGAAGTTGCAGAAGTAGTTTGTAATGGGAACAAATAACATAGGGTCTTGTAGGTCATTGTGAGGACTTTTACTCAGAATGAAATCGAAAACTGTTGGAAGATTTTAAGCATGATCTGCCTAGGTTTCACCACATTTACTATGGCTTCTGTGCTGAGAATAGGTTAAACATAGATGCAGGAAGAGCAACTAAGAGATTTCAGGTGAGAAATAATAATGACTTTAACCAGGGTGGAATGGCACTAAGACGTGTGATAAGGATTTGAATCCTGGATATATTTTGAAGATAGAGCCAGTGGATTAGATAGGAAGTGTCAGGGAAGTTAAGGATGACTCTGAGATTTTGTCTTGAGAAGCTGGAAGAATGGAGTTTCCATTCATTGAGTTAGAGAACACTGCAAGAGTCACAGGTTTGAGTGGTGGGGCATTCAAGGAGCTCAGTTTTAGACACATTAACCTGATATATGCATTAGATATCTAAGTCGAGAGGTCAAGCATGCAGGTAGTTATTTGAATCTAGAGGTCACAGAAGAGATCTATACCGGAGATATTCATTTGGGAACATCAGCCTATATATGATATTTAAAGTTCTGAGTTTTGATGATAATCCCTAGGAAGTGAGTTTAGCTAGAGAAAAGAAGAATTCAAAAAACTAAGCCCTGAGGACTCCCACATTTAGAAGTCAGGGAGATGAGAAAGAATCAGCAAAGGAGAGTGAAAAAGAGAAGAAGCTAGAAAGTTAGTACCAAAAAAACCCCAAACCCATTGCTGTCAAGTCGATTCCAACTCATAGTGACCCTCTAGGGCAGGGTAGAACTGCCCCACAGAGTTTCCAAGGAACACCTGGTGGATCTGAACTGCCAACCTTTTGGTTAGCAGCTGAACTCTTAACCACTACACCACCAGGATTTCCAAGAAAAGAAACAAAAACAAAACCTGTTGCCATCGAGTTGATTCTGACTCATACCAAGAAAAGTAGTAGGAAAACCAAAAAGTAGCACATCTTGGAAGCCAAGTGAAGAAAGGGAATCAAGGAAGCGTTGATCAATTGTGAAAAATGTTCCTGAATTTTTAATAAATATGACAACTGAGAAGTGACCATGGGATTTAATAATGTGGATTAGTGACCTTGACATAAGCAGCTTAATAAAAGAGAAGGAGAGAAAGAAATTAGAGACAAGGAGTATACAACACTCTTTCAAGGATTTTTTATATGAAGGGAGGACATAAATAGAGCAATAGCTGGAGCTGTAAATGGGCTGAGAGAGGATGGTTTTAAAATGGGAAAAATAATAGTATGCTTATAACTGGATAGGGAAATTCAGCAGAGATAAAAATAACTATTAATTTTTCTATGGATTTACCATGACTAAAATTAACCTAGAGTATAATGTATGAACATATTAAGAACATATATTTATATACTATACCATATTTAAAATTGAAAACGCACTCACATATAACATATTTAATTGTTAAAAAGAATTCAGTTGAGAAGAATATTTTGAAGATAAAGGAAAGAAAGGAGTGCTTGAGAGCTGAATATTTCTGAAACGTCAAAATCTTACAACAGAGAAGGAGATATTATTTCCCCATGCTAACAGGAGAGAGGGAGAAAAGAACAGGTGACAGTAGATTAATGGATGGGGAAAGGTAGGAAATTGAAGTACTTTAGTGTCAGATGGTTCTATTTTCTCTCTACAGTAAGATGCAAGAGCATCATCTGAGAGTGATGTGGGAAGGGAAGGGTGTGAGATTTAAAGAAAATACAGAATATTTGAAATTGTGTTCGGCTGAGTAGAAAAATGAGCTAACATGGCTGGTTAAGGGTCTGATTGAGGTTGAAGTTATAGAGGCACCATTTGTGCAGTTGCTTAACTCTGGCTGTGTTGCAAGAGGAGTCCCTGGGTGGTGCAAACAGTTAGATGCTGGACTACTAACTGAGCCCTAGTGGCGCAGTGGTTAAGCACTCAGGCTGCTAACCAAAAGGTCAGCAGTTTGAATCCACCAGCTGCTTCTTGGAAACCCTATGGGGCAGTTCTACTGTGTCCTATAGAGTCGCTATGAGTTGGAAGTGACTCGATGGCAACAACTTTGGTTTTGTTTTTGGTTTACTAACTAAAAGGTTGGCAGTTCCAACTCACCCAGAGATACCTTGGACAAAAGGCCTGGAAATCTGCTTCTGAAATGTCACAGCCTTGAAAATTCTATGGAATGTAGTTCTGCTCTGCAGTACACGGGGTCACTATGAGTCAGAAGCAGCTCAACGGCAACAGGTTTTTGTTGTTTGTTTGTTTGTTTTTTGGTTTTGCAAGATTGGAGAAGACAAGGCATTGGAGCCACTCAGGGGTGGTAAATGTATTTTTAAGATTATTGTAAGGATCAAATAAAGTATATGATGTGCCTTATACAGTATTGTGTGTGTAGTAACTACCTTATAAATATTATTTCACTTTCTTCCATCCCTTGTCTTTTTCTTCTAAAAAATGAGTTCTTAAACTCCTCATTAATTAGAAAAGATTGTAGGACTCTAATCTATTGAAAATGATAAAAAGACTTCTGGGACTGAGGCAAGAGTAGAAGTTGTGTCTTCCTATCAATCTTTCTCCTTTCCCCAACTTGCTTCCCCTCTTACTCTCTCCCTTAACTGTCCAAACATAAATTGACCTAATTCAGGATTGCATTTGTGAAATTTATTGACTGGGACTTTAAGTTTCTTCCTCTAACTTTCAAAACTTATTAAATATAATGTAGTATTAGGCAACATAAGAGACTGTAAACTTTAATTGCTTTTTGCCTTACTGGCAGGCTGAATACTGCTGCTTTTGAGGATGTAAACATTGTTAACAGAAATCATTAGTAAAGATGAAACTGTGGGATTTGTTACGTGCTCTTTATCAAGCTCCTGGAAAAATGAGCATAAGGTTGGTAACAATACATTCAGTGTTTATTTTTGTTCAAAATTTAGACTGCTGGCATCACTACCTTTTAAACCTTAAACCTTGAGCTACTATGATTTTTTAATTCTAAGATATTTTTCAAGGAATGAAACAAGACAAATCCATTACTTTATGAGCTTCTACATCAGTAACAATAGAAAAATTGCTCTGAGTACTTGATGAAATAAAGCCATGGTCCAATTTCGTCCCCCACATTATATAAAACCTATAATTGCCAAGGGAAAGCAAATAAGGAGAGGGGAGAGAGAGAGAAGGCCTTTCTTATTTTTACTTTAAAAAAATTAACTCAGAAGGGCAAGCCCTTTCACAGGGAAACAATATGAAAAATAAAACAATTTTAATGTTACAGGTAATATGTTGCTCTATCAAAATACTGGAAACACAAACCCAGAATCCAGAGAAAAGCACATTTGAAAATACAATAAATGTCAAAGCATCAACTTTTTTGTTTATCTCTAATTTCATACAAAAAGAAAATAGTGAGAGAATTGTTCATGAAGACCTTTGGACATGGAGAAGCTAATAGGAAAACGGCTGTTAGAAGGAAGATTAGTAGCAGGTTAATAATATTTGAGGAATAATCCCTCTGTAGGTAGAGATGATGAGAAAAAGCAAATGCTTTTGCCGTAAGCCATTTCTCTGTTTTAGGGAGTGACATAACAAGGGTCTAGAGAGAAAACTCTAAGTAAAATTCATCCATCAATGCATTCATTCATTCAACCCATAATTATTGAGCACCAGTAACTATGTGCCAGGTGCTCTTCTAGGTGCTGGGGAAATCTAAAGGTGAACAAAAAGACAAGGTCTTGACTCTTAGATGTTTTACATTTTGAGGGAAGAGAGACAATAAATAAATTAAGATAATAGGAGATAATTATAAATTTTCATAGTTTCAGAAAATATATTTCAGATAATAATATAGGGTGATGTGACAACGAAAATTAGGGTAGTCAAGGAAGTCTTCCCTGGAAAGATGTCATCTTGGTTGAAATCTGAATGATAAGAAGGAACAAGCTATGTGAAGATCTAAGGTCAGCGTTCCGGGAAGGCATCAAAAATGGCAAAGACCCCAAAGCAGGAATGGAAACACAAAGATGTATTAGTTATCTATTGCTGCATAACAAATTACCACAAAACTTAATACCCTAAAACAATACACATTTATTATCTCACAGTGTCTTTGAGTTGGGATTCTGGGCACAGCTTAGCCAGGTCTTCCAGCTCAGGGTCTTTCACAAGACTATAGGTCAGGACAGCAGTTATCTCAGAGCTAAACTGGTGCAGGGTTGGCTTCCAAGTTTACTTAGTAGTTTTTGGCAGGATTCAGTTCCCTATGGGCTGTTCCTTGACACATGGGCCTCTCCATAGGGCAGCTCACAACATGGCTTTATCAAAGTGAGCCAAAGAGGGAAAGGCAAGCTTCATCAAAGTGACCAAAGAGGGAAAAGCAAGAGAGAGACAGAATCACAGTCTTTTATAATCTTATCTCAAAAGCGACATCTGACTGCCATAATCTAATTATTAGAAGCAAGTCACAAAATCCAGCCCACACACAAGGGAAGCAGCTACACAAGGACATGAATAGAAGGAGGCAAGGATCATTGGAAGCCATTTTAGAAGCAGTCTACAACATAGGAATTCAGTAAGATGGAAAAGGACACGAAGTTGTAATACTAGAAAGAGAAGTGCAGATGTGACTAACTCTGGGATGAAGCCAGATTTAGCTGATCTTCTTCTAAGAAAGAAATTTTTACAGAGTACACAAAGATAGTCCAAAGAGTGCAAATATTGTCCAATTTTCACAAAGTTTACACAGAACTCTTATAGCATTGATATTTCCATTTTTACTCAATATTTATGAAACCTAATTACTTGTATATTGAAAACATATTTACTATTTCAGAGATAACACATAGAATTATCTTCTTCCTACCTTTCAGTATCAATTCCAATCCTCTCATATGATCTACACTCCCTCCTCCAAAAAGAAACAATCTTTTGATTAGTTTAAATTTAGTTCTGGTTAAACCAACTCAGTGTCAGAAGATGAGTCCCTCAGGTTGGAAGGCACTCAAAATATGACTGAGGAAGAGCTGCTTCCTCAAAGTAGAGTCAATTTTAATGATGTGATTGGAGTAAATCCTTCTGGACCTCCATTTGCTAAGGCGGCACGACTGAAGATTAGAAAAAACAGCTGCAAACATCCATTAAGAACTGGAACATGGAATTTAAAAAGTGTGAATCTAGGAACATTGGAAGTCATCAAGAATGAAATGGACCACATAAAGATTGATATCCTAGGCATTAGTGGGCTAAACCGGACTGGTATTGGCTATTTTGAATCAGACAATCATAAGGTCTACTATGCTGGAAATGACAAATTGAAGAGGAATGACATCACATTTATCTTCAAAAAGAACATTTCAAGATCTACCCTGAAGTACAATGCTGTCAATGATAGGGTATATCCATATGCCTACAAGGATGACCAGTTAATACAATTATTATTCAAATTTACACACTAACTACTAAGGCCAACGATGAAGAAATTGAAGATTTTTACTAACTCCTGCAGTCTGAAATTGACCTATCATGCAATCAAAATGCATTGATAATACTGATGACTGGAATATGAAAGTTGGAAACAAATAAGGACTGGTAGTTAGAAAATATGGCCTTGGTGATAGAAATAATGCCTGAGCTCACAGGATAGAATTTTGCGAGACCAACAACTTCTTCATTGCAAATACCTTTCTTCAATAACATAAAAAGTGACTATACACGTGGCCCTCATCAGATGGAATACACAGGAATCAAATTGACTACATCTGTGAGAAGAAACGATGGAAAAGCTCAATATCATCAGTTAGAACAAGGCCAGGGCCAACTGTGGAACAGATCATCAATTGCTCATATGCAAGTTCAAGCTGAAGCTGAAGAAAATTAGAGCAAGTCCACAAGAGCCAAAATATGGTCGTGAGTATATGCTACCTGAATTTAGAGACCATCTCAAGAATAGACTTGACGCTGTGAACACTAATGACCAAAGACCACAAAAGTAGTGGACTGACATCAAGGATATCACACATGAAGAAAGCAAAAGGTCACTAAAAAGACAGGAAAGAAAGAAATGACCAAAATGAACATCATAAGAGAGTCTGAAACCTTCTGTTGAACGTAGAGTAGTTAAAGCAAATGGAAAAAAAGATGAAGTAAAAGAACTGAACAGAAGATTCAAAGGGCAGCCAGAGAAGACAAAGTATTGTAATGAAATGTGCAAAGATCTGGAGTTAGGAGACCAAAAGGGAAGAACATGCTTGGCATTTCTCAAGCTGAAAGAACTGAAGAAAAAATTCAAACCTCAAGTTGCAATATTGAAGGATTCTATGGGGAAAATACTGAATGACACAAGAAGCATCAAAAGAAGATGGAAGGAATGCACAGAGTCACTGTACCAAAAAGAATTGGTCAATGTTCAACCATTTCAGGAGGTAACATATGATCAAGAACTGATGGTGCTGAAGGAAGAAGTCCAAGCTGCTCTGAAGGCATTGGCAAAAAACAAGGCTCCAGGAATTGACGGAATACCAATTGAGATGTTTCAAGAAATGGATGCAGCACTGGAGGTGCTCACTCATTTATGTCAAGAAATTTGGAAGACAGCTTTCTGGCCAACAGACTGGAAGAGATCCATATCTGTGCCCATTCCAAAGAAAGATAATCCAACAGAATGTGGAAATCACTGAACAATGTAATTAATAGCACACACAAATAAAGTTTTGCTGAAGATCATTCAAAAGTGGTTGTAGCAGTACATCGACAGGGAACTGCCAGAGGTTCAAGCCGGATTCAGAAGAGGATGTGGAGCTAGGGATATCATTGCTGGTGTCCGATGGATCCTGGCTGAAAGCAGAGAATACCAGAAAGATGCTTCCTGTGTTTTGTTGATTACGTAAAGACATTCAACTGTGTGGATCATAACAAATTTATGGATAACGTTGGGAAGAATGGGAATGCCAGAACACTTAATTGTGCTCATGAGGAACCTGTACATACACCAAGAGACAGTTGTTGGAATAGAACAAGGGGATACTGCATGGTTTAAAGTAAGGAAAGATGTGCATCAGGGTTGTATCCTTTCCCCATACCTAGTCAATCTGTATGCTGAGCAAATAATCCAAGAAGCTGAACTATACGAAGAAGAAGGGGGCATCAGGATTGTAGGAAGCCACATTAACAACTTGTGATACGCAGATGACACAACCTTGCTTGCTGAAAGTGAAGAGGACTTGAAGCACTTATTGATGAAGATCAAAGACTACAGCCTCCAGTATGGATTGCGTCTAAACATAAAGAAGACAAAAGTCCTCACAACTGGACCAATAAGCAATATCATGAAAAATGGAGAAAAGATTGAAGTTGTCGAGGATTTCATTTTACTTGGATTGACAATCAAGCCCATGGAGGCAACAGTCAAGAAATCGGACGATGTATTTCGTTGGGCAAATCTGCTGCAAAAGACGTCTTTGAAGTGTTGAAAAGCAAAGATGTCGCTTTGGGGACTTAGGTGCACCTGACCCAAGCCATGGTATTTTCAACTGCCTCATATGCATGTGAAAACTGGACAATGAAGAAGGAAGACTGAAGAATTGACAACTTTGAATTACAGTGTTGGTAAAGAATATTGAATATACCATGGACTGCCAGAAGAATGAACAAATCTGTCTTGGAAGAAGTAAAGCCAGAACGCTCCTTAGAAGCAAGTACGGCAAGACTTCATCTCATAGTCTTTGGACATGTTATCAGGAGGGAGCAGTACCTGGAAAAAGGACATCATGCTTGGTAAAGTGGAGGGTCAGTGAAAAAGAGGAAGACCCTCAAGAAGATGGATTGACACAGTGGCTGCAACAATGGGCTCAAGCACAGCAAAGATTATGAGGATGGCACAGGACCAGACAGTGTTTAGTTCTGTTGTACATAGGGTCGCTATGAGTTGGAACCAACTCGAGGACACCTAACAACAACAAACCAAAGCAGGTTCACCTGAAGGCTAGAGCTGGTCTACCCACATTTTAGTCAGAAAAATGAGGGCTTAAGTCATTTAGAATTGCACTACATCAAAAGACTTGTCTGCTAGATTCTAGATGATCAGCTTTGGGCAAATCATTGAACCTCTTTGAGCCTCAGTTTCCTGTTATATGAAACAGAAGGATAAAAATAGTAATAATATTAATTTCTACTTCAAAAGAAATATGAAAATTAACAAGATACACGCTGGCATTTTGTAAATTGTAAAATAATATGCATTTTAGAAACTTTATTTAAAAGTATTTAATACAAAGAAATTGGTAAGTTATATCTTTCAGGAATTATACAAGATTTTTAATATCACAAATCATTTCTCTCCTACACCGAAAAATGAAAACGTGATGACCCAGTTTTCTTCAACTTATAATATTCTCGAATGTTAAGTAACTTCTTTCTATCTTAAGTCATTGTTTATACTATGGAGTGACCACAAACACACAGCAATTTGGAAGCACATGAAAGACTCTTAGACAATGCATTTGTTTACCAAATCACAGTATGATAAAAAAAAAAAAAAATCACGAAAGAGTTTACATGGGGATGAAAGCAAAGAAAAGTATGATATACAATGGGCAAAAGAAGAAAAGAACCATATTAAAATGAGCTTATTTTTATCAGAAGAAAATAGCTCTTATTTTAAAACAGATTCATGTCCTTTTACAATTACAGAAGCTGAAATATAACCGTAATCTATATCCATAAGGTAAGATTTCCATCTTTATGTGACATGAAAAATGTACCAAGCCAAGACTTTCCCATAAACAAAATTGCTTTATTCAACTCACACTTTAATACAAGGTATCAATCATGTGGTGGATTTTATTACTCAGAATTTAGCTTTGTTTTTTGACAGATTGCTTACATTCAACTTGAAGTACAACTGTATATCATCCCTATTATATACACAACTGAATTTGTGGACCCTTTTTTATTTTAAAAAGACTACTATAAATGGGAAGAAATATCTGGTGAGGCAGAATTAGTTTGACATCGACCATTTTAACTCAACAGTGTGGTTTTGATAACATGTCATTATTTATCCACAGTGGGTCTGAGGCTGCAGACTTTACATAAGACACCCAAAAAAAAATTCCATTGTCATCGGGTCGATTCCAACTCAAAACAACCCTATAGGACAGAGTAGAGCTTCCCCACAGAGTTTCCAGGGAGCACCTGGTAGATCTGAACTGCTGACGTTTTGGTTAGCAGCTATAGCTCTTAACCACTGAGCCACCAGGGTTTCCATATAAGACAACAGGAGACAGCAGTATGTAAGGGCTATATGAAGGCTCCATCTATTTTGACAACCTCTTTTCTTCTTCACATGCCTCTATTTGTAAAACCATGTTCATTTGAAATAAAAAGGCAGTATGTATATCAATATAATGCATTTACTAGACAATATATTTATAGGATGCATATTCATATATGGCAGAAAGACCACCAGAAGTACAATTCTTTATAAAAATATCTACTGTGTCCAATGTGGAAAACTGGAAGTAGTGAAAGCTACACTTTGGCTATTTGCAGTCAAGAGTTCTTACACTACAGTATTTTTATGCAAATAATACACGCCTTCTGCGTTTGTCAGCTGCGCCATTCCCCTCGCAAGGTATTTTCCTAAGTGCACTATGCTAGTTTTTTTTTAATGGGAACATGTGGAAAAGGATTGGCATGGTGGCGCTTGTGAGGGTGCCTTGTGGGGGGAGGTACTTAGACCTATATGTTCATGGCCTACTATGAATTTAGTATTCCCTGGGCATACAAACAAAGAGCAGCAATGCACACGAAAATGAAGATGTAGAGCCTTGAAACGAAGAATTCACAGCTAAAGTTGCCATTAAATTTGCAGTCTATTTCTAGGTAGGGAAAGTGTAAAGAATTTCTAGTGCTGTCCTTTACAAGGCTAAATTGAGAATGATATTTGCTGAAGTGGTGGCAGATATGGGATCCTACTGGATTCCAGCAGCCTACAAATAAGTAGACTACTTTAAAAATCTTTTAACCCATCTGTGATGAAAAATGCATGCCGGTTTAAACTCCCTTAAAGCTTTAAATTAGCCACTGCTGCAGATATGGCTACATGGCTCAGTAGTCCTAAAAGCACCAAATGCTAAAATAAAAATAAGCTGTGGTTCCCTAAAAAAAAAAAAAAAAAAAGTAACTGAGCCACTTATGAGGTTTTCCCTTCTCCTCAGCAAAATGTTTAATTTCTAGAGCTGACTTAGCTGTCACACTGCTGGGTGTGATTTTTGTTATTGAAAATAAAGGATAAAAGCCAGATCCCAATGCAATCAAATTTAACTTGGTATAAGTGATTAAGACCCATATTCAAATGTTTAGAAGTGGCGATGCTTCGAGATAACTCATTTCTCTGTAATCCCTACTTAAACGCGCTTATACAGATGACTCTCATTTCCATGGTTTTACTTTAATATTCTTTTAACGACCTTAAAACAAAATAAAAGAGCAGCTAAACACACTTCATTATTGTTTTGAGAAGCCTGGTTTAAACACTTGGCATTGTGAGGTGTTGTCATGAGCTCAGTGTCAGCACGATCAAGAGTTCAGCTTTTCTTAAAGTCAAACTCCTTCATGCTTAACTTTCAGTTGTGTAGAAATTTGGCTCTAAAGGATAAGCTCATATTCTCTAAAGCTGTCTTTTGTCCCTCTAGGTAAAAGTAACAAAAAAAAAAACAAACATTGTTCTCATATATGACTTGGTAAAGAAATATGTTCCTTTGGGTAATTTTACACTTCTTTAAAGGCCTGGACTTCATGAGAAATGAGTATAACCAAATCAAACCCACTGTTGTCGAGTCAATTCCAATTCACGGTGACCCTATAGGACACAGTAGAACTGCCCCATAGAGTTTCCAAGGCTGTACATCTTTAGGGAAGCAGACTGTCACATCTTTCTCCCGCTGAGTGGCCGGTAGGTTCCAACTGCTGACTTTTAGTTTAGCAGCCAAGTGCTTTAACCACTGCACCACAAGGGCTCCTTAGAAATGAGTCTAAAACCAAAAAACCCAAACCTGTTGCTGTTGAGTTGATTCCGACTCACAGTGACCCTATAGGACAGAGTAGAGCTGCCCCTTAGGGTTTCCAAGGAGCAGCTGGTGGATTTGAACTGCTGACCTTTTGGTTAGCAGCTGAGCTATTAACCACTACGACACCAGAAGTGAGTATATAGCCCTATTATTAGTGGCCACAGGTTGAGGTTTCCACAACTGTCTTATATCCACAAGTTCCTCTTTGTTCTATGGACATAATCAAAGTTTATTCTGCTTTAAATATCTGCTATTCAATAACTAGAGAAAAACATTTCTGTTATGAATGTTTTTAGTAATACATGCCATTGTGTCCAATTTAACCAAAGCACTATTATTAGTGGTCATTCACCAATGTTTGGAACTATCACAAGGTCTCATAAGGGTTGACTGGAATAAAATATGATCTATAGTGCATTGAAGTTTTAGAATCAGTAGTTGTCACATACAAAGTACTAAATAAATATAAGGAATGAATCAGAACCACTGTACATTTGTTAACTACAGTGAATAGTTTAACTAATATACATCTCAGTATAAAATAAATCCACTTTCTCTGTTTAGTTGTGAAGATTACAAATAATACTTCTAGCATCATTTTTACTATTGTGCCAAACACTGTACTAAGCTTTATACACACATTATTTCATCCGAAGTATGAAGTACCTTACCAGTGCCTGTCATTCAGAAAAAAACTCAAGTGGTAGTTTTCATTATCTGCCTGCCTCACATGTTTCCCTATAAAAACTGGCCTGTTCAGAACTACTTAGCTGCACTTAGGAGTCTGTTGGTATGATTTTTGCTATTCTGGCACATGGCGACCCTATGTGTTTCAGAGTAGAACTATGCTCCACAGGGTTGTCAACGGCTGTGATCTTTCAGAAGTAGATTGACAGTCCTTTCTTCCAAGGCACTTCTGGGTGGATTTGGACCACCAACCTTTCGTAGTCAAGCACGTAACTGTTTGCGCCACCCAGGGACTCATGTTAAAGTCTTTATAATCTTCAAAGATTTCCTATCTTAACATAAATTTGAATAAAAAAGATTGCTAGAACAGTAACAAGGTGGGCAAATGTCACTTTCCCCACTTCCCACCAGGCCCATAATAACTATCAATAATGAATTCCAACACTTTTCCACTGAGCCTAATGCTGCCTTAGAATCCATGTCAACACCATGCTCAGGCAGCTCCTCAAATAGTGAAAACTGACACTTGGGTGAAACCTTTTTCCATCCTGGTCTTAGGCTCTCTCATTTCTGATAAACTGAGAGAAATTATTGACATTTATCCAACTAGCATTTATTGTAGTTCACTGTTTCCCAGGAACTGTGCTAAATACTGGTACTACAACAATATCAAACTCAGTACTTGCCTCCAAGGAACTCACAGGCTATCAGGAAAATAGACGAGAAAAGTAAAAATCAATGATTACAATGCTGCTAAAATAGTTCTATAGAAAAATTATAGATGGATATATGGAGTGAAAGGGGAAATTAGTCAGCTGTCAGAATGATTCCAAGGAAAGATGACTGACATTTGAGCTAATCTTTGAAAAATGGGTAAGAGTTGCTCAAGGAAAGACCATGGGGGATAGGTCATCCAAGGCAGAGAAAGTAACATACACAGATGCACTACTCACATGGTGCATTTGAAGTACAGCATATTATTTAGAATGGCTGGAATGCAGGTTGTTTAAGAATATAGGATAATATGGAAGGCTGGAAAGGTAAACAAAGCCAGATTAAATGGCTGCATTTGATTTGCTAAAGTCTGCATTTTATTCTGAAAGGGTATGAGACATATTTAAAGATTTTAAACAGGCACATGATAGAATCACTCTCATGTTTTATAAATTTCCCTGACAGTGCTGTGGTACCTCCATTGGAAGGGAGCAACATCTGAGCAGAGGACTGTTCCACCTGCGCCGGCAGTAGTCCCCGTGAGAAATTATGAAAACCTGAGCTAAGATAATCATGTTGAGAATGAAGAGGAGAGGGATGATTAGAGAGATATTGAGGTTGTAGAATCTATAGGACTTAGAGACTAATTAGAGGTAGTGAAGTGTGGGAGCAGGAGGAATATATGAAGATGCCTAGATTTCTAGATTGGACAAATCATGTATAATGATTCCATTTAATGAGAGAGGGGACACGAGAGGATGTACAGTTTTGACTGCAAGATGATGGACTCAGTTTGGAATAAGTTAAGTTTAATGTGGTAATAGTACTGCTTTCACATGGAATTGCACATTTTGCAGTTCAGAATAAAGATCTGAAGCACAGAAGGTTGTAGATCAAGAGGGTGTCACTAATCTAAACTGTAGTTAAAAATGGGGGCATAGATGAATTCACCCAAGGAAAGGAAGTTACAAGTCAATGAAAGTTCATATTTTCCATCTTAGGAGACAACGTTTCATAGTGGTTATGACAGAAAGCACTGAAGCCAGACGGCCTCGGTTCAAACCCGGGTTCAACATTGATTACTTATGTAATCTTGAGCAAATTTCTTTACCTCTCTATGCTTCTGTGTTCTTATATGTAGGGTGTAGATACTAATAGTACCTATCTCATAGGGTTATTTTGAAATATTAATACATGTAAAGACTTAGAACATGGCCTGTTGCACAGTAAACATGCAATAAATGTTAGCTATTGCAATGAGAATGAGGATGATGATGATGATACAAAGAGATATACAACTTTTTCCCACTCTCAAGCCCTTTCAATAAAGAGGGGAAAGGGGAATACAAACACATATATAAAACAAATAATAATTAATAGTGCAATGGTATAAAAAATGTTATGGTCTAAGCAAATCAATGAGTGCTAGGAAGGACATGGGATATTGATAACTTAGTGGCAATAAGTTTGTGCCAAAAGTGGGACGCAGGTAGTTATTGGGTAAAAGAAGAGGCACTAGTGCAGAAGCCATAGAAAGAAGTTAGTAAAGACAAATACTGCCTGATAAATAATTTTCCTTAAAGCCAGGTTAAGAAAAAAAAAAAAAAAATGGTGTGGCAGAGGCATCTGACCTCCGCTTAACTTCACAAGGGGGAAGGAGAATCAAGATCAACAGCACAAGGCTGATTTCTATGAGGTGTAGGTCAGACATACCTCCTCTCTCCAAACTTTTTAGCAAATCTGACATCAATTGTCCTTCCCACTGCACTCTCTACTTCTCTGCTGGGTTGGATAATTCATTGCAATGGCCATACAGAACTCACAGACCATACTCACGGTTACGGGGTTTATTAGGGAAGTAACATGTTACAATTCAGGTTCAGGAACACTCAGGATACAGTTCTTCTATCAGGACAGCCTCTTCTCAGCTGTGCCTGCAGGAGGCCTCTCTCTCTGACCCTTGGCCCCTCGGCTGGCCTCTGCCCTACTTGGGCAAGTGTTACAAGTCTCTTTAGCTCCAACAATAAGGGCCCAGGGTCACCTCACTCTGCCAGTAAGCCTCGGCCTGAAGGCACTCAGCTCTTTCGCTCTGTGGGAAAGCAAGCCAACCTCTGCTGATAAGTGTCCAGAGGTACCCCACTCTGCCAGCAAGCCTCCTGCCCAAAGGTGCCCAGCTTTCTCTCACTGTGGCCCAGGAAGTCCACCGTGCTGTTTCCTGCCAGTCTCCTGGTTCTGCTGCCTCTGCTGCTGCACTTCTCTGCCACTGCTTCTCGCCATCTCTCACCATCTCTGGTGTTATAGCTCTCTCTCTGTCTCATGAATCTAGGAGGTTCTCAGTGCAAGGATCTCAAGTCCAAAAGATCACTCCACTCCCATCTCTTCTTGGCGGTAGCCAGATTCCCCTCTGCTCTGGGATTTGCTCTCTTCTAAGCCTAGTAGGATGGCAAAGCTGACCAATCCCCTTGTTAGGGTTCCATATACCTTATTTGCATTGTTAGCAAGCTATCCATAGCTCAGTGGGCCACAAGCTCCTTATTTGCATAGCCCCACCCAATCATTGTGGGGGAGTCACAAAGACTATGGCTAGAAAGGCCATATTAAGTAATTCACTGCATGGCATCAGGCCTGCCCATAGCCTTCATTTCTCAAGCAGTACAAAAGACTCAGTCCAAGATGAAAAAAAAAAAACTCAAAAAGCATGACGCTTTAAATATATGACACATTTTCCTATGGAAGGTGGGTTCAACATTTTTATTACGGTTCCAATAGATGAAACCAAGACTACTAGGTAGAAGCCATAAGGAGACAGATACACAAGAGAAAGCACCTAAAATCAAACCTATCCATAGATCAAGAGGGCAGTCTTGGAAGGTAATAAATAAGTACCCTCTCACTTCAGGTCTCCTGTAAAGAATATATTATATAAATGATTCAAACACCAGCTTGTTGGCCTCACTAGATGACCTTTAAGGTCTTTTCCAGTCTTAAGAGTCGTTGAAAAGTACACTAGTTGAAATGCTTTATAGCTGTCACATGCATGGAATGGATTGTGGTTACTAGGACCAACTAATACACCTGGTATCATCACTAACCGGTAACGTCGCGAACTTCTCTTATCGCACTTCCAACTTTAAAGAGAGGCTGAAGAATACTCCTAGGTTCTCCTAAGAAACTCTACTGAACAGGACTTCCCTTGAAACAAGGGAATAATTTTATCAGCTATGAAAGAGGCCTACCCCTTCTCTCTCAGATCAGATGGAATCCTCACTGATATTTTTAGCAAGACGCCAGGAAACGTTCTTTCAACCCTTCCTGCAAGCTGGACAGACTTGCTGTAATATAAACATTTTATACTCTAGAGAGGTTCTCTACTTAAGGCAGCTTTATGCTAATTCTGGCTTCTTGTATTCTTGTTACAAAGAAGAATAAGGTTTTTTGTTGTTGTTCATTTGTTTGTTTTTGAATCAACTCTCTAGCTTTGTTTCCCTCTAGGTGTTCACACAAAACTGACAGTACCCTAAGTAATTAAAGAAAAGTCTGGGACACATTTATAGTTATATGTGGTGCCACTCTTCAAAATGACTATCAAAAAAAGAAAAAGTAATTAATCAGCTACATGAGTTATCTCCCTATGGTATTCTTGCTAAGGTTTTTATTTTATAAAGGATATTTATTTTATGGAAGCATTTTGTGGTATGACTATAAAGTGTCTCTTTCTCTTGTTTTAAGTACATTGTCCTCAACCATGAATATCAGCTAAGAACCTGTATATCTAACCATCACAATAATTCAGCTTTCTTTAAGCAATGGCAGTAATTACTGCTTATCTAATGAGATTTTTTTTTTATTCTTATTCCCCTTTGAAATTTGGTGTTCCCAAACAAAGCTCGTCAACATCACTCTTTGATTATCACAAGATTTGGCACTGGTCTAGGTCATTCAAAGTCCCCCAAATTCAGAAGGCCGCTAAGACATTGAAACGTGTTATATAATATACATGGTAGAGCTTATTTTGATGAGAGTAGGAAAAAATAATTTGGATCATACAAAAACCTCTTCTCATGGTTATTGATAATGTGGCAATGTGGTTCATCCAAGAGCATTTCTAATTGATCCATTGTTCACACCCATTATTTGCCACAAGACTTCACATTGCTTATACATATAGAACGCGTAAGATTGGGCTTTTGAGAGAAGCCAACCTCTGTTCCATGAAACAAAGTAATAAAAATCTTACATATGGGATGCGCATTTTCCGTTAACTGCTAACTGGAGTATCTATAAAATGTACCCATATGTCAGTTACAGAATATCTCTTTCTTCTATTCTATAGCCTTTCATTCCTCAATCTAACTAGCTTATGAGATTCCCTGCTTAAATATTTCATGCACTACACACACACACACACACACACACACAAAGGGATAATATTTAATCTTTTAAATAAAGTTATTAAGAATTAAAGGCATATTGTATATGATATTATATTTTGCATTTTTTAAAGATAACACACTACAGTATCACTTTTAGTAATAAAGAAATAAGCATCCTTTTAGGAATGAAAGAAATAAGCATAAATTACCAAAGAATGTAAAAGAAACAGTTTCTAGACTTTTTTTCTCATTAAAAAGATATGTATGCTGATTATAAAAAATTTTAAATACAAACAGACACAGATAAAAAGTAAAAGCCCTCCAATCCAACTAACTAGACTCACTAAAAATAAGTGTAGATATTAAATACGTTTTTCAACATGATTTTAATGCTTGCATTCTATGTTGTTTCCTTTCCTTTTTTTTTAATCACAAATAATGCAGCAATGAACATCCTTTCATCTATCTGTATTAGTTTTCTATTGCTATATATCAAATTACAAAAAATTTAGCAGCTTTAAATAACACATTTTTTTATTATCTCACAGTTCTATGGGTCAGAAGTTCAGGCACAGCATTGCTAGGTCCTCTATGCAGCGCCTCACCAGGCTGAAATCCAGGTATTTCCTGGGGCTGCAATCTTATCAGAGGCCCAGATCCCTTTCCAAACTCAGTGGTTGCTGACAGAATTCATTTTCTTGCAACTGTAATATTGAACTTCCTGTTTTCATGTTGTCTGTTGACCAAGGACCATTCTCATCTCCTAGGGGCCACCCACAGTTCCTTGCAACAAGGTCTACTCAATAGGACCTCACAACTTGGCTATTTGCTTCTTCAAGGACAGTAGGCATGAGAGGGCAGTGATGGATATTTGCTTCCCTGGCAATCATCCTGCTGGGTTGCCATGAGTTAGCTGTGTCTCTCTATCAGCGGCTATAGCTCCTGCTAGATAAGCCTCTTACCCTTTCTGCAGTATGATAATTATTTTATCCACTTACCCCTTTATTTTCTTTTGTTCTGCTGCTGGCCGCATGGAACTGAGCTATTCTCATTGGTTTCCTAAAACCTGCCCTTACTTTTGTAAATAGTTCTTGTATTAAATTCTCTGTAAATCTCTATATGATTCCTGCTGAACCTTGATCAATATAATATCATTTAGTCGGTTTCTTTTCTGTGTGTTTTCCCTTATTGATTTGTAGGAATTATTTCCATATACTGGATATCAATCCTTTCTCAGTTATATGCATTACAAATGTTCGATCTGCAGCTTGCTTTGAACTTTATTTATGGCATCTTTTACAGGTCAGATTTTTTTTTTTTTTAAGATTGTCAAATATTTCAAATCTTTTCTCTTTGGTCCTTGCTCAAAAAATTGTTCTTGACTTCCAGGCAACATGGCGCTATAGACAGAAGCACCATACCGTCCCTCCATAGCAAAGATCCAAAAAACTATGCCAGTCAGAGTCACACGTCAATCCTGAAACCTAAGCATCAAATGAAGAGATAAAGAACTCAGCCAAGCACTGAATGGAATAACAAACTGACCAAGAACAGATGACAAGGAGAGATACACGCAGAGGTCCTTTTTCGGCTAAACCAGCACGGATCTGCCATCTTGGATTCCTATTAGAGATCAGTGACCAGGGGTGCAAGAAAACAGCTTCATGCAGCTACCAGCAGGAAACAGAACAATCAGTAACCAGCGATATACACTTTCCCACCCTCCACCCTTCTTCACCCACACTCAGCCTCCTCTGCTTCCCGCGGCCACAGTCTCTTGGCCGGGAAGCACCAGCTTCACCCTGGTGTCACTTGGATTCCACACGTCCGCACTGGCTGGCTCTCTGAGTGCCATTTGTTGGCTGCTGGTGTTGCTTTTTTCTGCTTCATTAGATTTCTTCCTTACCTCTCACCACCTCAGCCTCCTTTCTCTCAAATACCTGGTTCTGTGTGCCATCTTTGCTTCTTCCTGAAAGGCTGCAAAACACCACTCGACTGTGAAACTGCTTCCTGGACTGTGCCACCACACTGGTGGGACCCCTGGGGCTTTTTATTTGTTTGTTCTATTTTGATATGTTTTCTTTTCTATTCTCAGTTTGGGGGACCCCTTCTAGCCAGGCAGTACCACATGGCTTGGGAGCTACTCCCTTACTCTGCACAGATAAACAGTGACATCCCTGCAGCCATTTCGTTTTTTTTTTTTTGTTTGTTTGTTTCTTTGTTTTGTTTTCTTCTCTCTCTTTTTCCATTTTTGAATTTCTTCATTTCTATTTTCTCGTCTCTGTATACTTACCTTCTCTTCCCGCTTCCTGAATACCTGGCACTGTGTGACGCCTCTACCCCTTCTAGCCAGGCTGTATTTCATGGTCTGGAAGCAACTTCCCCAGTCCTAGCAGCCATACCGGTGGGATCCCTGGGGGCTTTTCTTTCTTTTTTTTTCCCTTCCAATTATTATTTATTCATTTTTTCCTTTTACCCGTTTGTTTTCAATTTCAGTTTTTCCCCATTTCTCAGTCTCTCATCTCCCCACTCCAATAGCAACCTCCCTTAGCACTCTTTTTTGTTTGTTTGTGTGTATGTTTTTGGCTCCTGTTCCTCTCTCCTCTCTCTCCTCTTTCCCATAACTATCTTAGCTCCACACATCACAATCTACCCCCTCCTTCCTGCCTAACTGCACTGTGCACTGAACATCACACTCCCAAGCAGCACAGGCACGGCCTACCAGAACCTGCCCTGCACTGATTCCCAGTCCACCCTGTCAGCACTAGTACGTACTACAAACAACCCATCCCAGCAACTCTCCTTCAGCTGGACCTGCCCTGCTCTACCATACCTGAGAGACTGACCCTGCCCACTGGAGTAGGAGGTTAAAAGTATCGTGCCCACAGATGAGCAAACAACAAAGAATGCACAGCCTGCTTGCTCAAATAACCAAATAGAGTAAAACAGCAGGACAAAACAAACAAATCTACAATCAATAAATGAGGAAAATAACTACTGAATGCCCCAAAGACAGCAGACAATATCAAAACATACACAAAAACAGGACAGGATGGTTCCAGTATGCATCCAAAATAAAACACCAGATGACTTTCCAGTAGAAGAAAAGGCACTAGAATTACCTGAAAGGGAATTCAAATCTTTTATATTTAGAATTATCCAAGAGTTGAAGCAAAAAGCAGACAAAAATGAGGAAAAAGTAGACAAATTTATGGAAAAGGCAGACAAATTCATGGAAAATACAGACAAAAAATGGAAGAATTCAAGAAAATAATACAGGAACAAAATGCTAAAATAAATTCACAACTAGAAATCATACAAAAACTACAATTAGAAATCCAAAAGAAAAACAACAAGATTTCAGAAATGGACAATGTCATAGAAGGGCTGAGGAGTAAGTTTGAAATGATGGAAGACAGGATCAGCAAAATTGAAGACAAACACTTGGATACAACTCTGTTTAAGGAAAAATCAGAAAAAAGAACGAAGAAAAATGAAGAAACCCTGAGAATTATGTGGGATACAAACAAAGGCAAAAATCTGTACGTTATTAGAGTTTCAGAATGGGGGGAAAACAGAAAACACAGAGAGGATCTGTCATGGATTGAATTATGTCCCCCAGAAAATGTGTGTATCAATTTGGCTAGGCCATGATTCAAAGTATTGTGTGGTTGCCCTCCATTTTGTGATTGTAGTTTTGTGTTAAACAGGATTAGGGTAGGATTGTAACACCACCCTTACCCAGGCCACATCCCTGATCTAATGTAAAGGGAGTTTACCTAGGGTGTGGCCTTCACCACCTTTTCTGTCTCAAGAGATAAAAGGAAAGGGAAGCAAGCAGAGAGTGGGGGAACCTCATACCACCAAGAAAGCAGTTCTGGGAGCAGAGCATGTCCTTTGGACCTGAGGTTCCTGTGCAGAGAAGCTCCCAGACCAAGGGAAGATTGATGACATAGACCTTCCTCCAGAGCCAACAGAGAAAGTGTTCCCATGGAGCTGATGCTCTGAATTTGGACTTGTAGCCTACTGGATTGTGAGAGAATAAACTTCTCTTTCTTAAAGCCATCTGCTTGCGGTATTTCTGTTATAGCAGCACTAGATGACTAAGACAGAATTTGGTAACAGGAGTGGGATGCTGCTGTAACAGATACCTAAAATGTGGAAGCAGTTTTGAAACTGTGAATGGATACACGAATGGCAGTGGCAGAGGACTAGCAGCAGCAGAACCAGGAGACCAGCATGAGACAGCTCTGACCCACTGAGCAAGAGAGCTGAGTGCCTGTGTGCAGGAGGCTTCCTGGTGGAGTGGGGTGCCTCCAGGCACTTATCGGTGGAGGTAGGCTTGCCGACCCACAGAGCAAGGGAGCTGAGTGCCTGCATGCGGAAGTTTCCTGGTGGATTGGGGTGCTTCTGGGCATTTATTGGTGGAGCTATCCAGCTTTGGAGCACTTGCCCCAGCCAGGCAGATGTGGGCATAAGGTCCAAGGGCCGAGAGGCCACAGGAAGCAGAAGCTGAAGAGACAAGGGACACAAGAAGCCAAGCTGTCTCAGTTTCAAAAGGTATGGCTGTGACCTCTGGGGTTTCAAAGGGTGGAGCCATGGCCTCTGGTGTTTCTAGGGGTGGAGTTGCCACTCAGATGGACTAGAAGAAGGGTGCGCCTAAAGCCAAGGGAGCAGAGTTGCTGTCCCTGTGGGCCTGGAAGGCAGAGCTGAAACCCAGGGCTGAGGGGCTCCACTCAGAATCTGGTGAGTGTGGCCTATACCTAGAATCTTGAGGGCAGGGCCATTGTGTAAATTGTCTAGGAGAACAGAGGATTACTTTAAAGCCTTGAGGGCTAATGTAATGTGTTCTGCTGACTTGCTTCGTGCCTGTTATCTGTTCTTTTCCTCCAGTTTCTCCCATTTATAATGGAAACATCTAGCCTGTGCCTGTTCCACCATTGTACCTTTGCAAGCAGATAACTTGTATTCTAGATTTCACAGATGAAGAGAAGTATTTGGATTTTGGACTTGGAGTTAAACTTTTGCTATGATATTATGGGATGAATATGTTTTGCATATTGCAAGGATGTGATTTTTTGAGGGCAAAAGGGTGGAATGTCATGGATTGAACTGTGTCCCCCAAAAAATATGTGTATCAATTTGGCTAGGCCATGATTCAAAGTATTGTGTGGTTGTCCTCCATTTTGTGATTATAGATTTCCATTAAAGAGGATTACTGTGGGACTGTAACACACCCTTACCCAGGTCAAATCCTTGATCCAATATAAAGGGAGTTTCCCTGGCCTGCACCACCTTTTCTCTCTCAAGAGATAAAAGAAAGGGAGGCAAGCAGAGAGTAGGGGATCTCATACCACCAAGAAAGCAGTGCTAGGAGCAAAGGGCATCCTTTGGACCTGGGGTTCATGTGCAGAGAAGCTCCTAGTCCAGGGAAAGATTGACGACAAAGGCCTTCCTCCAAAGCTGACAGAAAAAGCCTTCTCCTCGAGTTGATGCCACGAATTTGGACTTCTAGCCTACTAGACTGTGAGAAAATAAATTTCTCCTTGTTAAAGCCATCCACTTCTGGTACGTCTGTTAGAGCAGCACTAGATGATGAAGATGGGATCGTTGAAGCGTTGCTGACAGAAACCTTCCCCAATATCATGAAAGATGCAAAGATGACCATCCAAGAAGCTCAACGAACCCCATATAGGATAGACCCCAAATGAAATCACCCAGACATATCATAATCACACTCACTAAAACCAAAGACAAACAAAGAATCCTGAGAGCAGCTCAAGAAAAACAAAAAGTCACATACAGAGGAGAAACAATAAGACTAAGCTCTGATTATTCAGCAGAAACCATGCAGGCAAGAAGGCAATGGGATGACATACATAAAACCTTGAAAGAAAAAAGTCGCCGGCCAAGAATAATATATCCGGCAAAACTCTCAGTCAAGTATGATGGTGAAATCACGTCATTTCCAGATAAACAGAAATTAAGGGACTATGTAAAAACAAAACAAAACTTACAGGACTTATTAAAGGGAGTCCTTCAATCTGAGAACAAACAACATCAGACCATAGGCTGAATCTAGGACACAGGATTATACTAGCCAGATACCAACCTAGGAAATGAACTCTTAAGGACTATCCAAAACCAAAAGAATTACAACAGGGAACCAGAGAGGTTAATCTGTAAATGACAATAACATCAGAACAATAAAAGAGGGAACAAACAGTGTAGGTGTAGAACCACCTAATAGAGAGGAAGGCAAGGCGATACCAAGTAATAATAGACTGGTTCAAATGTAGGAAGGTAAGGGTAAATTTCTAGGTAACCACAAAGAAAGTTTACAAACCTACTCATCGAAATAAACAAGAAAAACATACAGTCTCAGTAAAAACAAAACCTACAAAAACAAAAGAAATGAAAAAAATCCACAAATGGAATTCAGCAGAGTAAGCGGAACAAAGAAAATGTCAGCACCACAAAAAAAGCACTACAAAATGACAGCAACAAACTCACACCTATCAATACTTACTCTGAATTTAAATGGCCTAAATGCACCCATAAAGAGATAGAGATTGACAGAATGGATTAAAAAACAGGATTCATAAATATGCTGTCTACAAAGGACACACTTTAGAAACAAAGATGTAAATTTATTAAAAAATCAAAGGATGGAAGAAATCCATCAAGCAAACAGCTACCAAAAACGAGCAGGAGTGGCAATACTAATCTCTAATAAAATAGACTTTAAAACAAAATCCACCATAATAGACAAAGAAGGACACTATATAATGATTAACGGGATGATCCATCATGAAGACATAAGTATAATCAACACCTACGCACTCAATGACAAGGCTTCAAAATACATAAAACAAACTTTAACAGCACTGAAAAGAGAAGTTGACAGTTCCACAGTAATATTAGGAGACTTCAACACACCAGTCTCAGTAGAGGACATAAAATCTAGAAAGAAACTGAGCAAAGATACAGAAGACTTAAGGGCACAATCAGCAAACTTGATCTCATAGACATATATAGAACACTACACCCAACAGCTGCAAAGTACACATTCTTTTCCAATGTACATGGAACGTTCTCCAGAATAGACCACATCTTAGGCCACAGAGCAATCCCTAACAAGATCCAAACCTCTGAGATAATACAAAGTATCTTCTCTGACCACAATGCCATCAAGGTAGAAATTAAGAACAGGAAGACCAAGGAAAAAAAAATCATTACATGGAAACTGAAAAACACCTGATTACACATCACTAGGTAATAGAAGAAATCAGAGATGATGGAATTAAAAAATTCCTAGAATCAAACGAGAATGGAAACACATCATACCAAAAACTTTGGGGCACAGTAAAGGTAGTCTTCAGGGGACAATTTATAACAATAGATACACACATCAAAAAATAAGAAAGGCACAAAATCAAAACATTAACTACACAACTCGAACAAATAGCAAGAGAACAGCAAGAAAAAAAAAAAAGCCCACAGCCACCAGAATAAAGGAAATAATAAAGATCAGAGTAGAAATAAATGAAATAGAGAACAGAAAAACAATAGAAGGAATCAACAAAACCAGAAGTTGGTTTTTTGAAAGAATCAACAAAATCAACAAACCCATGGCCAAACTGACAAAAGAAAAACAGGAGAGAACACAAATAACCCAAATAAGAAATGAAATAGGAGACATTACAACAGACCCAAATGAAATAAAAAGGATTAGAACAGAGTATTATGAAAAACTATACTCCAATAAATTTGAAAACCTAGAGGAAATGGATAAATTTCTAGAAACACACGACCGACTCAAACTACCACAAAGTGATGTGGAAAATCTGAACAGACCCATAACAAGAGAAGAGACTGAAAAAATAATAAAAAAAAAAAACTCCCAAAAAAAAAAAGCCATGGCCCAGATGGCTTCACTGGAGAATTCTACCAAACATTCAGAGAAGAGCTTATGCCAGTACTACTCAAACTATTTCAGAGCATAGAAAATGAAACAATGCTTCTAAATTCATTCTATGAAGCCAGCATAACCCTGGTACCAAAACCAGGCAAAGACGCCACAAAAAAAGAAAATTACAGATCAATATCTCTCATGAATATAGATGCAAAAATTCTCAGCAAAATTCTAGCCAATAGAATTCAGCATCATATCAAAAAAATAATACACCACGACCAAGTAGGATTCATACAAGGTATGCAAAGATGGTTTAACATTAGAAAACCAATCAACATAATCCACCACATAAATAAAAGGAAAGAAAAGAATCACATGATCATCTCAACTGATGCAGAAAAGGCATTCGACAAAATCCAACATCCATTCCCAATAAAACTCTCAATAAAACAGGTATAGAAGGGAAATTTCTCAGCATAATAAAGGCCATATATGCAAAACCGACAGTCAACATCATTCTTAATGGAGAGAGGCTGAAAACTTTCCCCTTGAGAACAGGAACAAGATAAGGATGCCCTTTTTCTCCACTCCTACTTAACATTGTGCTGGAAGTCCTAGCTAGAGCAATAAGGCAAGAAAAAGGAATAAAGGGCAACCAAATTGGTAATAAAGAAGTTAAATTGTCCCTGTTAGTGGATGATATGATACTATACATAGAAAACCCTAAAGACTCCATGAGAAAACCACTGGAACTAATAGAAAGATTCAGCAGAGTAGCAGGATACAAGATAAACATACAAAAATCGGTTGGATTCTTATACACCAATAAAGAGATGATGAAAAGGAAATCAGGAAAACAATGCCATTTGTAATAGCTTTTAAAAAATAAAATACTTAGGGAATAAATCTAACCAGGGATGTAAAAGACCTACACAAAGAAAACTACAAAACACTACTGCAAGAAACTGAAAGGGATCTACATAAATGGAAAAACATACCATGCTCATGGATAGATAGACTCAAATGAAAATGACAATTCTACCCAAAGCAATTTATAAATACAATGCAATCCTGATCCAAATACCAACAACATTCTTTAAAGAGATGGAAAAACTAATCATTAACTTTATATGGAAAGGGAAGAATCCCTGGATAAGTAAAGCTCTATTGAAGAAGAAGAATAAAGTAGGAGGACTTGCACTACCTGACCTCAGAACCTACTATACAGCTACAGTAGTCAAAACAGCCTGGTACTGGAACAATGACAGATACATTGACCAATGCAAGAGAATTGTGAACCAAGATGTAAAATCCATCCATCTATGGTCACCTGAAAGTGCCCCAAATCCATCAAATGGGGAAAAGACAGTCTTTTTAACAAACGGTACTGGCAAAACTGGATGTCCATCTGCAAAAAAATGAAACAGGACACATACCTCACACCATATACAAAAACTAATTCAAAATGGATCAAAAACTAAAAATAAAGCCCAAATCTATAACGTTCATAGAAGAAAAAAATAGGGTCAATGCTAAAGGCCCTAATGCACAGCATTAACAGGATACAAACCATAACCAACAACACACAAACCCCAGAAGATAAGCTAGATAACTGAGATCTAAAAACTAAACACTCTGCTCATCAAAAGACTTCACCAAAAGGGTAAAAAGAGAACCTACAGCCTGAGAAAAAATTTTTGGACATTCCAAGTCAGACAAAGTTCTCATCTCTAAAATCCACAAGAAAATCCAACACCTCTACAACAAAAAGACAAATAATCCTATTAAAAACTGGACAAAGGAAATGAACAGACACTTCACCAAAGAAGACATTCGAGCAGCCAACAGACACATGAGGAAATGATGGCAATCACTAGCCATTAGAGAAATGCAAATTAAAACCACAATAAGATACCATCTCACCCTGGCATTACTGGCACGAATCAGAAACACTGGAAATAAATGCTGGAGAGGCTACGGGGAGACTGGAACTCTTATGCACTGGTGGTGGGAATGCAAAATGATACAACCAATTTTGGAAAATGATATGGCGCTTCCTTAGATAGCTAGAAATAGAAATACCATACGATCCTGCAATCCCACTCCTAGGAATATATCTTAGAGAAATAAGAGCCGTCACACGAATAGATATATGCGCACCCATATTCACTGCAGCAGTGTTCACAATAGCAAAAAGATGGAAACAACCTAGATGCCCATCAACAGATGAAGGGATAAACAAACTATAGTATATACACACAATGCAGTATTATGCAATGATAAAGAACAATGATCAATCTGTTAAGCATCTCATAACATGGATGAAACTGGAGGACATTATGTTGAGTGAATCACAAAAGCGCAAATATTGTATGAGATCTCTACTGTAAAAATTCATGTAAAAGTTTACACACAAAAAGAAACAATCTTTGTTGGTTACGAGGGATGGGAGGGGTGGTGGGGGAGAACTAAATAGGCAATAGATAAGTGGTAACTTTGGTGAAGGGTAAGACAGTACACAATACTGGGGAAGCCAGCACAGCTTGTACAAGGAAAGGTCATGGAAGCTCCATAGACACATCCAAACTCCCTGAGGGAATGAATTGCAGGACTGAGGGCTGTGGGGACCATGGTCTCAAGGAACATCTATCTCAATTGGCATAACACAGTTTATAATGTTCTATATTCTACCTTGGTGAGTAGCGTCTGGGATCTTAAAAGCCTGTGAGCAGCCATCTAAGATACTCCACTGGTCTCACCCCTTCGGGAGCAAGGGGGAATGAAGAGAACAGGATACAAGGAAAAGATTAGCCCAAAAGACTAATGGACCACGGCTACCATGGCCTCCACCAGACTGAGTCCCGTACAGTTAGATGGTGCTTGGCTCTGACCGGGATCACTACAGAGGGTCCTGGACAGAGCTGGAGAAGGATATAGAACAAAATTCTAACTTACAAGAAAAGACCAGATTTACTGGCCTGACAGACTGGAGAAACCCTGAGTGCATGGCCCCCAGACACCCTTTTAGCTCAGTGGTGAAGTCATTCTCGAGGTTCACCATTCATCCGGGGATTAGACGGCCCCATAAAAAAACTGGACCTATGAGGCACAGGGACAAGGACTAGAAGGCAAGAGGGGACAGGAAAGCTGGTGATAGGGAGCGCAAGGTTGAGAAGGGACAGTGTTGACATGTCATGGGGTTGTTAACCATTGTCATATGGCAATATGTGTACTAACTGTTCAATGAGAAACTGTTTGTTCTGTAAACCTTCATCTGAGGTCCAAAAAAAGAATTACCTATGTGAGATCAAATTGACAACAGCAACTTAAAAGGTTTGATGGGAAGCCTAGGGGACAGCGAGTTGAAGATAATGGTGATGGAATAATTTAGAAAAGGATAGTGAGAATAGCAGCACAACTGGAAGAATGTAATCGATGTCACTGAATTGTATATGTAAAAACTTTTGAAATGGTGTAACTTTGGCTGTGTATATTTTCACCAAAAAAAAAAGGCCTCCAAGGTTGAGAAGGGAGAATGTTGACATTTTGTGGGGTTGTTAACCAATGTCATAAAACAATATGTGTACTGACTGTTTAATGAGAAACTATTTGTTCTGTAAACCTTCATCTAAAGTACAATAAAAAAAAAATTGTTCTCTACTCCAAATTCATAAAACAATTCTCCTATAATTCATTTTAGAGTTATAATTTTGCTTTTCCAAGTAAATTTTTAATTTCCTTTTGTGTATGGCAAAACTGAAACATTTTAGCTTTTTTTTTTCCCCTACTTGGTTAACCAACTGTCATGATACAATTTATTGAATAAACCAGCTATTTTCAGTGGTCCCTGAGGCCCAGCTAAGCTCCTGCCCTTCCTATATTTATCATTTCACTTTTTTACCTTAACTAGACTGAACTGTATTTCTACTGACTGCAATCGAAAGAGTCTTGGCTCATATTGACCATAGGACATGCTTTGAAAAGATAAGGAAGTAAAGACAGAAAAGGCATCACAAATTAGTAATAATAATAAGTAAGGTGGTCATGTCCTTAGAAATCTCCATGAGATCAAAGAGTAAGTCAAGCGAGGGAACAAGAGTGAAAGTGCTAGCCAAAGAGGAGACTGTTACTAAGAATTTCAGAAAAAAAGCAGTTCTAAATGGTGACAAAATTCAGTGTGTGGTCATGGGGCTGCGTTGTTGAAATAGCATGAAGGTCAAGGTTTAGGAAGTTGAGAAGAATGGGAAACTTAAGGCAAAGGGGCTGGATAAAATCCACATCCTGAAAATATTAAGAATATTAGGAATAACTAGCTATATATCTTATCATAGAATAACACACATGGACTCTAATCCATGCTGGTTTCTTAACTAATAAATGGGATTTTTTAAAAACATACATGTTCAATAATCAACAGGTCCATTAAAATCCAATAAGACCTTCAAATTTATCTCAAACTAAAAAATGAGAGGATGGATGCTTTGAGCTGCTGTGGAGTTAGTCCTGACTCATGGTGACCCCATGCACAACGGAACAAAACACTTCCCAGTCTTGTACTATCCCATGATCAGTTGTGATTGGACCATTATGATACGCAAGGCTTTCATTGGGTGATTTTCAGAAGTAGATTGTCAGGCTTTTCTTCCTAGTCTGTCTTAGTCTGGAGGCTCCAATGAAACCTGTTCAGCATCACAGCAACACAAAAGCCTCTACTGGCAGATGGGTGGTGGCTGCACATGAGGTGCATTGGCCAGGAATTGAACCTAGATCTCCCACAAGAAGGCATGAGAATTCTGCCACCGAACCACCACTTCTTCCATGGCAGGATGGATATTAACAACAACAACAAAAAGTTTTTTCAAAAAATCTGGTAAAGATGAATGAAGGAAAAATAACACTTTAAATGCAATAATAAATAGCATTTATTTATCGATGCCTATCTACTTCATTTACTGTACAATGTACTTTACATACATTCGTTCATTCTACATTGTAGGATGTAAAGCAGAGAACCAAACCCAGAACGGATTGAGCCCCAAGACACTTCTCTCGGACACTTTCTCTACATATCTACTTTTATCTGCAGTAAAAAATTTGTAAAATAAGCTAAATAAAATGTTTTGCCAAATAAAAGCTTCAATAATTAAAACATGTTTTCATATTGCCTAAAAACTTATAATAATGAGTACCACATCAGAACAGTCTGCATTATTACCAAACATATTTACAATGATTTTTTTTTTCATAATACACCTCTATCGAACATTTCTCTAATTAATTTAAAATCTCATCAGGAAATAACCTTTACTTTGACACAGCATCTTTCAAAATATATTTTTGAAACCCCATTGTTATACATTCTAATCAAGTAAGAAAAGCTTAGAATAGAAATAAAGGGATTATTACTTTGACACAGCATCTTTCACAGCATCTTTGACACAGCATCTTTCAAAATATATTTTTGAAACCCCATTGTTATACATTCTAATATCAAGTAAGAAAAGCTTAGAATAGAAATAAAGGGATTGAATTAATTAGTCAACAATGATTAATTAGGCATGTATTCAAAGTGAGATTTCAATTCTCTTCATTGCCTTGGCTTGATGCCACATTTTGCTTGTCCAATGAGAACTCTGTCTTCTGTCAAGTTGATGAAAAATTTAAAATTCTGGTACTTAGATACATTTTTTTTTCTGATAATAAATGACATGACGATGACCATCAAGATTCTGTATAATTTGGATAAAGATTTCCTCAAATTATAGCAAAAATAGTAATAACATTGCAAGCATAAATTCTGATTATAAAATGTTTCATTTTATTCTTAAAACATTGTTGCTGTTGTTAGGAGCCATCGAGTCAGTTCCGGCTCACAGTGACCCTATGTACTACAGAACAAACACTGCACAGTCCCGTGCCATGCTCACTGTCATTGTTATGCTTGAGCCCACTGTTGCAGGCACTGTGTCAATCCATCTCGTAGAGGATCTTCCTCTTTTTCACCGACCCTGTACTTTACCAAGCATGATGTCCTTCTCCAGGGACTGATCCCTCCTGACAACATGTCCAAAGTATGTAAAACTACATAATCCTTTTCTAAAATACAGTTTAAAAGGATTAAGTATCTGACCTAAATTATGTCCGTTAGTTGCTATTTTAAATAGATAAGTTTAAATAGGTACATTTTGGAGCACTATTCTATAAGTGGGCCTAGCTTAGGGTATAAAAACATCTCCCAAGAATATGACGGTCTTCTCTGGACTTGATTTAAAATAACTATTGCATGTTGTTGCTGTGTGCCGTCGAGTCGATTCCAACTCATAATGACCCTTGCTAACTAACTATACAAACAATAATTGACTGAAAAATAGATTTTGTGCGTAACGATTGCTGTTGATGCTATTGGCAATTTAATCTAATATCAGTTAACATCTCTTGGTTAATATCTTTCATATTCTGCTCAAGCATTTAAAGGTTTCCCAAGTGACTTTTTCCCTAAATATTTAGGTTTCAGAATAATTTTCCCAAGATACATAGATGGTTTCTTTTCAAATTAAATTTCATTTTAAATCGGTTTCTACTTATATACATGTATTGTTTTTTACTTCACTATATCCATTTGTATTACTCCTCTATCCTCTGTGGTGTTGGCAGATAACATTTAATAAAGAGCTGTTGCAAATTCAATTAATTTTATTTAAGATTGTTAATACAGATATGAAATAAAAGTAGGGCTGACTCATAATTTAGGGTCAGACCTCGACTTAACTCTTATTGAATCAATATGTTGTACCTGCTTTTCTGTTTTAGTTTATCAATCTTTTGACATTTTAGTCTATGCATGTTTCACTACAAGTTATTTTGAACTAATTTTTCAAATGAGATGAGATACCTGATATGAAGCACCTTACTGTGCAGTACAAAACTGTTTTTATTAGGGTCCTTTTCTCTATGAACTCTACATATGAATCACTAACCAAATCAACTTGTCCTAACTGATATTTCTATAGTCACATTGACAATATTGTTTCAGATATTTTTAAGTAATATTGTACAGTTGATGACCACATAATCAGTCTGATTAACTTGATTAAGAAATTGGTGTGATCAAAATAACCACCCCAGAAGTAATATCCTCTTAAAAACAGACAACATGACCACATTTCCATTCTTTTTCACAAATCAATAAAAATATTAATCCAGCACTTACATTATCCTCAGTGGACATTTGCCCCTGTGAAGAATTGAATTATCATCCATTCTCTACTCAACCAATAATACACATTTCAATATCGATTCATTTTGTTAGCTATTTTCTGTTTATGAGTCCCTGGGTGGTGCAAATGGTTAAACACAGGCTGCTAAACAGAAGGCTGGAGGTTCAAGCCCACCTAGAGGTGCCTCAGAAGAAAGGCTTGGAGATCTACTTCTGAAAAATCAGTCATTGAGAACCCTATGAATCACAGTTCTATTGTGACACACATGGAATCAACTCAATGGGAACAGGTTTTATACTCAGACCACTCAACACATTCACAAGAATAATCAACATACCCCACCACTGAACAACCAAAGAGCTAAGGAGATAATTATCATTAATTTTTTAAAAAAGCAAGTGACATCTAAATAACGATCAAGTTAATATAGCTTAAAAGTCAAAACTGAAAAAAAAAATCTAGTTACACTTTCTATGCTCCACAGATAGACATCAAATCCCTTGAGCTTGAAATGTGGTGCTTAGTGTTCCCTCAGGAATAGTGATATTAAAGCCAAATTAGAGGACTTTTGGGAAGCACATGTTACTTCATGGATCTAAGAACCATGTAACTAAAAGAATGCACGAGGAAAATAAATTCATTGCTCAGTATGTAAAAAACATATTTTTTGACAATTTTATAGGCCTGTGAGCATGGACATGGACTCATCTTTGTGTGTGTGGCTTTCCTGCTTCATTTTTTTCTATGACTGTTTACACTTTATATATTGCTTTCAGTCATTAGACCAAAGCAAAAAGTTAAAAAGTAAAGAATTCAACCAGTCAATTAATTTATCCACTGATCTCCACTTTCAATAAAATTGACAAAATGATTGACTGTTTTGTCATCAACTAGTCAGAACTAGTCAGATTGGCTTTGGTCATCAATAAAGCTTTTTCTGATCCACATGAAAGACAGGCCATAAAATAAATCTTTTATAAAGTAAAAATTTTTCAGTTACAGTAGTACCTTCTATGAGTTTTGGTTCACTGTCTCAGTAACGAAACGGTGATGACAGTCCATAGTAGTTGCATTGATGAAGGTGGTGATGTCTTATGACCTTACTTGGCAAAAATACTCTGTGACTGTATCCCAATATTTTGTCAATTTTAAATTATGTTCAAATCTAAAATCTAAGAACCATTGAGTTAGGGTATAAAAATTATAAATCCAAGAGAGTTCTTAAGAAATCACTATCTACACTATCTCCTAGAGTTGGCGTAAGGATCATATGAGTTCATAAGTATAAAGTGCTTAGAACAATAACCGACACCTAACACCAAAACAAAAACCAAACTCGTTGCCGTTGAGTCGATTCCGACTCATAGAGACCCTACAGGGCAGAGAAGAACTGCCCCACAGGGTTTCCAAGGAGTGGCTGGTGGATTTGAACTGTCAACATTTTGGTTAAGCAACCGAGCTCTTAACCACTGTGCCATCAGGGCTCGAGCACATAATAAGCACTGTTTAAGTGTTTGCATTTATTATTATTGTGAAGCCCAGGAAGAACTGAGCCACTAGCGAATCTAAGGATTTCTTGACTAAAACATACATTACCAAGTTTTTGTCACTGTTGCTGTTACTTCAAGTCTTCCAAAAAAGTTCTTATGGCATTGCCTGCTACAATATGTGTTCGAACACAACTATATAGCTTAAAAGTCAAAACCCTGAAAAAAAAAAAATCTAGTTACACTTTATATGCTCCACAGATAGACATCAAATCCCTTGAGCTTAAAATGTGGTGCTTAGTGTTCCCTCAGGAATAGTGATATTAAAGCCAAATTAGAGGACTTTTGGGAAGCACATGTTACTTCACGGATCTAAGAACCAAGTAACTAAAAGAAGGCATGACGAAAATAAATTCATTGCTCAGTATGTAAAAAACATATTTTTTGAAAATTTTATAGGCCTGTGAGCATGGACATGGACTCATTTTTTTGTGTGTGGCTTTGCTGCTTCATTGCACAGTTGTGCTTGAACATAACTAATGGCCCAGAAGAAAACTTCAAAAAGGCTTTTGTAAAGTTAAGGGCTTTTATTATTTAACAGAACTAATTTAACATATTATTTAGCAAAATAATTAGTTTAAAAACAATAAGTATGGATGCAGTGGTATAAGTTTATGGTTCTTAAGGTGAATTCATTTTCATGAACTAGAATATATACTTAAAAATAGAATTGGTTCAGCTATACATTAAAATGAAACAGCATAGTGCCTTTGGCTCTCTGAACTCTAATCATCTTGGCTTCTATGAAAAGATAATTGAATTTCTTATCTAAATATTGAATACTCTTCACCAACTAACTGAAAGTCAAAATTCTTTTCTGGATAAAACTTTAAATTATCAGGTATGATCCTGGGTTAATGACTCAAAGGACCACTATAAATTATATATTAAAATAACTTTCAGATGATCTTGGTTACTTTTAAAAACATGTATGTGAAAATCTGTATTTCAAAATCAAGAAATGATTGGAAAGCTAGTACCTAAATTGGAAATGAGTGCTTCTCAATATCTAGCTGGATTCACCAAATTTTTACTGCCTGTCAAGAGATAATTTAACTTTGGGCAATCTATACCCTGAAATTGCTATTTAAAAATTTTAGAGGAGATAGTTTGGATTTTATAACTTTGAATATCCCATACATTTGTATTTACAGATACATGCAAGTTTCATTATAAAATTACTTTTACTATGAGGTCCAATATTAATTTCTGTTCTTTGATTTATTAAAATCCTGCAATATTTTATGTGTATTTCACCTATAAATTAAAATGTAAAATATGCTATGGGTTTTTTCTTAGATTACAAAATCAAATTTTAAACAAAAAGCCCTGGTATTCAAAGGCAAGGTTGCTAATCAGTCAGTAAATACTTAAATCATGGTTCAGCGATTTAGCACCCAAAATGTGATGGCACTAGCCCACATTAGCTTTATTGTCAAATTAGCCACTCTTCACATCACAGTCGCCTCTGGTTACTAATTTAGATGCTCAGGACAGAATTCTTCATATTCTTCTGTGACTCCAGATTGGTACAATGACTCTCATGAGATAGCTGACCCACTGGACTCCCAACCCTCTCCAGATACTGCTGTTACTACTATTATTCTGTTTTCAGCAGAAAAGCATGTGTATCTCCTAAAAGTTCTAAAAATTCTACTGGCTTAGTCTTCCAGTATTTACTTCTTAAAGATATTCCAAGATATTCACATGTTCAACTCTGTGCCAATGATTAATACAAATTTTGGATCATATGTAAGCAACACTAAAGATAATTCTGTTAGGATAAATAACTAAAATTTCAAAATATTATAAATCAATAAATATCGTGAAGGCAAGGAATGGTGAAAAGTATATATTAAAATCACATTTCAAAAGCACATCCTGAAAGCAGAAGAAAATTTGAAAAAAGTAGCTTCTAAGCTAACTGTTGACACCAAAGAACATAAAATGAATTTTTTAACATCAAAACAAACTGACGAATAAAATAAGTAAGAGAAAAATTGAGAGTACACGTTTCTATTTTTAATTTGTGGCAAAAAGCATAAGAAAGTTTTATGAGCAAAATATCACTTGTATTACTTCATCACCGCTAAGTTCATTTCAGCAGGTTCTTTTCCCTTGTGGGAGAGAGTTCCAAATTGATCCTAGGAGTCCCTGTCTGCAGAAATTTCAGCTCAGAAAATGACACATTTTATTCCATCACCAACTTCTTTAGTAAATTTCTCCCCATTTTTTTTTTTACAGAATTTAGGAATAATAGTCTTAACACTTACTCAGGTACCTGGCTGGGTTTGACTCCACTGGTTATCACTGCCTCCTGCTGAATTACTATTACCACAAATACTGTCATTGTGTAGAAGGGCCCCTTACTCCAACTACACGTTCTTTCAAGACATCCTTAAAATCCCCATAGTTACAAGTAACAGAGATTTGTATGTAATCAGCAGTGACTCTAATTAACTACATGTTTTAATTCTTAAATTGACCTAATTAATGCAAACATTTCAAAACATGTGGTATATTTTCCCCTTGAAAATAACATGAGTATGCTTTCCTTCCCCATGATAGAACTGATAAAAGTTGAAGTAACTATTATCAGAACATATAATTTCATTATGATGCTTAATTTAGTAAAATGTGGCACCAAAACCTTTTGATTCATTAATACGTACTTTGCAATTTTGCACATTTAAAAATCTACAATATAACTTTTTTTTAATAATCTTTTGAATTTGTTCATAGTAAAGCCAACTGTTGAACAATGAAAAAGTCAGATACAGGAAAAAGACAAAAAAATTAGAATCCATTTTCTAGCATCATCACAAAACTAAACCATCTTAAATCACAATAATGAGCTTTAACTGGAACCGTTACTAAGCAGATATGAAAGTGCAAATATTTGCTTAAACTTCAATGGTATAAAATTATATGCTGTTTCATATAAAAAAAGATGCCATAAACTCATCGTCTGAGCTATTGTTTTCCATCGTGATGATTTATGTTTATCTTTCTAGGTTCTTTCGTGCCATAAAACCTACACTTGTGAAAAAAGAGCCAAAGGTTAACTGTGCTAGACTTCTAGGCAATATTCCTAGTAATTCTGTGTACAGAATTGTTCAGTTTATTCCAGAAATGAACTCATTGATTGCCAACTATTTGCGATGCACTGTCTTTGGCACTATCAAAATAAAAAATAAATGCCCCCCACTCAGCGATTACAGTTGAATGTAAATATGGAATGTCCTAATCAAAATTCTGGTGTAGAACAAGTTTATCTCCAGAATCTTTTCTGAATTACCATCTCTAGCTAAGAGGGTTATGCTTCCCACTACTTTCAGGTATCTCAGAAAACCACATGGAGTTGCTTAATTAAAAACAAACAAAACACCTTGGATATACACAGGTTTATATTCAAATCCTCTAGCTAATCTGACCTGTGTTTTCTCCATTTTGAATTTGTTTTAATGTGGTACAAGGCATAGATCAGAGTTCATGAGGTGTTTTGCATATAGATATCCATTGTTCTAGACCATTTCTTGAAAAGATGATCCTTTCTAAACTGAGTTGCCTTTGCAGCTTTGTCAAAAATCAATTGTTCTTGCATATGGGTCTATTTCTTTTCCACTGATTTATTTGTCTGTGTTGATGACATTACCACCCTCTACTGATAACTTTAGCTTTATAATAAACTTTGAAGTTAGGAAGGGTTAGCCACTCAAGTTTTTTTCTTTCTCTATTTATTTGCTATATTTAGTTCCTTTACTTTTCCCTATGAATTTTTAGTATCAGCTTGTCAATTTCTACCCCCAAAAAAATTTTCTGCTAGAATTTAATTAGGATTTTGTTGAATCTATAGGTCAATCTCGTGAGAATTGACATTTTAACAATATTGATCTTTCTGACTCATGAACAGAGTATCTCTACATTTACTTAGATCTTCTTTAATTTCTCTCGGTAACACTTTACAGTTTCAATACACTCATCATACATATCTTACACATTGTAAGACTTATCTCTACTAATTTGGTTACTATGATAAGTGGCATAGTATTTTACAGTTTTTTTTAATTTCAATTTCTGAATATTTACTGCTAGTATATCAAAATATAATTAATTTTATGTATTGATCTTGTTCCTGCAACCCTGGTAAACTCATTCACTAGTTCTTATAACTTTCTTGTAAATTCTATTCTATTTTCTGCATAGACAATCAAGCCATCTATGAATATAAGTGGTTTTACATCTTCCTGTATAATTGGATGCCTCTTATTTAATTTTCCCTTGACTTGTTCCTGACATTAGCAGCAAACCATTCAGTCTTTCACCATGGAGTATGATGTTAGCCATAGATTTTTGTTGATGTCCTTTATCAAGTTGAGTAAGTCCCTTTTAATTCCCGGTTTGGTGATAGCTTTTATCAGGAGTTAGGCTGGATTTTGTCAGTTGCTTTTTTGTGTGTCTCCTGGGAATTACATTTATTAGTCAGCAAATGTTATGGTGTTGGCGAGGAGGGCTGGATATACCACGGACTGCCAAAAAAACGAACAAATCTGTCTTGGAGGAAGTACAGCCAGAACGCTCCTTAGAAGCAAAGATGACAAGAATTCATCTTACACACTTTGGACATGTTATCAGGAGGGACCAATCCCTAGAGAACGACATCATGCTTGGTAAAGTAGAGGGTCAGCAAAAAAGAGGAAGACCCTCAGTGAGATGGACCTACACAGTGGCTGCAACAATGGGCTTAAGCATAACCACAATTGTGAAGATGGCACAGGACCCGGCGGTGTTTCATTCTGTTGTACATAGGGTCACTATGAATCCAACTCGATGGCACCTAACAACAACAACACAACAACAAATGTTAAAACAACTTTTCATTCATGGGATAAGGCCAACTTGGTCATGATATATTCTATTTATATACGATTGGATTCAGTTTGCTAAATTTTTATTAAGGATTTTTGCATCTATATTCTTGAGGGATATTGTGCAGTTAATTTTTATCCTTATAATGTCTTTCTGATTTTAGTCATGATAATACTGGCCTTATTGAATAAACTAGGGAATATTCATTCCTCTTCAATATTCTAGGGGAGCTTATGAAGAACTGGTATTTTCTTCTTTAAATGTTTTGTAGAATTCCCTGGAGTTTTCTTTGTGGTAAAGCTTTTAACTGCGAATTCAGTTTTTTAGCAGATATAGGGATTTTCATATTACCTATTTTTTCACGAGTGACCCTTGGTAGTTTGAGCCATTCAAAGAATTTGTCCATGTCATCTAAGTAATCAAATCTATGAGCATAAAGTTGTTTATAATGTTCCCTAATTATCCTTTTAATATCTTTAGAATCTCTAGGAATGTCATTTTTCTTAGTCCTAATTTATAATTTGTGTTGTCTTTCTTTTTTCCTTGGTCAGTCTGATTAGAGATTTATCAATACTGATGATCTCAAAGAACCAGCTTTTAGCTTCATTATTTTCTCCGTGGTCTTGTTTTCATAATTAAATTCCTCTCTGATATTTATTATTTGCTGTTTTCTTCTTAGTTTTAGGTTTAATTTGTTCTTTTTATAGTTTTTTTTTTTTTCCAGGTGGAAGCTGAGGTCATTGATTTGAAATTTTTCTTTTTCTAATGTAGGCTTTTAGTGACCAAAAATTCCCTCTAGCTACTGCATTAGCAGCATCCCACAAATTTCAGTATGCTGTGTTTTCGTTTTCACTTAGTTCAAATACCTTTCATTGAATTCCTTTAATATCCCTTTGGATTTTTTCATTAGCCCATGGATTATTTAGAAATTTGTTAATTTCAAATATTTAAGCATTTCCAAGTATCTGTGTTATTGATTTCTAACTTAATGCCACTGTGGTTACAGAACATTCTTTGTATGACTTGAAACTTTTTAAATTTATTAAGGCTTTTTTTAAAGCCCAGAAATTAATCTGTCTTGGTAAATGTTCCAAAAGCATGTGAAAAGAATGGTGTACTCCTGTTGTTGGGTGGAGTGTTCTATGAATGCCAGTTAGGTCAAATTGGTTGACAGTATTGTTCAAATCTTCTCTCTACTTGTTCTAGAAAATTGCAAGAAAGAGGTATTGAAATCTCTGACAATAAAAGTGAACTTGTCTATTTTTCCTTGCAGTAATATCTGTTATTGCTTCATATATTTTGAAGCTCTATTATTAGGTACATAAACATTTAGGATTATTACTTCCTCTTGAATTAATGTCTTTATCATCATGAAATGGACTACATTATCCCTATCAATATTAGCTTTTCTGTAATCTACTTTATATCCTTTTCAAGTTTCCTTTGATTAATGCTAGCATGGTATATTTTTTTTCCATCATTTTACTTTTTACCTATTTGTGCCTGTCTACTTAAAGTTGGAAGGAGCCCTGGTGGCACAGGTCATGGTAATATTATTTTCATACATTTTATTTCCACATATGTTGTAACATTGTTCAACTACATTTCTTTTGGTGCACTGTTTAAGCATGTGGCTGCTAACCGAAAGGTCTCCGGTTCCAACCCATCAGCCACTCCACAGGAAAAAGATGTGGCAGTTTGCTTCTGAAAAGATTACAGTCTTGGAAACACTAAGGAGCAGTTCACCTCTGTCCTATGGGGCACTGTGAGTCAGAATCAACTCAAGAGCAACAGGGTTTTGCTACTTAAAGTTGGTTTCTTATCAGCAGCATATACTTAGATGTTACTCTTTGATCAATCTGATAATCTCTGCCTTTTAATTAGGCTGTTAAGACCATTTTCATTTAAAGTGAGTATTAACATTTGTTACGTTTGAAACCTAGCAATGTCTTGATGTTCATATTCTATTTGCCCCTCTGTCCTTTGTTCTGTATTTCTTCTTTTCATGCCTCTTTTTAATATTTTTTTAAGATTCAACTACATTTCTTTTGTTGGCTTATTACTTATAAGTGTTTGTTTTGTTATTTTAGTGGAACTTTTAAAGGATGTTATACATCTTTTACTTATCACAGTCTACCTTCAAGAGATATTTTACCACTTTATGTGTACTGTAAGAACTGTAAATAGTATACTGCCCTTTCTCCCTCTTGTCCTTTGTAATATTGTTGTTATACTTTTTATTTCTGCATATGTTATAAATGTTATAACATTGTTATTGTTACATTATTATTAGTTATTATTATTTTTATTTAAACAATTATCTTTTTAAAATACTTAAATAGTTTGAAAAACATATTATTCAAACAGTTGCCATTTTTTGGTGTAGATCCATATTTCCACCTGGTATCATCTTCCTTCTGCCTTAAGGACTCTCTTCAACATTTCTTATAGTGTACATCAAATGGTAATGGATATTTTCAGCTTTTTTATGCCTGAAAAAAATCTTTATTTTGTATAGAATTCTATACAAATTCTATACAAATTCTATACAAAATACTACATTGACAAGTATTGGTTTTTTGGTTTTTTGTTTGTTTGTTTTCTTTCATTACTTTAAAGATGTTGGTCCACTATCTTCTGGCTTACGTTGTTTTCTGTGTGAAATCTGCTGTCATCTTTTCTTTATTCCTTTGTAAGTAGTGTTATTTTAAGATTATTCCCTTTATTACTGGTTTTGAACATTTTTATTATGATGTAACTTGGTCGGGTTTTCTTCATGTTTCTTCTGCTTGGATCTGTGGGTTTATAGTATTATTTCCTCAAGTATTTTTATATTCTAGTCCCTCCGTCAAGGACTCAAATTACATGTATATTTGGCTGCTTGAAGTTGTTCCAGAGCTCACCAATTCTCCATTCATTTTTTAGCCTATTTTTTCTCTTGTTTTATGTTGAATAGTTTCTATTCCTGTGTCTTTAAGTTACTAATCATTTCTTCTGAAATTTCTAATCTACCGTTAATTTCATCCAGTGTATTTTTTAAGCTCAGAGATTGGAGTTTTTGTAAATAGAAGTTTTATCTGAGTCTTTTTTTATATCTTTAATGTGTGTGCTTATTATATTCAATCTTTCCTTTTCTTTTTCAACACATGGAATAGAGTTGTAATAATCTTCCAATGCCCTTGACTGCTAATTCCAAATCTGTGTCAGTTCTGGGTCAGTTTTGATTCCTTGATTTTTCTCATCATGGTGGGTGATATTTTCCTGCTCCTTCACATGCCAATTTTTATTGGATACTTGTTAGATGTTAGACCTTTTTTGTATTTGTGTAAATATACTTGGAGCCCTGGTGGTGCAGTGGTTAAGAAATCAGACTGCTAACCAAAAGGTCGACAGTTCAAATCCAGCAGCCACTCCTTGAAACCATATGGGGCAGTTCTACTCTGTCCTATAGGATTATGAGTCAGAATTGACTAGACGGCAACAAGGTTGGTTTTTGGCTTCTTATAATTAAGCTTTGTTCTTGCATACAGTTAAGTTACTTGGAATCAATTAGATCCTTTCAGATTTTGCTTTTTAAATTAGTCAAAACCAGGCAGGCATTTAGTCTAATGCTAATTATTTCACACTACTGAGGAAGAACTTTTGGGTTAGTCTACCCAGTACCTCATGAATTATGAGGTTTTCCATTCTCGCTGCTGAGAATAGGTATTATTTCCAGCCTGCTGTGAATTCCAAGTACTGCTTGCTCTAAACCTTTCCAGTAGTTATTTGTCCAGCTAGGGTAATTTCCTCCCACACATGCACTAATTATAATCAAAAAAACCAAACCTGTTGAGGTCAAATGGATTCTAACTCATAGTGACCCTACCGGACAGAGTAGAACTGCCCCACAGGGTTTCCAAGGAGTGGCTGGTGGATTTGAACTACCACTCTTTTGGTTAGCAGCCGAGCTTTAAACACTGTGCCACCAGCGCTCCTACTCAGGGGTGACAATCTGCATATCTCCCGTATTCTCTCTGTGGACAGCTCTCTTCTCTTTAGCACTCTGTCCTACGCACTCTAGCCATCAGTTCCCTCTCTATCTCCTCATTTTAGAGAATCTTCTGAAGTTTGCTGGGATTCATCCTCCCTGTGCCATAGCCTGGAATCTCTCACAAGGCAGTTATCTGGGACAATCAAAGGACTCATCTTGTTTGCTTCACATCTCTCAAGGATTATTGTTCTTTGTTACCGGATGTCTGATGTCCTGAAAACTGTTATTTCATATATTTGTTCCTGATTTTAGTTGTTTCAAACAGAAGGGTAAATCCAGTCCATGTTAACCCATCTTGGCCAGAATCAGAGGTCCTAACAAATGTATTTTTATAATTGACTTACATTTTTTCTTGATCAAGTCAGAAAATAAACAAATTCACACATATCTACACCTCACACACATATCCTCACCCATATAGAAACAAACAAATCCTAAATACATATTCTCGCTATGTTTGGTCTGCTTTCTCTGTTCAGCTTAGGCCTCTAATTCTAGTTTCTATTTACTCCTGGGTCCCTACATCTTATATGTCCTGACCATTTCAACCTAATATCACATTCTGTCACCACACTTTTCATTTCCCCTCAGGACCCATTAACAAATGCCCAGAGAAGCATATTCTCCAACAATGATATCACCTGAACTAAGCCTATATATCAAGTACAGGCACCTAATCTTTTCAGATGATGAACAGATGTCCACCTTCTAAAGGGCAATTTTTCATATGCCTTTAGGCCACCTTTGACAAACAATCCAGACGTATGCAAGTATAATATTTCAACATATAAAGTAGCACAGTGCTTAAGAGCTACAGCTGTTAACCAAAAGGTCAGCAGTTCAAATCTACCAGCTAATCCTTGGAAACGCTACTGGGGTCGTTCTACTCTGTCCTATAGGGTCGCTATGAGTTGGAATTGACTTGATGGCAACAGGTTTAGTTTTGGGTTTTTTTGTTTGTTTGTTTTAATAAAACTTCAAAATATAAAGTAAAATCAAAAGCTAAATTAAAAGCATCAAAATTAAACAGTGATTCACAGTTCCAGTTCTAATGTTTTTCTTATGTGGATTGATCTAGTCAAATTTAAGGCAATTAATATAGTAATTATATGATATAAATTTAGAAAGGTATTTCTTCAGAGGAGCTTAAATGAGTTTCTAGATGCAAATTTATTAATACCATAGCTAGGTAATCTTATCTTTATTTTACTGAAAGACAATTTTATATTTCTTAAAGTTTATGACAAGTAATACAAATCAAACAAAGTTAGTAAAGACTAGGGTTTTGGGCAATATTAATGCATTTTCAGTCCTATAACCTCTGAAACAGGATGACAAATGATTCAAAAGAAAACAAATAAGCTAGATCTATTTCAGACTCTAACTCCAAAGTAGTTTGTGACTTTGAATCAGCCTCTTAACCAATCTAGATAAGCATACCCAGCTTGAGGATAAAATGTGAGGGACGGACGAAGGCAAATTCTCAGGGCCCTTCGGAGCAATAGCATCCAAATCTATCTGTAACTGAATGATTTCCTCTTTGGGTTCAAATGGAAAATGGTAGAAACCAGATCTAGGCTGACCATCTCTTATTACCAGTCTCTGGGAACTACATGACAATGATAGTGATAATAATAATAATAAGCACACACATATGCACACACACATGCTCGCCTGAGCATATACAAGCACACCTACACATACCATGCCACACCATTACTACTTAATGCCTTGCAGGTGTCAGGGGTAGCATGCGATATGGTTACTTTCTTCCCACTTCTTCATTTTTAATTTTTTTTTTTTTTTTTTTTTACTTTTTATGTCTTTGTTTTAATTTACAAACAATAAATTCCTTCTTTTTAGCATAGTGTTCTATGAGTTTTGATAAATTCATAACATCATGCAACCATAGTCAAAATACAAAACAGTTCCATAAACTGAAGAAGATTTCTTAATCTGTCCCTTTGTAGTCAACCCCTCACCTACCCCCAATCCCTGGCAACCACCAACCTTTTCTCTCTCCTTAAAGGTGTGCCTTTTCCAGAATGTCATATATATAGTATCATACAATATGTAGCCTTTTGTGCCTGGCTTCTTTCACTTAGCATAATTTATTGGAGGTTTAATCATGTTACTAGTATGTAACAACAGTTGATTCCTTTTTATTTCTGAGTAGTATTTTATAGTATGAATGTACTATAATTTGTTTATTCATTTATATGGTGAAGGAAATTTGGGTTGCTCAGTTTTTTGTTAATTAAAATAAAGCTGCTATAAACATTCACTACAGGTTTTTTGTGTGAACATAAGCTTTCATTTCTTTTAGGTAAATACCTGGGAGTGGGATTGCTGGATCATATAGAACATATATGTTTAGCTTTATTAAAACTATCCAACTGCTTTCCAAAGTAATTGTACCATTTTGCATGCCACCAAGAATGTATGAGAGTTGCATTTGTTCCACACCATCATTAGTACTTGGTATTGCCAGGTTTTTGTTTTGTTTTAGCTGTTCTAGTAAATGTGTGGTAGTAACTCACTATGATTTTAATTTGCATTTCCCTAATGATTAATGATGTTGAGCATCTTTTCATGTACTTATTTACCATTTTTATATCTTCTTTGGTGAAGTGTCTTTTCAAATCTTTTCCCCAGTTTTTAATTGGGTGGTTTTTTTTCTTATCTATGATTTTGAGATATACACACATGGAGCCCTGGTGGTACAGTCGTTAAGCGCCTGGCTGCTAACATGAAGGTCTGCAGTTGGAATCCACCAGTGGCTCCACGGAGAAAGATACAGCGATCTGCTTCCATAAAGATTGAAGCCTTGGAAACCCTATGAGGCAGTTCTGCTCTGTCCTATAGGGTCACTATGATTTGGAATCAACTCAATGGCAACAGGTGTATATATATATATATATATATAATTATATATATATATATTTATATAATCTGTGCCCCCTTTGAACTGTAATTACAAATTACAACCAACATGAAATTTCTATACAGGGTATCATCAACCAACTTTTCAAAAGTAAGTTAGATGGCTTACTCAGAGCATTGTAGTAAGCCTGTTGTAGCAAACAAACAGTCTAAACTCCTCTAAGCATGCATTTTTTCTTCTGTCTTCTGTGGATGAGAATGTAAATTAGTGTGACCTGGAAGTTTATCGATGCCTATCAAAAGCTTCATATCTTAATGACCTAGCAATTCAATTTCTTAAATAGTCAGAGCTGTGTATAAAGAGAAGGATATGCCTCTCAGCTTTGATAACAAATGCTAAAAATTGGCATCTACTTAACATTTCAACAATAGGGAATTGAGTACATTAATTATGGTGCAAGTATACCATGGACTACCACGGAGCCATTAAACATGGTGTATCACAGGTAGATTTATTGACCTAGGATGATGTTTCTGATTGATGTTCTCAAATTGTTACTTGAGAATGGCAGTGGCAAAACTATATGCAGTGTTTGATCCAATTTTTAATAAAAATGGTATGCAAATCCATTCACTCAGTAAACATTTAGTAAGTACCTATTGTTTGTCAGGCACTGTGCTCTGCACTGGGAACACAAAAAAGCAACTGTTTTCCAGAAGAAAATAAAATTACATAAAAATACATTAGACTTGTAGATATAAAAAAGATCACAACTTGAGGGTTACAAACAAAATCATCATCAAAAATATGACTCTAAAAGTCTCAATGAAATTAGTTTCCCTTTTTAATAGAGGCATCTAGATCGTTAGACACATGAACAATACATTATAATATATTGGTTTAACTGTGTGTGAGTACTGGTCATGGAGTCACTTAGAAAGACAAGAGGTCAAATTTTTGATCAATTACTACCTGTGCAAATTGGAGCAAATTGCTTACCTCATCTATAAAATGAAGATATTGACAATGACTGTATGGATTAATGAAATATTTCAAGTAAAACACTATAATGCCTATAACATGGTAAATACACAGTAAATGTTAGCTGTTATTATTATTATTATTATTGCCCTTATCCATGTGAATAACAATGGTAACATTAGTCTAGGTATAGGAATAGAAATTGTAAAAAAGTTAATAGTACAAGATCTAAATAGCAGTATCAACGATCTTGTCTGCATCTACATTGGGCTTTGATTACTAGGCATTTAATTTTAAAATAGATTTATTTCTTTACGTTATTTATCATTCATTAAAAATGAATATTTTGTGGGGTTGGTAGGGGGTGGGGGACCATTTGAGATATTCCCTCGTTAATAGTATCTATTTTTGTATGAGTAGACTGATGCAAAATTCAGCTATTAAAGAAATATTCTTGAATATTGGGTCACTTATACTGGTATCCCTAAAGTGAAGTACTTGGCTTGCAAATAATAGGAAGGTTGCAAAGTGCTTTGAAATTTTATGGCAGCTAATAGCTATAATTAAGGGGTCGGTAATGACCACAATTGCATATGGACAGTATAAAGAAATGAGTCATTCACCCCAATCCTTTATGATACCAGAAAGAAAAGGTTATGTATTTAGGAATTCGTTAGCATTTTCATCCCATTTCAGATCTGTTCATGAAAGATAAGCGCAGCTGCCGCATAGAGAATTAAAAGATAAAAGCAGTCCTGGGCTCTATAAAACTTAAAGTTGTTATCCCTGAGGTCTCCCCCTAACGCATATGTGCTATGCCTCTGCAGTTAGCATTGGTAGTTGATTTTATAGAAATGAGGTACTGAAGGAATGTGGAGCTGAATAAGGAAATCCTTTGAACAGAATAAGAAGACAGAAAATAATGAAGAAAGCAAGGCGGAATAACAGATTTGCAGAGCATGCTTTGATTACAAGTTGGTCACCTAAGAGTGGTTTTGCACTCCATAACCTGTTGTCAAGTTGCTAAATCCTTTTGACTTGGATAAGATGAATATCCACAACAAAAACATCTTGCTGAAATTATTTGATTATGTTATATAGAGTAACTATAAGAATTTTTTTAAAAAACTGTTAGCCCTTTTATACACTTTTAGCTTTATTTTCATTTCAGAATAAAAAGGAGAGTGGTTAATGCAACATCAGAGAGACAGTTTCAAAAATCTTTCTCTCCCCTGTGGTCCTCCAATCCCACTCTCTGTCTCTGTTACTCAGGAAGAAACAAGACTACCTGTTTCATTCCAGCAAGCTGACAGCTCTCCTAGCTGAGCTAATAGATTGTAAAGTCAGTCTTAAGTACATTAGACAAAGAATACAGCTGTGTAGCTTGTTTCTGAGAATTTTAATAATTAAACTTGAATGTGTGCTGTCCCTGGAGATTTTTTACCTTTTAAACCTGTTTGACTTTAGTTTCTTCAGATGAAGTTAAGTTTTCAAGAATGTTTATACTATTAAATTTGCAAACTCCTTAAAGAGAGAGGCTGTTTATCATTTTATATCCTCTGCATCTAAACAGTCCCACCCACATAGCCAATACTCAACAAATGCGTAAGGAAAGGGAGAAGAAAGGACAAGGAGAAATTCCTACCACAAAATAATGGCTGGGTAGGGTACCAGAGCCGAATTTTATACCTGTTTCTGCTTAAAGAATTTTAAAAGTTAGACTGATTTTCTACTTTAATTTAACCACAAATTATGAATTTATTTAAAATTGCAAAAAAAACTTGTAATAGCTGAGTAAACATGTAATTTCAGGAACTACTTAGTATTATGTTGCAGTCTCTGCCCTTCATGTCATTATTCCTAATAATATGACTTATTGAAATCACCACTATTTCTTTTTTATAAATATAAGTGTTGGATTTTCTTCCTAATTATAAAAATCATAGATGCTCACTTAACCATTTGTAAAATATAAAAAACCTATTTAAAAAGTATATTGAAAGAAAATATGAAAATGTATAAGCTTACGCACAATCCCATTTCCCACAGACAATTGCAATTTATATTTTGATGTATTTCTTTCCTGAATTTTATTTTAATATTTTTTACATTGTTGACATTTTTGATATAACTTTATATCTTGCCTTTTATCTGACATCATGCCTATTTATTTGAACGCTCTTTCCAAAAAACAGCAGCAATTTACATTCCTATCAGCAGCAAATGAGAGAAATCTTATCACATACTTAAATTCACAGAATACTATAAAGTTTTTAATTTTTGATAATTTGATATAAATAAAAGATACATATTTTTTCAGAAAAATTTTATCGATCTACCTTACCTTCAAAAGACCTAACCCACTGCCATCGAGTCGATTAGAACTGCCCCATAGTGTTTCCAAGGAACATCTGGTGGATTCAAACTGCCAGCCCTTTGGTTAGCAGCCGAATGCTTTTGCCACCAGCGCTCCTCAAAAGACCTAGTGATTTTCTAAATCACTCTTGAAAGACAAAACTCAGCTTTCAGAGATTCAAATATTAAAAAAACAAAAAATTAACTTCAGAACAATCATTTGTTTTATTTATTTCCAGCAGAAGCCTCCTTGATCATTCTGATCCTGTAATACAGTAGAAACTAGAGTAGAAATGACTTTTAAGAGTAAAACTTTCAATGATTTGTATCTATTTCTATTATTCCATCTTTTCAAGGAAGTTTCTGAACATTCTAGCTGAATGTACAAGTTTGTTTCCTGCTGATACGTGTCTCAATACAAAGTGGAGCATAATAAAAGAAGATTGCAGTAAGGCGCTAAATGTAAGATGGATCAAGTTGGCTATGAGCTTACAGTGTGTTTGTTACTATTCAGAAGGGCAGGCTGTCAGGCAGAGCAAGGAATCTAAATCTACCACTTAAAAAGAATCTTAGGACATGGAAAATCTTGTTTAGGATTGAAAGAAGCAAAGATGTCTGTTTCATAGACCACAATTTCACTTCCGTACATTCACTTGGTTTAAGAACTACAGCATTTAGAAAGAAAAGTGAAAACAGAGAAAAAAAAATTGGAAGATTCCACAATTATAGCGGGGCTCTGGTTGCACAGTGGTTAAGAACTCAGCTGCCAACCAAAAGGTCAGCAGTTTGAATCTGCCAGCCGCTCCTTGGAAACACTATGGGGCAGTTCTACTCTGTCCTACAGGGTCACTATGAGTCGGAATTCACTGGACGGCAATGTTTTTTTTTTTTTTAATAATCATACCTGGTCATAAGTGCTACCACATGAATAGTTTTTTTTGTTTTTGTTTTTTTAAACTGGCAGATGGAAGTATTGAAAATCATTGAGTGGCGGCTCAGTTGTTAAGCACTCAGCTGCTACCCAAAAGGTTGGCGGTTTGAACCCACTAACCACTCCGCGGGAAGATTTCATCCTTGGAAACCCTATGGTGCAGTTCTACACTGTCCTGTAGGGTCACTGCGGGTTCGAATTGACTCGACAGAACGGGTTTTTTGGGTTAGACTTATAATTGCCCTCATGTTTATGCATTGCCTAGGCAATAATGAAATGCAATCAGCAAAATATTCCTAAAATGTAGAGAACACATCAGAAAGCAAAATAAATGACTACTAGATTAAGAACCTCACAACACAGTATATTTAAGAGAATACACAAGAAATAAATACTGAGTAGTATATGACAATATATATTTAAATGCCAAATTTTGTGGTCCATGTTTCAAATATCTGAGAATTATAGAAGACATAGGGAATGCTAAAATGGTCCAAGAAAAGTTCTAAAGAGTAACAGGTAAATTTCTCATTCTCAGAGCGCAATGAAAATAATGGAACAAAAAAAGAAATTTTTCAATAAAATAATTTCAGAATAAAGGAAAATTTGGTAATTTAGTTGTAAAATGGTAGAACTTTTACTCACTCTTAAACTTTAGCTGATTAAGATAAATACCTTTCAATCCAGTTATAATTCCCAAATGAACTTCATCCTAATTTTCCTTTGCTTACTTTATTCTGTTTAAAAAGTATATTGTAAAAATGTAGAGCTTCCTAACTCATTCAAATAATAAACTACAGAAAAACAGAGTATAGTTTTTGTTTTGTTTTAAGTACTTTGAAATATACTACTGCTGTTGATACAAGACTGTGAATAAGGAACTGTGGGACAAAGAACTCCATTTAGCCTCTGGTTTCTGAAAATAGCCCTTGGAACTCTCAAGCAATCAAACTGCCCTTTGTTTTCTAAAATAGCCAGGCAACACTTAAACCTGATAGGGGCTACAGAGGACCCCTGGTAGCAAACCTCAGAAAGAGAGGAAGGCACAAAGCAGTCAATCATTCATATTCACTGAGTCATGTGCATACATTAGACCCCAATGACTAAGGGACCTTGAAGCTTTCTTTCTGGGGGCTTTCTGGATTGGTGGGAACATCCATGCATGAGAGAGGCTGTCATGTCCTTCGGGACAATGGTGGCCCTGTGCCCAGGACTCTCCTAGACTTTGCCTGATGCATCTCTTCACATGTATCCTTTCTGGTTACAATAATTGGGTAACTGTAAGTATAGGTAATAGTCTATTACAAAATAGTGAATTTTATAAGCATTTTAGAGAATTAATGAACCCACAAGAGCAATGAGGCTCTGACTTAGCTTGGAGTGGCTAATTAAGGGAAGGGTGTGCAGGCCGTCATAAGGACAGAATCTTAACTCGTGAGGAACCAGCTGTAGGTGGCTAGTGGACAGAAGAGGGCTGCACAGGCAGTTGATTTATGTCATCCAGCTCTGGGTAGCTGGACAACCAAGAAAAGTTGCACAGGTAGTCAATGAAGAAGGAGAGAATCCTTTTAGATTGTGTCCTATCCCCAGGTAGCTAGAAAAAGAGAGAGTGATGGGGGGGTGTCTAAAGTACAGGAAGTTATGCAGACTCCTCAGTCTGTCCCCAGTGATCTGGCCCAGCATGGCCAGGGATGTTATGACGTGGCTCAGGGTGGCCAGGGATGAAGTCTGACCTAACTCTAGTTAGGGTAAAAGAGGAAGTGCCACAAAAGTGGCAGGTGACGAGGAATGGTGATGTGGGAAGTTAAAGCTTGGATCTACTTCCAGATGGCAATTGGACTCATGCTGATTCTTATCACTCCCAGTTAGCAATAAAGGTGGGGTTTGCCCATCTTGCCCTTTTAATAGTACAGTTGACAGCAAAGGAAGGATCAGTAAAAATATTGATTGTTATAGTTTCTTCATTAGTGGAAAATGCATGGACAGCATGACAGCAAATTAATCTTGGTGTGACATCATATTAAATATTTGCCTACAATTATTTACCCTAAAAACTGTTTTACAAAGTGCTTGACCATAAGTGTTATCTCTTCTTTCTAGCTATCTCTTCTGTATGGCATTTAACTGAACACTCAGTATTTTTGATGTTCTTATTTTTCATGAACTTAGAATGTTTTAGTGAGGTAAGTAACATCAACTACAAAAGAATAAAATAATCTTTAGAAGTTACACAGTACACAGTTGATTTTGGGTTAGAATATCAATCCTTGAGAATTCAGTAATTTGTTTATTGTTCTCTGTTATTTGGTTTGGGTTAACCTTAATCATTTCGTGATTTCTAAATTCAGCATCCCAGAAATAGCCGTTAGTGAAATTCACAGTATTTGTAAAAATTAAAAGTATTTTGAAACCTTCATCCACAGCTATATTTCTAGTACAACAACAATAATAGCACCTATGGGTCCTTTCTTACCTTTTCTTCTTCCTTTCTCTCCTCTCACCCTCTCATCCCTACAATGGCTAGTGAGAGGGAAGCAAGAAGAAGTATTTTTTCTTCCTCAGTTTCCCTGTTTACAGCTATGATCCCTGAGGTAGGAGAACTTATGGACCCAAACACAGTGGGAACGATCCTATCTTCTCAATTTACTTATAGCCAGCTGTCATGGTTTGAATTTTGTCCCCCCAAAAATGTGTGTATCAATTTGGCTAGGCCATGATTCCCAAATTTGTGTTGTTGGCCTCCATTTTGTGATAGTAATTTTATGTTAAAGAGGATTAGGGTGGGATTGTAACACCACCTTTACCCAGGTCACATCCCTGATCCACTGTAAAGGAGTTTCCCTGGGGTGTGGCCTGCACCACCTTTTATCTCCCAAGAGATAAAAGGAAAGGGAAGCAAGCAGAGAATTGGGGACCTCATACCATCAAGAAAGCAGTGCCAGGAGCAGGGTGCGTCCTTTGGACTGGAGTCCCTGCACAGAGAAGCTCCTAATCTGGGGGAACACTGATGAGAAGGCCGAGAGAGAAAGCCTTCCCCTGGAACTGGCACCCTGAATTTGGACTTTTAGCCTACTTTACTGTAAGCAAATAAACTTCTCTTTGTTAAAACCATCCACTTGTGGTATTTCTGTTATAGCAGCACTAGATAACTAAGACACCAACTCTTTAGTCCATTGCTTCTGAACCCATTATTTAACCATATTTGATGGCAAACCTGTGTTATTTCATATAAACTAATAGAAGCAGAATCCTAGAGTGGATCTGAAAATAGAAAAGATCATTTTCTTCTTCATTATTTTTTGCTTAATATTATCTTGTTCTAGATAAAGATATAGGTATACAAGTTGAGAATATGCCTAAGGCCATGGTTTATATTCATTTTCAGAAAAATCCCTTACTCATGTCTGTATCAGATAGAGTCCAGTACTTTTTATTTCAGTAAGTCTACCTAACATTGCACCTTAATTCTTTCAACTGCATGCCCTCCAAAACCAGCTAGGGGAAAACCTTCTACTGGCTACTTTCTTCAGGGGATATGAGCCTTCCTTCTGGCTACATGCCAAACAATCACCAAACTTTGATGTCCAAGAATAAGACCAATTATTTAATTTGGGCAAGGTTGGTGTTATTTTCTGGAATTTGGTACTATCTTATGTCTTATGTATTCTGGGATCTGGTACCTCTGCTTTCTTTAGAATTTCCCTTTGGAGGCCACAGACTAAAACAAAGGAAAGAAATGCAACACTTTAATTCTAAATCTCTTTTGGTTCCTGACTACAGGTTTAAAATAGCTAATATTGAGGAGTCCTGCTCTAGGCCAAAGTCCTATGTGTGATTTTCAGGCACAACCATAGGCAATTAAAAAGGTTTTACCCGGCAGGACTCAGGGTGGGGGGCGGGAATCTGCCTTCCCACACTAGACTTGGTACACTGTGGTATCTGAAGGGAGTTGCAGTCAAGAACTCAGCCTCTCAGGCTAAATATGCCATTAAGCATATCTGCATTCCCAGCTCAGGCACCTCCATTTGGAGGACTCTTTATTGGGGGACCTTGTCTAAGGCTTCTCTCAGGTGCCTCTGTCAATACCACCTTACTGGGGGCCTTGAAGACATTTTTCTCCAGTCTGACTCCAGGACTCAGTACTTTTCTACTCCAAGTCCTTCCCCTTCCCCCTCACTCCTGCCTCCACCCCAGGTTCACAAAATGGCAGAGGTCTTTTGTTTAGGGATCATTTGGCAATGAGACAATTTCCCTGTCTGAGCTGATATATCTGACCCTCACCCAGTGCTGTTCCATAGGGAATAATGGAACACTGAAAGAGCTGGCAACTACATTCTGGCCTCTCGTTTATATTATCACAGTAAGTGATTAAAGACTTGGCTGTTACTTTCATTTTGGCTGTTGTCTTAACTGACTTCTCAAACACTTGGTAGCCCAGCTCTCTCCAGCTCAGTTCAGTTCTTGACACGTGTTGTTATTGAGTGCCGTGGAGTTGATTTGATTCACAGTAACCCCATGTGAGAGTAGAATTACCTCTTAGGGTTTTCTTGCCTATAATCTTTAGGGAAGCAGGTCGCCAGGTCTTTTTCCCATAGAGCTGCTGTATGGGTTTGAATCACCAACAATTTGCCTAGCAGCGAGGGCTTAACCATTGAGACACTGGGGCAATATATTCTGATATTTGAGAGAGGGGTATACTCATTGAAACTAAAAATTTTTGATTTTGTGGTTCTCATAATATCTAGGCTTAATGTGAAGGGCAATAAAATGGCAGCCTGAAAGAATCACTTTGGAAATTTCTTTCACTTGAACCATATGAAATTGCCAATATCTGACTGTTTTAACCTATAAAAACAACAAATTGATATGATTCAACCTAAAATACTAGTAAATACTAGCAGATACTTCAGAAGAATGTTCTTAAGAGGCAGAGCCAACACGGCACTATAGACTGTAGCACCATGCCATCCCACCACAGCAAAGACCCAAAAAAACTAAGTAAAACAGAAACAAAAGTCAATCCTGGAACCCAAAGTGTCAAACGAAGAGATAGAGAACTCAGCCAAGCACCAAATGGAATAAGAAACTGACAGAGAACAGAGAGTGAGGAGAGATACATGCGATGCTCCCCAATCAGCTAACGAAGCATGGATTTGCCATCTTGGACTCCTGTTGGAGACCAGCAGAGAGGGAGTATAGGAAAGTAGCTACACAGAACTCCCAGCAGGAGACAGAGCACCTGGTAACCAGCAGTGTACGTTTTCCCATCCCCCATTCTTCTCCCCCCACTCTACCTCCACGGCTTCCTGGTTTGCTGTTTTGGCTTGGCCAGACAGGAAATGCAGGGTCCATGCCACTTGAATTCACACCACCCACAATGGAGTTCAGTGAACAGGGACTACAGGAAAGCAGCTTGAAGGAGCTCACGGCAGGAGACAGAGCACATGGTTTCTCATATCTCCACTCAAATGGCAAGCTCCTTTAGCACTTTTTTTTTTTTTGGCTCCTGTATGTCTCTCCTCTTTCCCATACCCATCTTAGCTCCACACAACACAGTCTCCCCCCTCCTTACTGCCTACCTGCACCATGTACTGAACATCACACCCCTGAGCAACACAGGCACAGCCTACCAGAACATGCCCTGCACTGATTCTTGGCCCACTCTGTTGGCCCTAGTACTTGCCACAAACAACACATTCCATCCCCTCCCCTTCAGCTGTACCTGCTCTGCTGCACCACACCTGAGCAACTGACCCTGTCCAGTGGACAAGAAGGTGAAAAGTATCCTGTCCACAGAGGAGCAAACAACAAAGAGCACACAACCTATCTGCTCAGACATAACCAGAAAAAATAAAAAAGCAGGATGAAACAAACAAATCTACAATCAATAATCAAAGAAAGTAACTATTGAATATACTAAAGACAGCAGACAGTATCAAAACATATAAAAAAACAGGACAGGAGGGTGTAACTGTAGGTATCCAATATAACACCAGATGACTTTCCAGTAGAAGGAAAAGCACCAGAACTACCTGATAAGAATTCAAATCTCTAATATTCAGAGTTATCCAAGAGTTGAAGCAAAAAGCAGGTAGGAATGAGGAAAAAATAGATAAATTATGGAAAAGGTGGATAAATTAATGGAAAATACAGAAAAAAATGGAAGAATTCAGGAAAAAAATGTCAAATTCACTACTAGAAATTATATAAAAACAACAATTATAAATCCAAAAGATAAACAAGATTTTAGAAATGGGCAGTTTCATAGAAGGACTGAGGAACAGGTGTGAAATGATGGAAGACAAGATCAGTGAAATTGAAGACAAACACTTCGATACAACTCTGAGGAAAAATCAGAAAAAAAGATTGAAGAAAAATGAATAAACCCTGAGTATTATGTGGGATCAATCAAAAGTAAAAATTTACAAGTGATCAGAGTTCCAGAACAGGAGGATAAAACAGAAAACACAGAGAAGACCACAAAGGAATAGCTGACAGAAAACTTCCCTAATATCATGAAAGATGAAAAGCTGACCATCCAAGAAGCTTAGCAAACCCCATATAGGATAGATACTAAAAGAAAATCAACAAGGCATATCACAATCACACTCGCTAAAACCAAAGACAAACAAAGAATCCTGAGAGCAGCTCAAAAAAACCAAAAAGTCAAAAACAGAGGGGAAACAATAAGACTAAGCTTGGATTATTTGGCAGGAACTATGCAAGCAAGAAGGCAATGGGATGACATATAAAAAACCTTGAAAGAAAAAAAATTGCCAGCCAAGAATTATATATCCTGCAAAACTCTCATTCAAATATGAAGGTGAAATTAGGACATTTCCAGATAAACAGAAGTTAAGAGAATATGCAAAAATCAAATGAAATTTGAAAGAATTATTAAAGGGAGCCCTTCAGTCTGAGAACAAACAGCATCAGACCACAGGCTGAACCTATGATGCAAGATTGTACCAGCCAGATATCAACCTAGGAAATAAACTCTCAAGGACTATCCAAAAGCAAAAGAATTCAGGGAACCAGAGAAGTTAATCTGTAAATGACAACAACATCAGAACAATAAAAAATGGAATAGACAGTGCAGGTATAGACCTTTCTAATGGAGAGGAAGGTGAGGTAATACCAAGTAATAATAGACTGGGTCAAACCTAGGAAGATAAGAGTAAATTTCAAGGTAACCACAAAGAAAGTTAACAAAACTACTCATCAAAATAAAGAGAAAAACATAAAGTCTCTGTAAAAACAAAACCTACAAAAGAAATGAAAAAAAAAAAAAGTAAAACAAAAGGAATTCAGCACAGGAGAGTAAGAGGAACAAAGAAAACATCATCACCACAAAAAAAAAGCACTACAAAATGACTGCAATAGACTCACACCCATCAATAATTACACTGAATGTAAATGGCCTAAATGCACCTATAAAGAGACAGAGAGTGACAGAATGGATAAAAAAACAGGATAAAATGGATAAAAATAGATAAAATGGATTTAAAAAACCATTAATATGCTGTCTACAAGAGACATATCTTGGAAACAAAGATGTAAATTTATTAAAAATCAAAGGATGGAAAAAAATATATGAAGCCAACAGCTACCAAAAAAGACCAAGAGTGGCAATACTAATCTCAGAAAAATAGACTTTAAAACAAAATCCACCATAAAAAACAAAGAACAGCACTATATCATGATTAAAGAGACAATCCAGCATGAAGACAGAGCCATAATAAACATCTAGGCACCCAATTTATGACAAAACACATTAAAAAAAATCTCTAACAGCACTATAAAGAGAAATTGACAGTTCCACAAAAATATTAGGAGACTTCAACACACCACTCTCAATAAAGGACAGAACATCTAGAAAGAAACTCAACAAAGATACAGAAGACCTAAAGGGTACAATCAGCCAACTGACCTCAGAGACATATATAGAACACTCAACTCAACAGCTGAAAAGTACACATTCTTTTCCAAAGCACATGGAACATACGCCAGAACAGACCATGTCTTAGGCCACAGAGCAACCCTCAGCAAAATCCAAAACACTGACATAATACAAAGTATCTTCACTGACTACAACACAATCAAGGTAGAAATTAACAATGGGAACAGCAAAGAAAAAAATTAATTATATGGAAATTGAATAACACCCTGCTTACAAACCACTGGGTAATAGAAGAAATCAGACATGGAATCAAAAAATTGCTAGAATCAAACAAGAATGAAAACACATCATACCAAAATCTTTGGGACACAGCAAAGGCAGCTCTCAGCGGTCAATTTATAGTAATAGATGCTCACGTCAAAAAAGAAAGGGTCAAAATGAAACATTAGCTACACAACTCAAACAAATAGAAAGAGAACAGCAAAAAAAGAAAATCCCACAGCCACCAGAAGAAAGCAAATAATAAAGATCAGAGCAGAAATAAATGAAATATAGAAAAGAAAAACAATAGAAAGAATCAACAAAACCAAAAGTTCGTTCTATGAAAGGATCAACAAATCGACAAACTACTAGTCAAATTGACAAAACAAAAACAGGAGAGAACGCAAATAACCCAAATAAGAAATGAAATGGGGACATTGCAACAGACCCAACTGAAATAAAAAGGATCATAACAGAGTATTATGAACATCTATACTCCAACAAATTTGAAAACCTAGGGGAAATGGAAAAATTTCTAGAAACACACTACCTACACAAAGTAACACAAAATGATGTTGAAAATCTGAACAGACCCATAACAAGAGAAGAGATTGAAAAGGTAATACTAAAAAAAAAAAGAAAAACTCCCAATAAAAAAAAATCCCTGGCCCAGACGGCTTCAGTGGAGAATTTTACCAAACATTTAGAGAAGAGCTTACACTAGTACTACTCAAACTATTTTAGAACACAGAAAAGGAAGAGATACTTCTGAATTCATTCTATGAAGCCAGCATAACCCTGATACTAAAACCAGGCAAACACATCACAATAAAAGGAAATTAATTATCCACCAGTATCTCTCACAAATATAGATGCAAAAATTCTCACAAAATTCTAGCCAACAGAACTCAGCATATCAAAAAAATAATACACCACGACCAAGTAGGATGCATACCAGGTATGCAAGTATGGTTTAACATTAGAAAATCAATCACCGTAATCCACCACATAAAGAAAAGGAAAAAAAAGAATCACATGATCATTGCAATTGCTGCAGAAAAGGCATTCGACAAAGTCCAACACCCATTCCTGATAAAAACTCTCAATAAAATAGATATAGAAGGGAAATTTCTCAATATAATAACGGGCATCTATGCAAAACTGACAGTCAACATCATTCTTAATGGAGAGAGGACGAAAATATTCCCTTTGACAACAGGAACAAGACAAGGATGCCCTTTATCACCACTCCTATTTAACATTGTGCTGGAAGTCCTCGCTAGAGAAATAAGGTAAGAAAAAGAAATAAAAGGCAACCAAATTGCTAATGTGCAGATGAAATGATACTATACATAGAAAAGCCAAAAGACTCCATGAGAAAACTCTGGAACTAATAGAAAGATTCAGCAGAGTAGCAGGATACAAGATAAACATACAAAAGACGGTTGGATTCCTATACACCAATAAAGAGAATGATGAAAAGGAAATCAGGAAAGCAATACAATTTATAATAGCTCCTAAAAAAATAAAATACTTAAGAATAAATCTAACCAGGGATGTAAAAGACGTATAAAAAGAAAACTACAAAATACTACTGTAAGAAACCAAAAGAGATCTACATAAATGGAAAAACATACCACGCTCATGGATAGGTAGACTCAACATTGTGAAAATTACAATTCTACAGAAAGCAATTTACAAATACAATACAATTTCAATCCAAAAACCAACAACATTCTTTAAAGAGATGGAAAAATAATCATCAACTTTAAATGGAAAGGGAAGAAACCCCAAATTAGTAAAGCACTATTGAAGAAGAATAAATGAGGACTGGTACTACCTCACCTCAGAACCTACTATACAGATACTTTAGTCAAAATAGCCTGGAACTGGTCCAACAACAGACACATTCACCAATAGAATGGAATTGAGAACCCAGTTGTAAATCCATCCACCTACAGTCACCTGATCTTCGACAAGGGTCCAAAGTTCACCAGATGGGGAAAAGACAGTCTTTTTAACAAATGGTGCTGGCAAAACTGGATGTCCACCTCAAAAAATGAAACAGAACCCATGCTTCACATCATATACAAAAACTAATTCAAAATGGATCAAAGACCTAAGTACAAAACCAAAAACTATCAAGTTCATACAAGAAAACATAGGATTAATGCTAGAGGCCCTAATACACAACATTAACAGGGATACAAACCATGACCAACAAGACACAAACCCCAGAAGACAAGCTAGATAACTGGGATCTTCTAAAAATTAAACACTTAGGCTCACCAAAGATTAAGCCTTCATCAAAAGAGTAAAAAGAGAACCTACAGACTGGGAAAAAATTTTTGGACATTATGAGTCAGACAAAAGTCTCATCTCTAAAATCTACAAGAAAATCCAACACCTCTACAACAAAAAGAAAAATAATCCAATTAAAAAATGGGCAAAGGATAATAACAGACGCTTCACCAAAGAAGACATTCAAGTGTTGGAGAGGATGTGGGGAGATCAGAACTCTTACTCTCTCCTGGTGGGAATGTAAAATGATACAATCATTTTGGAAAACGATATGGTGCTTTCTTAGAAAATGAGAAATAGAAATAACATATATGCCAGCAATCCTACTCCTAGGAATATATCCTAGAGAAATCAGAGTCATCACATGACTAGATATATGCATACCTATGTTCACTGCTGCACTGTTTACAATAGCAAAAAGATGGAAACAACCTAGATGCCCATTGTCTTAGTCATCAAGTGCTGCTATGATAGAAATACCGCAAGTGGATGGCTATAACAAAGAGATGTTTATTCTCTCACAGTCGAGGAAGCTAGAAGTCCAAATTCAGAGCATCAGCTCCAGGGGAAGGCTTTCTCTGTTGGCTCTGGAGAAATGCCCATGTCATCAATCTACCCTTGGTCGAGGAGCTTCTCTGCACAGGAATCTCAGGTCCAAAGGACCCCCCTGCCCCCAGCACTGCTTTCTTGGTAGTATGAGGTTCCCATGTCTCTCTGCTTGCTTCTCTCTTTTATATCTCAAAAGAGATTGGCTGAATACACTAATATTGTAGCTTTCATCAATATAACTGCCACTAATCCATCCTATTACATCATAGTGATAGGATTTACAACACACAGGGAAATCACATCAGATGACAAAATGGTAGACAATCATACAGTACTGGAAATCATGACCTAGCCAAGTTGACAGATATTTTTGGAGGACACAATTCAATCCATGACATTCTACCTTTTGGCCCCCCAAAATTCATGTCCTTGCCACATGTAAAACATATTCACCCCATCATATCGTAGCAAAAGTCTTAAATTAACTCCAAGTCCAAACTCTAAAAGTTCTTCTGCATCTGTGAAATCTAGCATACAAGTTATCTGCTTCCAAAGGTACAATGGTGCAACAGGCAGGCACAAGCTAGACATTTCCATTACAAATGGGAGATAGTAGAGGGAAAGAAGGCATAACAGACACCAAGCAAGATAGAAGAACACATTACATTAGCCCTCAAGGCTTTGAAAATAATCCTATGTTCTCTGAGACCATTTACACAATGACCCTGCCCTTCAGACTGTAGGTATTAGCCACAATCTCCAGATTCTGTGTGGAGGCCTCTCAGCCCTGGGCTTCAGCTCTGCCTTCCAGGCTCACTAGGACAGCAACTTTGCTCCCTTGGCTTTAGGCGGCCCCATTCTTCCAGTCCATCTGAGTGGCAACTCCACCCTTAGAGACACCAGAGGCCATGGCTCCACCCTCTCGAAACCCCAGAGGTTATGGCCATACCTTTTGAGACTGAGGCAGCTTGGGTTCTTGTGTCCCTTGTCTCTTCATCTTCTGCTTCTTGGATTCTTGGCTTCTCGACTCTTTAGGCCTCACATCCACATCTGCCCTGCTGGGGCATGTGTTGCAAAGCTCTGTAGCTCTACCAGTAAGTGCCTGGAGGCACCCCACTCTGACAGGAAGCCTCCTGCTCACAGCACTCAGCTCTCTTCCTCCATGAGTCAGCAAGCCTAGCTCCACTGATAAGTGCCCAGAGGCACTCCACTCTATCAGGAAATGTCCTGTGCACAGGCACTCAGCTCTCTCACTCCGTGGGTTGGCTCAACCGTCATCTCACACTGGTCTCCTGGTTCTGCTGCTATTGGTCCTCTGGGGCTGCCACTTCTCTGCCACTGCAGGTTGTATGCTACTGCCAGTCCTCTGCTGCTGGTCCTCTGCTGCTGCAGATCCTCTGCTGCTGCTTCTCACCATCTGCGCTGTTTCTGGTGTTAACAGTTCTCATCTTCTTCTGAGTCCTCTATCCATTCACAGTTTCAAACCACTTCCACCTTTTAGGTATCTGTTACAGCAGCACCCTACTCCTGGTACCAAATTCTGTCTTAGTCACCTAGTGTTGCTATAACAGAAATACCACAAGTGGATGGCTTTAACAAAGAGAAATTTTTTCTCTCACTGTCTAGGGGGCTAGAAGTCCAAATTCAGAGCATCAGCTCCACGGGAAGGCTTTCTCTGTCAGCTCTGGAGGAAGGCCTGTGTCATCAGTCTTCCCTTGGTCTAGGAGTTTTCTGCGCAGGAACCTCAGGTCCAAAGCACACGCTCTGCTCCCAGCACTGCTTTATTGGTAGTATGAGGTTCCCACATCTCTCTACTTGCTTCTCTCTTTTATATGTCAAAAGATATTGACTTAAGACACTATCGAATCTTGTAGATTTCGTGAATATAACTGTCGCTAATCCATCTTACTACATCATAGTGACAGGATTTACAACACATAGGGAAATCACATCATATTACAAAATGGTAGACAATCATACAATACTGGGAATCATGACCTAGCCAAGTTGACAGATATTTTTGGGGACACAGTTAAATCCATGACACCCATCAACAGATGAATGGATAAACAAATTATGGTACATACACACAATGGAGTATTACATAGTGATAAAGAACAATGATGAATCTGCAAAGCATGTCATAACATGGATAAATCTGGAGGGCATTATGCTAAGTGAAATAAGTCAATCACAAAAGGACAACTATTGTATGAAACTTCTACTGTAAAAACTCATGAAAAAGTTTACACACAAAAAGAAACGATCTTTTATGGTTACAAGGGAGGGGAGGAGTGACGATGGAAAAACACTAAATAGATGATAGATAAGTGGTAACTTTGGTGAATGGTAATACAGTACACAATACTGGGAAAGCCAGTACAACTTGTACAAGACAATGTCATGGAAGCTCCACAGACACATCTAAACTCTCCAAGGGACCAAACTGCTAGGCTGTGGGCTGCGGGGACCACGGTCTCAGGGAACATCCAGCTCAATTGGCATGACATAGTTTGTAAAGAAAATGTTCTACATTCTATTTGGTGAGTAGTGTCTAGGGTCTTAAAAGCCTGTGAGCGGCCATCTAAGATACTCCACTGGTCTCACTCTGTCGGGAGCAAGTGAGAATGAAGAAAACTACAGATACAAGGGAAAGATTAGTCCAAAGGACTAATGGACCACATCTACCGCAGCCTCCACCAGACTGAGTCCAGTAAAACTAGATGGTGACTGTCTACCACCACTGACTGCTCTGACAGGGATCACAATAGAGGGTCCCAGATAGAGCTGGAGAAAAATGTAGAACAAAATTCTAAGTTAGAAAAAATGATCAGACTTACTGGCCTGACAGAGACTGGAGAAACCCAAGAGTATGGTCCCTGGACACCCTTTTAGCACAATAATGAAGTCACTCCTGAGGTTCACCCTTTAAGCAAAGATTAGACAGGCCCATAAAACAAAACAAGACTAAAGGGGAACATCAACCCAGGGGCAAGGACTAAAAAGCAGGAGGGGATAGGAAAGCTGGTAATAGGGAACCCAAGGTTGAGAAGGGACAATGTTGACATGTCGTTGGGTCGTTAATCAATGTCATAAAACAATATATGTACTAAGTGTTGAATGAGAAACTATTTTGTTCTGTAAACCTTCATCTAAAGTAAAATTTAAAAAGAGGATTCCTGTTTGCTAATACCATCTAATGGGACAGAAAAATACTCATTTTAGGTAATAGCAATATTACAAGTTGCATCATCACTAGAAATTATTAATAACTACTGTATATTAAGAAATTTAAGCCATTAACAGACATAAAAAAAAAGAGAAACAGAAGTGTTACTGACTATCCTAAGTTTAAATGTCTCAAACACTTTTGATTAGCGAACTGTCCCCTTATTGATTCCTTAGGCCCCAGTCTTGGCCCATACACCCTACATAAGCTCCAACAGGTGCTATATTTTTCTTCTGTATTATGACTTTTGAATGTACTTATCACTTTGTATTACAAATTTATAAATAACTGTAAGCTCTCTGAGATCATGTTCCACATCTGCCATTCCTAATGCCTACCATTTTGTCAAGCAATAGTAAGGGTTCAGTAACAAGAGTATTGATAACTTGATAGGAACTGGAAAAAAAAATTTGTTGTCCTGGATTACTTATGGAGAAAATTCATTCAGCTCAAAATAATAGACTTTAGTTGAGAAAATACAGCTAATACCATTAAAATTCTAATATGCATCATTGCATCACTTTAGATTTAATGAAATACCATAAATAAGGGGGGAAAACTTAAGTATGATAAAATGCAACCGCACATCCTTTCAGTGGTCTTGAGCCTCAGGCTCTGTTGATGTCATTTCAGAACAATTTTTAGTTCTCAGATTCTATCATTATTTCGTGCTAAGCAAACAGTGCTCGTTCTCTGTAGATGGCAGAAAATTCACACATTACAAAGAAGTCAATTCTTTTTTTTTTATTGTTGTGTTTAAGTGAAAGTTTACAATTCAAGGTAGTCTCTTATACAAAAATTTATACATACATTGTTTTGTTAACCCAGTTGCTCTCCCTATACTATGACAGCACACTATTCCTTTCCACCCCGGATTTCCCATGTCCATTCAACCAGCCCCTGACCCTCTCTGTCTTCTCATCTCACCTCTGGACAGAAGCTGCCCATTTACTCGCATGCATCTACTTAAGCTAAAAAGCACACTCTTAAGGAGTATCATTTTATGTCCCATAGTCTGGTCTAAACTTTGTCTGAAGAGGTGGCCTCAGGAATGGTTTTAGTTTTGGGCTAATAGAGAGTACAGGGGCCATGTCTTCTGGGGTCCCTCCAATCTCAAACCATTAAGTGGTCATTTTACTAGAATTTGAGTTCTGCACCCCACATTTCTCATGCTCCATCAGGGACTCTCTGTTGTGTTCCCTGTCAGGGCGGTCATTGGTGGTAGCCAGGCACCATCTAGTTCTTCTGGTCTCAGGCTGATGAAGTCTCTGGTTTATGTGGCCCTTTCTGTCTCTTGGGCTAATATTTTCCTTGTGTCTATGGTGTTCTTCATTCTCCTTTACTCCAGATGGTTGGGACAAATTGATGCATTTAGATGGCTGCTCACTAGCTTTTAAGACCCCAGACATCACTCACCAAAGTGGGATGCAGAACATTTTCTTAAAAAACTTTGTTATGCCAATTGCTCTAGATGTCCCCTGAAACCATGGTCTGCAGACACCTGCCCCTGCTACTCTGTCCCTCAAAGTGTTTGGTTGTATTCAGGAAACAGCTTTGGTTTAGTCCAGTTGTGCTGACTTCCCCTGTAGTGTGTGCTGTCCTTCCCTTCACCTAAAATAATTCTTGTTTACTTTCTAGTTAGTGACTACCACTCTCTCTCCCCACCCTCGTAACCATCAAAGAATGTTTTCTTCTGTGTTTAAAACTTTTCTTGAGTTCTTATAATAGTGGTCTTATATAATATTTGCCCTTTTGCAACTGACTAAATTCACTCAGCATAATACCTTCCAGATTCCTCCATGCTATAAGATGTTTCACGGATTAATCATTGTTCTTCATCATTGTGTAGTATTCCCCTGTGTGAATATAACATAATTGTTCATTCATTCGTCCACTGATGCACACCTAGGTTGTTTCTATCTTTTTGCTACCATGAACAGTGCTGCAATGAACATGGGTGTGCATGTATCTATTCGTGTGACGGCTCTTAATTCTTTAGGATATATTCCAAGGAATGGGATTGCTGGATTGTATGGTACTTCTATTTCTAGCTTTTTAAGGAAGCGCCAAATCGATTACCAAAGTAGTTGTACCATTTTACATTCCCACCAAGAGTGTATAAGTGTTCCAGTCTCTCCACAACCTCTCCAACATTTATTATTTTGTGTTTTTTGGATTAATGCTAACCTTGTTGGGGTGAGATGGTATCTCATCATGGTTTCAGTTTGCATTTCTCTAATGACTAATGATTGTTAGCATTTCTTCATGTGTCTGTTAGCCACCTGAATGTCTTCTTTGGCGAAGTGCCTGTTGATATCCTTTGCCCATTTTTTAACTGGGTTGTTTGTCTTTTTGTTGTTGAGGTTTCACAGTATCTTATAGATTTTAGAGATTAGATGGTGATCAGATTTCTTGTTGCCAAAAATTCTTTCCCAGTCTGTAGGGATGTCTTTTTAGTCTTCTGGTGAAGTTTTTGGATGAGCATAAGTGTTTGATTTTTAGGTGCTCCCAGTTATCTAGTTTCTCTTCTGGTGTTTGTGCATTGTTACTTATGGTTTGTATTCTCTTTATGCCATGGATTAGGGATCCTAGCATTGTCCTTATCTTTTCTTCCATGACCTTTATCATTTTCGATTTTATGTTTAGGTCTTTAATCCATTTTGAGTTAGTTTTTGTATATGGTGTGAGGTATCGGTATTGTCTCAGTTTTTTGCAGATGGATATCCAGTTATACCAGCACCATTTGTTAAAGAGACTGTCTTTTCCCCAACTGACAGACATCAGGGCTTTGTCAAATATCAGCTGCTCATAGGTGGATGAATTTATGTCTGGATTCTCAATTGTGTTCCATTGGTCTATGTATCTGCTGTTGTACCAGTACCAGGCTGTTTTGACTACCATCGTGGTATAATAGGTTCTAAAATCAGGTAGTGGGAGGCCTCCCTCCTTGTTCTTCTTCTTAAGGAATTTTTACTTATCTGGGGCCTCTTCCCTTTCCATATGAAGTTGGTGATTTGTTCCTCCATCTCATTAAAAAATGCCAGTGGAATTTGGATTGGGATGGCATTGTATCTGTATATCACTTTGGGTAGAACTGACATTTTCCCAGTGTTGAGTCTTCCTATCCATGAGTGAGGTATGTTTTTCCACTTATGTGGGTATCTTTTGGTTTCTTGCAGTAGTGCCTTGTAGTTTTCATTGTAGAGGTTTTTCTGTCTCTGGTTAGATCTATTCCTAAGTATGTTATCTTCTTGGGGGCTATTGTAAATGGTATTGATTTGGTGATTTCCTCTTGGAAGGTGTCTTTGTTGGTGTAAAGGAATCCAACTAACTTTTGTATGTTTATCTTGTATCCTGAAACTTTGCTGAAATCTTCTATTAGTTCCAGTAATTTTCTTGTGGATTCTTGGGGGTTTTCTGTGTATAAGATCATATCATTTGCAAATAGAGATACTTTTACTTCTTCCTTACCAATTTGGATGCCCTTTATTTCTTCTTCTAGCCTAATTGCTCTGGCTATGACCTCCAACAGAATGTTGAATAAGAGTGGTGATAAAGGGCATCCTTGTCTGGTTCCTGTTCTCAAGGAGAATGCTTTCAGATTCTCCCCACTTAGGATGCTGCTGGCTGTTGGCTTTGTATAAATGACCTTAATTATGTTGAGAATTTCCCTTCCATTCCTATTTTGCTGGCAGTTTTTATCATAAATGGGATTGGACTTTGTCAAATGCCTTTTCTGCATGGATTGATAAGATCATGTAGTTCTTATCTTTTGTTTTATTAATGTGATGGATTACATTGATTGTTTTTCTAATGTTCAACCAGCCCTGCATACCTGGTATAAATCCCACTTGATCATGGTGAATTATATTTTTTGATATGTTGTTGAATTCTATTGGCTAGAATTTTATTGAGGACATTTGCATTGATGTTCATGAGGGATACTCGTCTGTAATTTTCTTCTTTTGTGGTGTCCTTATCTGGTTTTGGTATCAGGGTTATGCGGGCTTCATAGAATGAGTGTGGGAGTATTCCTTCCTTTTCTATGCTCTGAAATACCTTTAGTAGTGGTGGTGTTAACTCTTCTCTGAAAGTTTGGGAGAATTCTCCAGTGAAGACGTCTGGGCCAGGGCTTTTTTTTTGTTGGCAGTTTTTTCATTACCTTTTCAATCTCTTCTTTTGTTATGGGCTTATTTAGTTGTTCTACTTCTGTTTGTGTTAGTTTAGGTAGGTAGTGAGTTTCTAGAAATTTGTCCATTTCCTCTAGGTTTCTAATTTGTTAGAGTACAATTTTTCATAGTACTCTGTTATGATTCTTTTCATTTCAGTTGGGTCTGTTGTGATATTGCCCATCTCATTTCTTATATGGGTTATTTACTTCCTCTCCTGTTCTTCTTTTGCCACTTTGGCCAGTGGTTTATCAATTTTATTGATCTTTTCAAAGAACCGGCTTTTGGTCTTGTTAACTCTTTCAATGGTTTTTCTATTCTCTATTTCATTTAATTCTGCTCTAATTCTTATTATTTCCTTTCTTCTGGCTCCTGAGGGCTTCTTTTGCCGCTCTCTTTCTACTTGTTCAAGTTGTAAGGTTAATGTTTTGATTTTGGCCCTTTCTTCTTTTCAGATGTGTCCATTTATTGCTATAAACTGACTTATGAGCATTGCTTTTGCTGTGTCCCAAAGGTTCTGGCAGGATGTGTTTTCATTCTTATTTGATTCTATGAATTTCTTTATTCCATCCTTAATTTCTTCTATAACCCAGTAGTTTTTGAGCAAAGTGTATTCAGTTTCCATGTGTTTGATTTTTCTTCCTTGCTTTTTCTTTTATTGATTTCTACTTTTATGGTTTTATGGTCGGAAAAGATGATTTGTAATATTTCAATGCTTTGGATTTTGTTAAGGCTTGCTTTATGGCCTAATATGTGGTCTATTCTGGAGAATATTCCATGAGTGTTGGCAAGGGAAGTATACTTGGCTGCTGTTGGGTGGAGTGTTCGGTATATGTCTATGAGATGAAGTTGGTTGATTGTAGCATTTAGATCTCCCATGTCTTTATTGAGCTTCTTTCTGGATGTTCTGTCCTTCACTGAAGTTGAGTGTTGAAATCTCCCGCTATTATTTTGGAGCTGTCTATCTCTCTTCCCAATGCTGTTAGAGTTTTATGTATTTTGGAGCCCTGTCATTGGGTATGTAAATATTGATTATAACTATGTCCTCTTAGTGTACTGATCCTTTAATCATTATATAGTGTGCTTCTTATTGTTTGTGGCGGATTTTACTTTAAAGTCTATTTTGTCAGAGATTAATGTTGCCACTCTTGCTCTTTTTTGAGTGTTTTTTTCTTGATGTATTTTTTTCCACCCTTTGAGTTTTAGTTTGTTTGTGTCTCTCTTGTAGGCAGTATATAGACGAATCACGTTGTTTTATCCAATCTCCCACTCTCTGTCTCTTTATTGGTGAATTTAGTCCATTTACATTCAGTGTAATTATTGATCATTAAGAGTTTAGTGCTGTAATTTTGATATCTTTTTTTGTTTGTTGTTGACAGTTTCTTTGTTGCACTTAATCTTCTGTGCTGAGTCGTTTCTGTTTATTTTCTTTTCATCTTTGTCATTGTTGATTTTGTATTTGCTGAGTCCTTTATATTTTTCTACTTTTTTATTTTGATGTGTAGGATTGTTAGTTTCCTTTGTGGCTACCTTAATATTTGCCCCATTTTTCTAAGTTTAAAACAGTCTTTTATTTCTTTATATTGCCTTAACTTCCTCTCCATATGAAAAATCTATGTCTACATTTTTTAGTCCCTCCTTTTTATTTTAATGTTGTCATCTTCTACACATTGACATCTCTTTTTCCCTATCTTCAGTGTTTTAGCTTGATTTATTTTTTGTGACTTCGCTATCTGGGTTGATATCTGGTTGCTCTGTCCTGTGTTCTAGTCTTGGGTTGTTATCTGATGTTACTGATTTTCTAACCGGAGGACTCCCTTTAGTATTTCTTGTAACTTTGGTTTGGTTTTTGTAAATTCCCTAAACTTCTGTTTATCTGGAAATGCCCTAATTTTACCGTCATATCTGAGAGATAGTTTTGCTGGATATATAATTTTTGGCTGGCAATTTTTTTCCTTCAAGGCTTCATATATGGCATCCCATTGTCTTCTTGCCTGCATGGTTTCTGCTGAGTAGTCTGAGCTTAGTCTTATTGACTCTCCTTTGTAGATAACTTTTTGTTTATCCCTAGCCACTCTTAAAATTCTCTCTTTATCTTTGGTTTTGGCAAGTTATATTATAATATGTATTGGTGAATTTCTTTTGTGATCTACCTCATGTAGTGTTCAATCAGTATCTTGGATAGATATCTTCTCACCTTTCATGATATCAGGGAAGTTTTCTGTCAACAGATCTTCAACAATTTTCTCTGTATTTTCTGTTATCCCTCCCTGTTCTAGTACTCCAATCACTCGTGGGTTATTTCTCTTGATAGAGTCCTACATAATTTTTAGATTTTCTTCATTTTTTTAAAAATTCTTTTAACTGATTTTTCCTCAAATAATTGGTGTCAAGTACTTTATCTTCAATCTCATTAATTCTGACTTCTACTGCCTCAACTCTGCTCCTATGACTTTCTATTGAGTTGTCTAATTCGGAAATTTTATTGTTAATCTTCTGGATTTCTGATTGCTGTCTATGGATTCTTGCAGCCTATTAAATTTGTCATTATGCTCTTGAATAACCTTCTTAAGTGCCTCTATTGCTCTGTTTGTGTCTTCTTTGGATTTTTCTGCATTTTTACTGATTTCCTTCCTGATCTCTTGAAGAGTTCTGTATATTAATATTTTGTATACTGCTTCTAGTAATTTGAAGAAATTTTCTTTCTCTGGAAAATTTATTGATTCTTTATTTTGGGACCTTGTTGAAGTCATCGTAGTCTGCCTCTTTATGTGATTTGATATTGACTGTTGTCTCTGAGCCGTCAAGAAGTTATTATAATTTATTTATTTAATGTTTACTTACTGTGTCCTAGCTCTTGTTTCGTTTTGATATGCCCAAATAGGCTGCTTGTGTGAGCTAGTTTGATTATTGGTGCCTTTGCAGCTCTAACATCCTGTCAGATCCTGTTACTAACTATGTGAGCCCAGGAGTCTGTTAACTTTTCTTGTATGGTTTCAGCTCAGGTGTCCAGGTAGTCAGTCACCAAGTGTGCAGTTTAAGCTCTCACCTACAGTCCTAGACAGGCATGGGTGATTGGTGTAGGCACAGGTATCTGGCTGAAGTAGAGGGTCACGCACTGAGCAAGGCTAGGGGCTGACAGCTGCCCCCAAGTGTCTGGGATGAAAGTGTGTCTCTGTTCACTTGAGTGCACAGGTGGGTGGGTTTTGCAGCTGGACAATGAGCACCCAGTGCTGTTGGCTGTACGGGCTGGAGGGCACCACTATTCTTGGACCCCTGTCATGGGCGGCTAGGTGGCATAGGTGGAGCCACCAGTCTTCAGGCCCCTGATGTGGGTAGATGAAGACCCTGCTTAATGGGCAGATCAGTGTCAAATGTCACAAACCTGCCACTTCACAGCTGAAACAGTTGAAGTTAGACTTCATTTATATACCCTGTTGTACTGTGGTAATGAGGGCCTAAACTGTTGAAATGGGCCCACACTAATCTATGCAGGGGTGAAAGGCATTCAAAGTCCGTGTACCCCTTATGCCTGTGCCTAGGCAATGGAGCTGTGCCAACTCTGAGTTCCTGGCGTATGGGAGCCGTCAGCTTATTTTTTCCCCTGTTTGTTAATTTGTTCCCTCTCTAAGGCCAGGAGAATGGCTCAGGGCATTTGACAGGTCCTACATCCAGCCCAGGGGACTCAATGATTGCTGAAGCCATACCATGACCCAGTGCAGAGCAGGGAGAGAAGAGGTAAACGGGAGAGAGTTTTTTCCCAAATGTGGTGTTTTTTGATCCTCTTGGTCGGCCAGACACAAGTACTTATCTTTAACTGCTTGAGTGCTGCTTTTCACTGGTTCTGGATGGCCAAGGAGACTCTCTGCCACTGGGCCTCTTCCGACGTGGAAAACACCTCCTGAGCACCACTTCTTGCCTCACCATGCACACTAGCCAATCTGGCCTGAAGGGTGCTGACTCCTGGCAGGTCAGGTCTGGCAACTCCTCCCAGCATCCAAACCGTCTCTCCCTCCCCCACCACTCAGTCTGATTCCACAACTTTGCCTTTGATGTACAGGGCCCCTAGATTGTCATATACAATCAATTCACATGTTTTTTCGTGTATTTTTTGTAAGAGGGACCACAGGAAGCATCTGACTACTCCATCATCTTGGCTCCGCATCTCAATTTTTCTTTTTAATGCTTTATTTCTAAACCATATTTTTGTTTTAAAAGATCTTTCCTGTTAGACCATAACATTAGCATTGTAATGTCTACTAAATATCTTAAACCATAACAAGAATGAGTCAAAGAATTCAAATGGTAATTTTCTTCAAGATAGACAGCTCCCTAGAGTTCTGTTCCTTCTGGCTTACTTTGGCAAAAATATTCTGGATTGCTTTTTCTTTACTAAAGGGTGTGAGAGAATGCCTCCTGTCTCTAAATATAAAAATGAACTATTTAAATGAAAAAAACCAAAAGAGCAAAACCATTTCCTCTAAAAATATTACTACTGTAATATTATTTCTAGTTTTTATTGAGTTCATGGAGAACCCTGCTGCGTTCTGTGAAGAGAGCTATCAATCCAGTGTTGTCATCTGTAGAATGAGGATATGGTATCATATGCTCTCTAAGCTGTTAGTTCAGAATTTTCTTGATTCTGTGCTTCCAAGTATCTGTTTGTTTGACATCACAGATGAGGATATCTGAATTCTTGACTGAATGTCTTAGTTTTCGAATGTTTGCCATCATGTAATCAGCTAGAATGCATGAGAAAAGAAAATAAATGTAAAGGTTTGGAACCAACGGTTTCCTGGGACAACTTACATTTTACCAAAGAGAAGTGGGCCCCAATTTTGGAATCAGGAGTTCTGGATTGAATTCCCCACTATCACACTCACTAGCTATATGAACTTAGTCAAGTCCCTCAATCTCTTTGAGTCTCAGTTTCTTCACCTGTAAGTTTAATAATTGCTCTCTTCTTACTTTACAAATTCAAATAAAATAACGTATATTACTTGCAAATATTAACGTAATTCTAGAGCAGTATCATTTATGAACTGTCTGATGCTACTAGGCTCAGAACAACTGGAAGATTAAATACGAGTAAAATTCTTCATGCTGGCTTATAATAAATTCTTAATAAATGTTTCTATGATTACTATGTGATTGCAGCTTTGTGCTTATGTATGGTGATAAACGAGACCACACGAAAGGTTCCAGGAGGTAGTTCTGAGAAGGTTCTCAACCTCACCTCATTGAAGAATCATTAAGAGCAGACACTGACTCCAAATAAATGCCAAGGACTTTCCAGGGAATTTTTATTCAACTGAGTTTTGAGAAAAATATGAATGTAAATATTCCTATAAAATTAACATATCTCCTAATAAAGTTCATTACCCTTTCATCACCATTGGCCTAAATGAGTCACTTTTTATGCCTCTGTACCTTGGAGGTAAGGCGTTATTCCAGTTCTGAGGTTCTAATGCATTTAGCGTCGAGGTGAGTCCCTTTTGAAACGTGTGAAGCTCCGAGTTAGAGCCTCGCTGTTGTGTAGGTTGAACATTCTATTAGGTGATGCTTCCTGGATGTATTAGTTTATAAACTTTTGCCTTTTCTCCCCTTTATTTCTGTGAGATAAGGCTTGCAAGCATAATTATGGTTTTCTTGGGCAATCGTTAGGGAGCCCTGATGGGTTTGTTTTGGTTTTTCTGTGTCATATTTGGAAAACCAGAGGCTCCCCATGTAACCTAATGGAAAGGCACCAGCAGTAAATTATCTACCTAGTTCTCAGTGGCACACTGTCATGCCACAGATCTATGGCGCTTAAGTGCCATTTGCCTCATTGTGGAATTGTATTGCCAGATCGTATTTCTCAAAATTCATTATTATCAACCCAAAATTTAAACACACTCAATTACTAAGCATGCATTCCAATACTGAAAACACATACCATTAAAAAGTTTAAAAAAATAAAAAATTGGAAATGAAAGGGTTAAGATGTGAAGATGACATTTCACTATAAATAATATTTAAACATATACACAAATACATCTTTTGATACAAATATGTTCTTCTCCCTGGATTCCTGCACATTACCATCTTTTTCCAAGTACATGAACTTCTTGTAATCTATCCGAGGAATATCTAGCTTAAAAGTTTTACTTCCTAGATATAATAAAAAGGGGAAATCAACAGCTGTTCAATTCTCCTGAGTTAATTTCCCAAAACTATTCCTTTGATATGACACTTAAATCTTATTAAAATATTCCCCCAAACACTGTATTTCCTTCAGTGAATAATATGCATAGATTCCAAAGCACATAGAGAAAGAAATGAAAACATCTTATTGATACAGAAGATGGATATTTTGGTAGTAACATCTCACAGAATTCCTTATCAGAAGTGAATATCTGTTTCCTTTCATTTTAATTTTCTTTTGCAATTTCAAATGGCCATACGACTGCATTGCCATATATTGGAAATGAAAGTGTTCAAGAAAACTTATGCAATATTCCATATGAAAGTAATAGTCAAGAAATAATTTAAAATATGATATTTGTAAAACAAAGAATAAATCTTAGGGACCAAGATTCAAATGTACATCACCAATGTATAAGATATATGTGATTTCTTACAATCAACTTTATTACCTAGTATTTGGATGGTTTAATAAGAAAATAATTATTGAAATAATTTTAAGTTTTAGGGGATATAACAATATCTAAACTCATTCCATTTACAAGAGGTAAAACTAATACAAGACAGAATTTTACATGTTTGCTAAACAGATTACCAAAAGTTATGTCTTCTACTTCTGAAACATATTTGTGCTTAATTTAAGGTACTTACTTGATAGCTATGTCTTTTAAAATCTGGAATTGTTTATTTAAAACAATTATACACTTTTACAGTCAATTCATTTTGATGGGATTTGTTTAAGTACTTCGATATAGAGTATATTAACAGTTCAACAGAAGATTGTTGTTGTTGCTGGGTGCTGTCAATTCTGACTCATATGACCCTACAGGACAGAGGAGAACTGCCTCATAGGGTTCCTAGGCTGTAATCTTTATGGGAGCAGATTACCAGATCTTTGTTCCCAAGGAGCAGCTGATGGGTTCGAACCTCCAACCTCTCAGTTAAAAGCCAAGTGATTTAACAACTGCACCATCAGGGCTCCTTAACAGAAGGTTAAACAACAAATTAACTCTGATTTTTTTCTGATTCTAACAGAGCATGTTAAATGAAAGTCTTAGTTTCTCACAGCCTCCTACCTATACATTCTATTCTATCCTCCAAGGCCATCTCAAGAAACATTTTCACATGAAGGCTGCCCAGATTTCTGCTCTTCCTCAGTCTTAACCTGGTATGATCATTCTCTCCTCACATCACTTTGGACCTTTCCAAGGCACTTATAAGGAGCCCTGGTGGCAAAATGGTTAGGCACTTGGCTGCTAGCAGAGAGGCATGTGGTTTGAACCTACCAGCCACCCAGAGGGAAAAGAGACCTGGCCATCTGCTCCCGTAGGATTACACCTAGGAAACCATATGGGGCAGTTCGATGCTGTCCTATAGGGTCCCTATGAGTTGGAATCGACTTGAGTGCACACAACAAGGCACTTATATTCCTATGTTCAGGGTTAATGATAGTTTTCTTAGATCCATTCCCCATTACATTCATTATGGTTTCACTTTTATTGAACATTTAATGAGCATCTTCTAAGTATACACTATGTGCCCTGTTCTAGGGCTATAAAGATGAATAGGACATGATTCCATCTTGATGAAATTTACCTTGCAGAAATGACACACTCATTTTCTTTTCTCTTCATGTCTCAAGATTGTGCATATTACAGTCATACAACAAATATTTATAGAATTGAATTAATTCATTTAACACAGTAAATTTTATAAATCCCCCTCTAGGTCACATCATACGTCTTGTATAAAGCAGAAGAGAAGAAAGTAAACGCAAGTCTAATCATAGAACCTTAGCAATTAAAATTGCTTTCAGATAATTTACAGATACATGTACTGCATAAAGTTATTTTTCCATGCATAAGCACATCAACCTGAAGTTGTAATAAAGGCAAAATATCTGGCAAAGTTAAATTAGAGGATAATTTCAATTGTTCATTAGTGTTTACTCTCTCCGTAATTTCAATGTAATTATATACGTGAAATTTATTCCAAAAAATTCACTAAAAATGATTTTTACTTCCTTTAATCCTTTTGGCAATAGTATTATCTAGCTTGTTCAGGCCAAAGAAATTATAAATATCAGTACGTGGTGCTGTTGTTGTTATAAGATGCCCTCAAGCTGATTCCAACTTGGCGACCCTATGTACAGCAGAATGAAACACTGCCTAGTCCTGTGACAGCCTCACAATTGTTGCTATGTTTGAGTCCATTGTTGCAGTCACTGTGTCAATCCATCTTGTTGACGGTCTTCTGACTGACCCTCCACTTTACCAAGAATGATGCCCTTCTCCAGTGACTGGTCCCTCCTGATAACATGTCCAAAATATGTGAGACAAAGTCTCACCATCCTCTCTTCTAAGGAGCATTCTGGCTATACTTCTTGCAAGACACACTTCCTCATTATCCTGGCAGTCCATGGTATATTCAATATTTTTCAACACTATAATTCAAATGCATCAGTTCTTCCTTGGTCTTCCTTATTCATTGTCCAGCTTTCGCCTGCACATAAGGCATTGAAAATACCATGGCTTGGGTCAGGTGCACCTACTCCTCAAGGTGACATCTTTGCTTTTTAATCCTTTAAAAAGGTCTTTTGTAGCACATTTGCCCAATGCAGTATGTTGATTGATTTCTTGACTGCTCCTTCCATAGGCATTAATTACGGATTCAAGTAAAATGAAATCCTTTACAACTTCAATCTTTTCTCTGTTTATCATGATGTTGCTTACTGGTTCAATTGTGAGGATTTTTGTTCTCTTTATGTTAAGGTGTATTACATACTGAAGGCTGTGGTCTTTGATCTTCATCAGTAAGTGCTTCAAGTCCTCTTAGCTTTCAGCAAGCAAGGTTGTGTCATCTGCATATTGCAGGTTATTAATGAGTCATCCTTCAATCCTGATGCCCTGTTTTTCTCCATATTATCTAGTTTCTGAGATTATTTGCTCAGCATACAGATTTGGCCCAGAAGATAAGAGCTCAGCTGCTAACCAAAAGGTCAGCAGTTAGAATCCACCAGCCGCTCCTTGGAAACCCTATGGGACAGTTCTACTCTGTCCTATAGGGTCACTATGAGTCAGAATCAACTTCATGGCTACGGGTTTTGTTTTTTTACAGATTGAATAAGTATGATGAAAGGATACAACCCTGATGCACACCTTTGCTGATTTTAAATCACACAGTAACACCTTTTTCTGTTCGAACAACTACCTCTTGGTCTACTTACAGGTTCCACATGAGCACAATTAAGTTTCCTGGAAATCCCATTCTTCACAATGTTATCCACAATTTGTTATAATCCACACAGTTGAATGCCTTTGTACAGTCAATAAAACACAGGTAAATATCTTTCCTGTATTCTCTACTTTCAGCCAAGATCCATCTGATATCAGTAATGATACCCCTCCTTCCAAGTTCTCTTCTGAATCTGGCTTGAATTTCTAGCAATTCTGTTGATAAACTGCTGCAACAGTTCTTTTAAATTATCTTTAGCATAATGTTACTTGCATGTGATATTAATGATATTCTTTCATAATCTCCATATTCCTTTGGATCACTTTTCTTTGGAAGAGGCAAGTATATGGATCTCTTCCAGTTGGTTGGCCAGATAGCTGTCTTCCAAATTTCTTGGCATAGACAAGCGAATGCTTCCAGCATTACACACCTTTGTTGAAACATCACAATTGGTATTCCATCAATTCCTGGAGCCTTGTTTTTCACCAATGCCTTCAGTGCAGCTCAGACTTCCTCCTGCAGTACCATCAGTTCTTGATCATATGCTACTTCCTGAAATGCTGAACGTTGACTCTTTTTGGTACAGTGACTCTGTATATTCCTTCCATCTTCTTTTGATGCATCCTGTATTGTTCAATTTTTGCCCATAGAATCCTTCAATATTGCAACTCGAGCTTGAATTTTTTCTTCAGTTCTTTCAGCTTGAGAAATGCCAAGAGTGTTCTTCCCTTTTGGTTTTCTAACTCCAGGCCTTTGTCAATTTCATTATACTTTACTTTGTCTTCTTTAGCCGCCCTTTGAAATCTTCTGTTCAGCTCTTTTATTTCATCATTTCTTACTTTCGCTTTAGCTATTCTACATTAAAGAGTAAGTTTCACCAATGGATAGGTGGTTCCAAAAATTTACTTCACAAATGTGATGAAAGATAATTTTGCATTTCACATCCACATAAGACCACAATTTATGGACTAAATAGAAAGATAAAAATAACACAAAGGCTCTTACCTACTAAGGAAAAGATTTTCACTTGATTAATCAAAAACTAGGTCATTTTCCTAAAAAATACACAGACGTACATATACCATCAACCAACTGAGAAATTGAAACAAAGTTTTTTACATTCCCTAAATAGGATTTGTAAAGAGATCTTTCCACATTAAAATTTGAATGTACTCTCAGTCACACTTTGGGATCCTTTGATCAACTAGCATCTATGTTTACGTTAGATCATAACAAAAATCTACTCTCTGGTCAAGAATAAAGTATTTTTCTAAGCACAACTGTACTATCACTTTGTCACAGATGTGACAGCCACAACCCATTGTTTTAAACTAATATACATAAATAAATGGAAAGATTTATTTGTGATTGTGAAATCATTGTGAAATGACTGTGCTTATTTAATGAAAATCATTGTTTTTTAGAATGATAATGGTTTCTTTCTAAAATTTTAAGTGAAAACTTGGAGACCATTTTTCAAACTAAATAAATCCTACCACCAGTTAAGCAGAGGCAAAAAAGTTGTTAGGAAATTCTATTATCCATCATTTCTGTGAAAATGAATGTGCTAAAAATTAGATCCAAGAGTTTCTGATAGTCAATAGATTAGATGGTATTTAGACTGTGGGCATGCACATGTGGTGGCTTCCTAGGTGTGGTGACTTCAAGTAACTTTTCCTGTTATTGCGCTCAAAGGTTGGACCATTTTGCCATAAAATGGTTCTTGTAATAGTGTTATAAATCTTGATGTAAAGCTTTGTATCAGGGTTGGCACAGTTTTTCTGTAAATAATCAGATAATAAATATTTTAGGTTTTGGGGTCCACTTATGGTATATGTTCTATGTACTTCTTTGTTTTATTTTAAACATCATTCTTAGCTTCTAGGCCATTCAAAAATGGGCCACACGCTAAATCTGGCCCACAGGTTATAATCTGCTGACTTCTCCTTTTAATTATCAACAGCTCACAGAGCATACTGCAAGTTATATAGTAAGCTTCAGAAAATGTTTATTAAACCCAAAACCTCTGTTCTTATGATTTTGAAATGGAGCACAATGAGCAGACCTCGTGTCCTATTAGGAGGCACTTCCTTATTCTACTTGTTCCATGAGCCCCACTTTAGATAGTACTTATTCAATCACTTGTGAGCTGCTTCGCTCGGGAATCGGTGGAATTTTAACCTGTGGAGAATTCATAAGCTCACTAACTCTATCTATACTCACACTCACACACACATGCATACACACATGCATATACAGTCACCCTTCTCTGCATCAAAGAGATACAAAGCAGCTCAGTGGCTCCTTGGAAGAAAGGCCTGGGAATCTACTTATAAAAAGTCAGCCATCGAAAACCCTATGGAGCACACTTCTACTCTGACACATACGGTGTCACCATGAGTTTCAACTGATTCAGCAGAAACTGGTTTGGTTTCTTGGTTTTGGTATTGCACCTGAGGGAAAAAAAAAAAAACACTTCATTTGGTAATATTTTTAAGCTATGTTTCTCTAATTTTATCATCCCCCATAATGCAATCCATCCAATTTGCTTTCTTGTGACTAGATTGCTTGGGTATCTAGGGATTTTCTACTCGATTCAGCAAATATTTATCAAGTACCTAGTATGACCACACCAAGCCTCCCCATTTTATGGGCATACAAATCACCCGGGGATGTTGTTAAATGCAGATTCTGCTTCATATGAGGTTTGAGATTCTGCATTTCTAAGGAGCTCCCAGGTGATGCTTTTGCTCAAGGTTTTGTGAGCCATAATTTGAGAAGCAAGATAGTAAGGAATACTTGTGAGTATTCAGGTGGTTACAATAAAAATTGCAGCTATTTGAGGTAAGTGCATGATGGAAGTATGTAAGCTTGGACAATGCATATTTGAAAATTCTTGCTACAAGAATAACTTCCTGTAAGAACTGAACTGATCACTTAGGAAGAAGAGTGGAGCCCAAGGGTAGTGCCGACAGTTAACGTGCTCAGCAGCTAACCAAAAGGTTGGAAGTTTGAGTCCACCCAGAGGTACCTCAGAAGAAAGGCCTGGTGATCTACTTTTGAAAAATCAGCCATTAAAAACCCTACGGAGCACAGTTCTACCCTGACACACATGGGGTCATCATGAGTTGGAATCAACTCAACGGCAACTGGTGGTGGTGGTGGTAAGAAGAATAGTGGTTATTCAGAAAAAGTGAACAGGTAGGAAGAGCAAGGACTAGAACTTCCTGGCAGAAGAAGAGGACCCTGCAAAGCAGATGTTTAGTGGCTAGCAGAAAAGTGTGTGAAAAACCAAGACAATGAGTATCATGAAAGACAAAGTATTTAAAGGAGAGAGCAAACAACAGTGGTTCAGTTTAGAAAAAAGTTGAAAGGTATCCACTAGATTTAGCAACAAAATATACCTGGTGATCTTGGTGAAAATAAAATCAGTAGCTGGCTGGGTACCCAAGCCCAAGTACAGAGGTTAAAACTGGTTGGGGGTATAGAAAGCGGCAGGAGCTATTTCATGTTTTCATGATGGATAAGATTTGAGTCTGTTTAAATGCTTTTGGAAAGGAAGAAGTAGGGAGATGCTGAAGACATTGGATAAAGAGAAAATAATCATAACAATTAGCAACCTGAGGAGAAAGGAAGAGAGAGAATTTAGATCAAAACAGGGAAAATTATCTTAGGAAATTCCTAGGTATATTCCACTGTAATAAAAGGGAAGAAATAAAAATGAGTGCAGATTTAGCCAAAACTATATGTTTGTTGGTAGAAATTTGAAGGGTTTCCCAATTGTGGTTTCTATGCTCACCGGGCATCAAGAGGTACATTTATATTCTGATTGGAAAGGTAATAACACTAGGAGTTTGAAAAGAATAAAAAAGGTTATCTGTTATGGAAAGTGGCAAACAAATACAGCAGATGAAATAATAAAGAATTTTCATGTGTATTTGAGCTCCAATTGTTCTGTGTTTTTATGATTGAAGAGCCCATGAAATTACAGTAGCAGCGGTCTTAAAGCCAGCCCCCTTCATACTAGCAGGAATCCTGTCTTTCTTTTGTCAAGATGGAACTTCTGAATTCAGCCAAGTCCTGATGTTCTAGATGGATTTCACCCTACCTCTCCTTTCTAAACCCTGAAACCCCACACCCACATCCTATTCTTTGGGCCTGGACTCCTGGTTATTTATATAGATTGATAGTCAACTCACAGTTTATTGTACTTCATGGCACTTGTTTCCCATGTCCTCTCATTTCCCAGGCTTACTCAGTTCTATACCCCTCTTCCAACACACACACACACACACACACACATTCACTCATTTACATGCACACATATGCACAGATGCAGTTTTTACTGCTGTACTAAAAATAAATTTCTTCAGCAAGCATCAAAGTTTAACACCCAAAATGTGAGAATCTTTCTCTAAAGTAACTTGTGGATAGCTAGGCTTTGTTTTTCATTTTTTTAACATGTGTTTTCCTGACATATCTATTGTTTTAGAAATCTATAATTAGTAAAACATAAACCCACTATTTCTATTTTCCATCTGCCGGCTGCCAAGCTGTCTCTAGAGTCTCTAAAAGAACAGAAGCCAACGTGGCTCTTTTCATTTGCATTCTTGTTTACCAGAGTGGGGGACAATGACAACTGAAATGAATAGCCCCAGCTCAGGGAAAATGATTTTGTTTCTTAATTGCTACTGGGCTGTGATCAGGAAAAGCCCAGGAATAAAACATAAACTGGTTTCAAAAAATGGTGGCTCGCTGTTCTTTTAATTTTTCAGAATCTGCTATGGTGAATTTTAAAAGCGTTTTCTTTAGTTACAAAAGCAAATTCACCTGAACCTAATCTATTCTCAGGCTACATATGAGAGAACTCTGAAGGTGAGTATGTTCTTTTAACCATAAGCATTCCCTTTAGTAAAAAATATATTTGAAAATGATAACTTGAAAAAGTATGTTCCTTATAAGAGTTATGAATTGGGTAGGGGTGTAACTTTGAGGTGATGGAAATTTAAGAAAGAGAAGAAAGGCACCCCATTTTCCAATTGGTTACCTATGCTGATATAAATAAATGGTCAGATAACCATTTAATTTCTCTACCTACTTCAGGTATCTAGGGTGTTTTTATACTTACCACCTGGTAGAAGAATATTGTGAAGGTAAGTAAATTATTTTTAAAAAACATTCTCAAAAAAAAAAAAAACAGAAAACTATTCTCCACACCTGAAGATAATAATATTAGAATGCTAATCCAATATACTCTCTAGTTAACTACTCATTCTACCTGTCCCAACCATTTTGAATGGGCTTGATCCTTCTGGGTGGTAGCGAGGGGCAGGAAAAATAATCAAGAGAAGTTGTCACAAATGATAAAAACACAAGTCATTTCACAAAAACCACCATCTTTCAGTTTTGGTTTCTCAGTGAAGCCTTCAGGTATGTAATACACAAGAAAAAGAAGTCATACAACTCACAACACAATCTCTTTTGGTATTCTCTTTTATGTATGCACCAATCTTTTCTTTTTCCCACTAGTGCTTGGCACCACATTCTTTGCCCACCATGAAAGATCCTCCCAAATTTCCCCTTTAACCATCCTCGAATATATGAGCCTGCTGGAACACTTGGTGTTGTTAGGTGCCATCAAGTCGGTTCCGACTCATAATGACCCTATGCACAACAGAACAAAACACTGTCCAGTCCTGCACCATCCTCACAATTGCTGCTATGCTTAAGGCCATTGTTGTAGCCACTGTGTCAATCCATCTCATTAAGGGTCTTCCTCTTTTTCGCTGACCCTACACTTTACTAAGTATGATGCCCTTCTCCAGGGACTGATCCCTTCTGATAACATGTTCAAAGTATATGAGACATAGTCTTACCATCCTCGCTTCTAAGGAGCATTCTGGTTGTACTTCTTCCAAGACAGGTTTGTTCGTTCACTTGTTGCTCCATCCCAATTTACAGCTTACATTATTGGTATGTAAATTGGCTCATTATAGCATTATTAACCTGAGAAGAAGCTCTCACAACTGTGTCATATAGTAAAAGTGCTTTCCCAGTTCAATCTTAGGTGGACTACCTCCTCCATTTGGTTGAACTCCCACCATGCTCTTGGCTGTTTTTACTCTTGTAGTGGCAAAAACACAAGCATTGTACATTTTATTCAACAAATTATTATTGAGTGCCTATTATGTGTCAGGCACTGTCATAGGCCATTTGGATCAAAATAGTAAAAAATATAGCATCCCTTGAGAAGCTTACATTCTTGTGGTAGGAGATAGACAATTAATATCAAACATAATAAATAAGGAAATTATATATTATGATAGAAGTAATAAATGACCTGGAAGAAAAAAAAAAAGCAGACTGATCAGTGGGGTATGAAATGGGTTGAGCTGGGGAGGGCATTTGCTATTTCACCTAAGGAGGTGATTAGGCTTCATTAACAAAGTGACACTGGAGCCAAGTCACCTCTTGGGTTTACCCTTAATTTCTACTGTTGCTCTCAGTGTTACGCCTGCTTTACTGAATAAGCATGTATATTCTCTATTAAATAAAACAAATACATTTACCTCTTCCAATACAATGAAGTTTGCTCTGACTGATTCTTCCACAAAAGAAGAGAATTTTAGTACTTAGGGTCTACCTCTGAACCAGGAATTAATTAGATATAGGATTCTCTAAAACCTATCCATAAAATACAAACTTCAATACCATGTCATATATGAAATGGATTGATAATACCTTTTCTGGTTCTCCTAGCAATAAACCTGCTGCAAGGAGGTTAAGGCAGACTTCTGTCCTAATCCAATGATTCTCAAACATTAGTGTGCATCAGAACCACCTGGAGGCCTTATTAAAGCACAAATGACTGAGCCTTCTCCCTAGAATAGGTCTGGAATGGGGCCTAAGAATGTGCATTTCTAATTAGTGTCCAGTTGATGTTGCTGCTGCTGGTTAGGACCACACTTTTCGCTGCTGGTTAGAACCACTGCTTTGCCTCAGTCTTAGAAGAGTTATAATGATTTTCCAGTGAAGTTCTAAGATGTCAAATTCTAAAAACTCTCAGTACTAATTCTATATACCTGAATAAAATGATATTATTAAAAAAAATTTTTTTTTATTATTATTTTAAACTTTTCTTTCTGCTAGGCAAGAAAGATAGGAAACTAATAGTTTTCCTAACTTTACGATCTGTCAAATATAATACCGCCTATAGGGTGGCTGGAAACTTTGGTGGTGTAGTGGTTAAGTGTTACAGCTGCTAACCAAAAGGTTGGCAGTTTGAATCCACCAGGTGCTCCTTGGAAACTCTACAGGGCAGTTCTACTCTGTCCTATAGGGTCACTATGAGTCAAAATTGACTCGACGGCAACGGGTTTTTTTTTTTTTTTTTTTGGTACCAAACCAAATGAAACAAATCCCTTCTTTTCCAGGACCTAACCAATGCTCTATTTGCCTGAAGATTGTATCACCTTCCTAATTTTACAGAGTGTATTTCTAAGATGCTCGTGGTCACTCAAGCAGGTTAACTATAAGCTCAGCAAAAATTCACATTCCTCTTCACTGTTTTCACCAACTGTGGAAAATCCATTTTTTGTGTATAAGAAACTAAAACATTCTTAATGAATACGAGTTGTACGTTTATGGTTAGGAAATGCATAAAAGAACTCCTTCTCAAGCGTGAAAGACCCTGATTTCAAATCCATCTTGGTCCCTAAGCAATTGTCATTCCATTAAAAAACAGTACCCCAGATTGTTGGATGAGTTGGGGAGATGACTAGAAGCAACAAGCGGCTTGGTGCTGCTTTCAGAAATCCAGTGAAATGAAGCACGAATTGCGAGTTATGTTTTGAACAAGCTGTGACATTGTTTCAGCTCGTTTTTGTGAAACTGAAGCCTCGCCTATAGAAGTTTCTTAGATGTAAGTGAAGCACCACTCCTTTCACTACAGAAATAAGCTTTATGTGCTGTAGTTGTTCAGGTCTCTTAGACATGTCAGGAAGACAGCAGAGTAACAGAGAAAATGCTTTTGCCTCCTTATAAATGAACATAGGCAGTGGTTGACCAGGAGTAACTACAGATTCTTTTCCCTTAGTAAAATAAGCATATGCATTTTACAGAATCATATTCTCAAAGAATATAATGAAATGTTCATTCAAATAAGGTAACTAATCAACCTCTGTAAGCGGCCAGTTAGCTCAGTTGATTAGAGCATGGTGCTAATCATCCCCTTTAATTCTCACTCACACACACACACACACACACACACACACACACACACACACACACACACACACACACACAC